>NC_084548.2:59012500-59355000 GCF_033978685.3 Nerophis lumbriciformis
TGTAAACTTTTGATCAGGGTCATTTGGGTATTTTCTTTTGTCATTTTGATTTAAAAAGAGTAAACACAGTTGTTTGCCAATACATAGCTTCACACAACCATTAAGCATGAGTGGAAGAAAGGTTTTTGTGTTATCACTCATATTCTCTGAAGAATGGCCAAGAAATCATAAATTCTCCCAGGGCATGTAAACTTATGAGCACGACTGTATATATATATATATATATATATATATATATATATATATATATATATATATATATACTGTATATATATGTGTATGTATGCATGTATATATATATATATATATATATATATATATATATACATATTTATATATATACATATATATATGTATATATATACATATATATATGTATATACATATTTATATATATACATATTTATATATATATATATATATATATATATACATATATATACACACACAAATATATATACACACATATATATCTGTATATATATATATACATACATGCATACATACACATATATATATACAGTATATATATATATATATATATATATATATATATATATATATACATATATATATATATACATACATACACATACACATATATATATATATATATATATATATATATATATATATATATATATATATATATATAGTGCTGGGCGATATTGTGGGCACGATAGAAAAATGTCAATCGTGCCATTTCTATTTTTATCTTTTCAAGCAATAGGCTGTATTTTATCCATAGGGCTTGTGCCATCAGATGATTCATAGTAACAACAACAATAATTCCACATTCAGTAAGTGTATTTGGTGTCAAACGGGAGAGAAAACAATATTTTCTTACAAAGAAAAGGATGCGTTGACATGTAGACTCGCATTTCTCTTTCAATTTTGCGTCATGACGCCGCTTTACGTGCCCCCTTTATGTCCAGCGTCTCTCGTCGTTGCGGGTTACCTGGGTTACACACATGAGGGGATCATTGTAAGTAAACGTGGAGACAGGACGGGTAGGCGATGCGCTGGCGGAAAAATAAATTCAACCCCCACAATCAGCAGAGACGGAGTCCCAGGACGAGCTCCTACCCAAACGAGGGGGTAGCTCGTCAGTCTGGCTTCATTTTGGTTTCAAAGTGACGGATTCAGAGCAGAAAAAGGTCATATGCAAAATATGCAAGAAAAGTATTCCGTCGCCCGACGCTAACACAACCAACCTATTCTACCACCTCAGAAAACACTACGAGAATGAGTACACGGAGACCCAAAAGGCAAGAGTCACACCAATCAATGCTACCAGCGCTAAACCCAATCAACCAAAAATTCAAGACGCTCTGGTACGAAACAAACCCTACGAGAAAACGTCCCGCATTTACCGACAAATAACAGATGCCATCGCACGCCTCATTGTTAAAGGTACTTGAAAAAAGTGTTTTGTTGCTATTGTTGTTTGCTATACCAAATGTATTTGTTTATTTCACTTGCAAATAAAGTGAGAAAAAAGGTAAGTGGTCATGTATATGGTCAAGTACATATATATATATATATATATGTATATATATATATATATATATATATATATATGTATATATATATATATGTATATATGTATATTATATATATATATATATATATATATATATATATATATATATATATATATATATATATATATATATATATATATATACATATATTTATGGGCGTTGTCATATCTATGTGTTTTGTTTTGGTTTATGTTCGGTTTGGTTTTTGGACTCTTTGTGCACTCTTGTTTGTTTTGTTTCCATGACAACCCATTAGTTTTCACCTGTCCTCATGTTCAAAACTATTCAAGCCGATAGTTGCCAGGAAGTCAGCCTGGCGACATTAACTCTGTTTGACTTCTGCTACCCATGTTACCCATGTTACCATAGTTCCATGCCAAGTGAGTTTTGTCTATTTTCATGTTCCAAGTAAGTTTTTGTTTATTGTCCATAGTTTTGCCTTTGTGGTAGTTTTTGTTTCTTAGCCAAGTTTATCTCCGCCTTGAGCACGCCTTTTGTTTGTACCCTTTTTGTAGTTAGTGTTAAAATAAAATGAATCCCTCCGGTCCAAGTTCTCTTGCATCTCGGGAAAACAAATCCCTCAAAGTCCTCGTCATGACAGTATGTTGTCAGGTTCCTGTACCTGCTCCACACCGCCAAGCGCCGCCAGTAGCTGCTCCACGCCGCCAGTAGCTGCTCCACGCCGCCAGGTGCCGCCAGTAGCTGCTCCACGCCGCCAAGCGCCGCCAGTAGCTGCTCCACGTCGCCAAGCGCCGCCCGTAGCTGCTCCACGCCGCCAAGCGCCGCCCGTAGCTGCTCCACGCCGCCAAGCGCCGCTCGTAGCTGCTCCACGCCGCAAAGCGCCGCCAAGCCAAGCACCTTCACGCCAAGACCCTCAACGTCAAGACCCGCCACGCCAAGACCCGCCACGCCAAGACCCGCCACGCCAAGACCCGCCACGCCAAGCTTCGCCGCCTGACGCGCCACGCCAAGCTTCGCCGCCTGCCACGACGAGGACGCGCGCAAATTCCACTCCTGCCACGATGACGACGCGCCCGCCTACTCGGCGGCCACGCCAAGACGCGCCATGCCAAGCTTCGCTGCCTGACACGCCACGTCAAGCTTCGCCACCTGTCGCGCCCACCTCGTCAGGTACAGCGGCGTTCTAAGCGTCGCCGCCACCTGACTATGCCTCGGTGGATTCGGGGACACTTGGTCTGGCGACCCACCGCCATGTCCTCCTCCCGCCCTCCCACGACTCTTGATCTTGTTTTTGTTGGGGTTTTTTGGACATCTGGGATCTGTCTGTAAGGGGGGGCTCTCTGTCATGTCTGTGTGATCATGTTTTGTTTTGGTTATGTTCGATTTGGTTTTTGGACTCTTTGTGCACTCTTGTTTGTTTTGTTTCCATGACAACCCACTAGTCATGACAGGCGTTTGCTGTCCCATGTCGGCCATATCGCTAACCCATTTGCTGTCCGTTTCATGTGGGGCACGCACGCACGCACGCACGCACACACGCACACCGCACAGTGAGCTAACGCTATGCTAAAAGCTAATTAGCCTTCACCTCAAGGACTGCGAGCGAGTTGAGCTGCCGCTTATGTTTCCAGAACGTCAACGGGCTCATAGTGATGTTACTAGTAGTTGAGTTGTAGAGGACTGGGAGGTGTTTATTATAATTTGGGGAGAGTCCGCTGCCTTATGCTTACCTGCTAAACACCTTTCTGCTCACCCCACCGTCTCTCCTCTCTGCCTGGCTGTGCCGTAAGCACTGACTCCATGTGCTCTGAATAGGCACTGCTGATTGGCTGTTACCGCTCTGCGTGAAACTAATCAGATGGTTCTGTGGGTGGGGAAATGCTGGGATGCACCAGCAGCACAGCAGAGAGACGTTCTGACAGGGGGCAGAACGAAGCGGAGCAGCTTGTTAAGACATTAGTTTAGGCGGTGGCTCTTTGTTGTCGAGGTGGCCGCCTTAACAACAAAGCGCTGCGGGAAACCCTGTATACACACACACACATATATACATTATATATATATATATACATTATATATATATATATATATATATATATATATATATATATATATATATATATATATATATATATATATATACAGTGTTTCCCACACATTCATTTATTTGTGGCGGCCCGCCACAAAAGAATTACGTCCGCCACAAATGGATTTTTCGGCTTTTGACTCGCTCACAATACGAAGGTCCTGAGTAGTCTTGGGTTCAATCCCGGGCTCGGGATCTTTCTGTGTGGAGTTTGCATGTTCTCCCCGTGACTGCGTGGGTTCCCTCCGGGTACTCCGGCTTCCTCCCACCTCCAAAGACATGCACCTGGGGATAGGTTGATTGGCAACACTAAATTGGCCCTAGTGTGTGGATGTGAGTGTGAATGTTGTCTGTCTATCTGTGTTGGCCCTGCGATGAGGTGGCGACTTGTCCAGGGTGTAAACCGCCTTCCGCCCGATTGTAGCTGAGATAGGCTCCAGCGCCCCCCGCGACCCCAAAAGGGAATAAGCGGTAGAAAATGGATGGATGGATGGATGACTCGCTCGACCGCTCATAAAAGCAATGGGACTGTCTGTGAATGTTGCTTGTAGTTACACTTCCGGTGCAGTAGGTGGCGGTAGCCTACTATGCATTGTAACCCCGCCAATAGCACTTACTTCACCTGGTGGGCCAGAAGAAGAAGAAGAAGAAGAAGAAGAAGAAGAAGAAGAGGGATGGACGGGATCAAAATACTCGCCGGCTACTTTTCATAATGATGGCGCGTCCTACGTTTCTACCTCAAACGTCCAAAAGCTGCTGAAAGCCTTGATCCAGGATGCCATGGGGAAAAAAACTTAAATGGTGCCTTTTGGCGATAGTTAGCAGCTTGGTGGCTCATAGCCGGCTAGCTAACGCTTGCTAGCGTGGTAGCATTGCTTCATTTTTACAGGTGTTATAGGTAGATAGGTTATAGCTGCATCGCTCGCGGCTCGTCATATATTTAACGATAATCCGCGATTTCACCGAGCGTTTAACTGACGGTTAGCAGCCTGACGCTGCTTCATTAACACCGCCGCTGTTTGACTCTGGGTGTGGGGCAGACGGACGTAATAACAATCACGTGTTTTCATACCGACGAGCTAACGTGTCCAAGTTATAACCCTGTTGTCAATAAACACACATGGACTGAAGCTAAATTGTCCACTGTCCACTGTAGCATGTGAATGCAATGAAAATAATAAAATCTGAGCCAACCAGCTGTTAAAATGTTGTCCAGGTTAATGTTTTGGCCATTAAAGGCCCTTCATTTCAAGATTTCAACTGTGATCGGGCTTTAAACAGGTGGCTGACCTGTTCAGATGGGTGTAACTGCTACTGGTCAAATAATGTGAAATAGCATTTAATTTTACATGTATGCAATGCCATTTAAATGTAATTATAGATAATAATAATAATAATAATAATAATAATAAATACTGTGTAGTGTTGTAAATAGTCAACGGGAAGAATTTTAGTAAGATATAAGCCATGAGCATTACACAGCCAGAAAAAAACCTAGGCAGGACAAGTAAAAATATTGGGGCAAGTAGATTTGAGAAGTCAGGCAAGTAGAAAAAAACCTTAACGTTGAACCCTGCATGTGTTGAGCTGCTGCCGCTTAAGGTTAGACGGCACTGTACATAGAGCGGTTCTGCTCGTTAGTAATAAATTCTAATGTTGGATGTTCACTCCTTCACACAGATGAGTATAGAAAAATATTTTCAACGGCCAAAAAGGGCTCGACTTGGAGAGGAGGTAGGCCTACAGTCCGGACCACAGGTGCGACCTGTTCAGCAGCAGCAGAAGGAGGAGGAGGAGGTTGACTGACTGTGGCAGGACACCTCTGCCTCTGTTTCACTTCATGTTGCTGGTAAATAATATGGTTGTAGGCTAAAGTTAAATTATTTAGTATTCACTAATTAAAGGGGCAGAGCTTTAAGAGACATTTTAGCTTTTATATTTTATAAGATATATTTTTTTGTAAGAACCACAATTAATAAATATATTTCAGTGAATCACTAATTGTTCAAATCTGTATATAAATATGTACATAAAATGTTGTAATTATATTCCAACTCCGCGTTCTTCTTGGTCATCGCCGCTGCCGCCGCCACCCCCCCCCCCCCCCCCCCCCGACCACACCACCACAAATTGATGCCTGTCCTGTGGGAAACACTGATATATATATATATATATATATATATATATATATATATATATATATACACATATATATCGATAAGAGAACCGTTAAGTAACCGAATCGTTAAGCAGAATCGAAAGTCGAATTGGAACCGGAAAAAACGTATAAATTCCCATCCCTTGATGCAGCGTACAAACATGGAGTTTTTTTTAGCGTATATTTGCAAAGGTATTAAAACAAGAATTTAAGGAGTCTGGCAGGACAGCGTGTGAAGTACAGTCGCGAGCACAGAGAGAACATCCTTCAGAGCGTTGTCGTCTCTTGGCCGCTGCTTTAAAGTCACCTGTATTTCCTTCACGTCTGCCCTTTCCCTCGCCGTCTCACCTCCTCCAAACGTGGCTTCCTCCTCGCCATCGGCCAGTGCCGCCGCATCGTCGGTGTCCTCGCCGTCTGCAGCAGCCGCATGTGCGCCCGCCTCCTGATAGAGCAGCTCCGCCAGGACAAGTGTAGTGCGGGGCGGAGCGGCCGTGTGCGTGTACACGTAGATCCGCCATGGCAGCGCGCGCGGCGGCGTGAAGGCCAGCGTGTGGATGTTTAGCAGCTGCAAGGCGGCCTGAAGGCTTTGTGGCGAAACGCGGGTCACGTTTGGACCCTGGAGGTGTTCTGTCCGGCACACAAAATCCAACTTTTCCTCAGCGTGCTCCGCACCTGGGAGTAAAAAAACCAATCATTAAATCTTTAATTCTATACTAAAAAGTTACTAATACCTGACTTTTTTCTTTCTTTGCGTTACTAAATGTGACCATGCTTAAAATTGTTCACGCGTAAGCCAAACGAGAACAAAAATGAATCAGCAGGCTGCTGGGGATTCATTAACATGACCCTTGTTAACATTGACTATACACTCTTACTCTCGGGACCCAAAAGAGACTTGCTCATTAAAGTGCAGCATTTAAAAATGTAAATGTAAAGTTTTTATTATTAGATTTTATGGCCTTTTTGTCAAAAATACCTTTTTTTTTTTAAAGGAAAAATGCCAAATATGCTGTACTTCTAATACTACTTGTATAAACTGTATATTCATATATGTACACACTAATACTGCTTGTATACACTGTATATTAATACATGTACACACTAATACTACTTGTATGAAACTGTATATTCATACATGTACCGTACACACTAATACTACTTGTATGAAACTGTATATTCATACATGTACACACTAATACTACTTGTATAAACTGTACATTCATACATGTACACACTAATACTACTTGTATAAATATACTTTGATAAGTAAGTAAACTTTGACTATATATTTATACACGTACATACTAATATTGCTTGTATACACTATATTTATACATGTACACACTAATAGTACTTGTAAACACTGTATATTCATACATGTACACACTAATACTAGTTGTATAAATATACTTTGATAAGTAAGTAAACTTTGACTATATATTTATACACGTACATACTAATATTGCTTGTATACACTATATTTATACATGTACACACTAATAGTACTTGTAAACACTGTATATTCATACATGTACACACTAATACTACTTGTATAAACTGTATATTCATACATGTACACAATAATATTACTTGTATAAACTGTATATTCATATATGTACACACTAATACTGCTTGTATACACTGTATATTCATACATGTACACAATAATGCTACTTGTATAAACTGTATATTCATATATGTACACACTAATACTACTTGTGTGCACTGTATTTTTATACATGTACACACTAATACTACTTGTATATACTTTGATAAGTAAACTTTGACTGTATATTTATACATGTACTGTACATACTAATATTGCTTGTATACCCTGTATATTTATAAATGTACACTAATACTACTTGTATACACCGTATATTTATACATGTACACACTAATACTATTTGTATAAACTGTTTATTTATACATGTACACATCACTACTTGTATACACTGTATATGTATACATGTACACACTAATACTACTTGTATAAACTTTACTTGCATACATGTACACACTACAATACTTGTATAAAGTGTACATTTATGCATGTACTCACAATAATACTTGTGTAAAGTGTACATGTACACACGATAATACTTGTATAAAGTGTACATGCACACACACTATAATACGTGTATAAAGTGTACATGTACACACAATAGTACTTGTATAAAGTGCACATTTATTCATTTACTCAAAATACTACTTGTACAAAGTGTACATTTATACATCTCCACACTATAATACTTGTATGTGTACATGTACACACTACAGTACTTATATAACGTGTACATGTACACACTATAGTACTTGTATAAAGTGTACATGCACACACTATAATACGTGTATAAAGTGTACATGTACACACTATAATACTTGTATAAAGTGTACATGTACACACAATAGTACTTGTATAAAGTGCACATTTATTCATTTACTCAAAATACTACTTGTACAAAGTGTACATTTATATATCTCCACACTATAATACTTGTATGTGTACATGTATATACTATAGTACTTGTATAATGTGTACATGTACACACTATAGCACACTATAGTACTTGTATAACGTGCACATGTACACACTATAATACCTGAATAACGTGTACATGTACACACTATAGTACTTGTATAACATGTACACACTATAGTACTTGTATAACGTGCACATGTACACACTATAATACCTGAATAACGTGTACATGTACACACTATAGTACTTGTATAACATGTACACACTACAGTACTTGTATAACGTGTACATGTACACTGTAGTACTTGTATAACGTGTACATGTACACACTATAGTACTTGTATAACGTGTACATGTACACACAATAGTACTTGTATAAAGTGTACATGTGCACACTATAGTACTTTTATAACGTGTACATGTACACACAATAGTACTTGTGTAAAGTGTACATGTGCACACTAGAGTACTTTTATAACGTGTACATGTACACACTACAGTACTTGTATTGTATTGTTGTGTTGTGTTACCTTGCACCCACAAACGTTCAAACTCCTGAGGGCTGAGAGTCGGGAACAAACTAAGAGGGACAACAGCGCTAGTCGCCAAGGTGTCTGCAGGTGCGTCTGGAAGACCAACAGAGGAGAGGCGGGGCTTGGTCGCCAAGGAGTCTGCAGGTGAGTCTGGAAGACCAACAGAGAGGAGGCGGGGCTTGTAAGAAAAGTCATATAATTGAGAACCATTAGTTCTGGTCCAGGCAGCACGGTGGAACATGTACATGTTAGTACATGTGCCTCACAATACGAAGGTTCTGAGTTCAATCCCGGGCTCGGGATATTTTTGTGTGACATTTGCATGTTCTCCCCGTGACTGCATGGGTTCCCTCCGGGTACTCTGGCTTCCTCCCACCTCCAAAAACATGCACCTGGGGATAGGTTGATTGGCAACACTAAATTGGCCCTAGTGTGTGAATGTGAGTGTGAATGTTGTCTGTCTATCTGTGTTGGCCCTGCGATGAGGTGGCGACTTGTCCAGGTTGTACCCTGCCTTCCACCTCAATGCAGCTGAGATAGGCTGCAGCACCCCCTGCGATCCCGAAAGGGACAAGCGGTAGAAAATGGATGGATGGATGGATGGATAGTTTTGGTCCAATGTAGAAAACATTTGTATCCTATGCACAGTTTGAGTATGAATCATATTTGTAGTTGTAGTTCCGATCGGGGTTTTCAGATACCAAAATCCATGAGTGAGATCTGTGGCCAAAATCTGTACTTTTTCCACATTTTGTTATGTTACAGCCTTATTCCAAAATGGAATTAATTACCGTATTTTTCAGATTATAAATCGCTCCGTAGTATAAGTCGCACCGGCCGAAAAGGCATAATAAAGAAGGAAAAAAACATATATAAGTCGCACTAGAGCAGGGGTCAGCAACCCGCGGCTCTAGAGCCGCATGCGGCTCTTTAGCGCCGCCCTAGTGGCTCTCTGGAGCTTTTTCAGAAATGTATGAAAAATGGAAAAAGATGATGGGAAAAAAATCTATTTTTTGTTTTAATATGGCTTCTGTAGGAGGACAAACATGACACAAACCTCCCTAATTATAATATTATATAAATATATATATATAATATATATATATAAAGCACACTGTTTATATTAAACATGCTTCACTGATTCGAGTATTTGGCGAGCGCCGTTTTGTCCTACTAATTTTGGCGGTCCTTGAACTCACCGTAGTTTGTTTACATGTATAACTTTCTCTGACTTTCGAGGACGTGTTTTATGCCACTTCTTTTTCTGTCTCATTTTGTCCACCAAACTTTTAAGGTTGTGCATGAAAGGTGAGTTTTGTTGATGTTATTGACTTGTTGGAGTGCTAATCAGACATATTTGGTCACTGCATGACTGCAAGCTAATCGATGCTAACATGCTATTTAGGCTAGCTATATGTACATATTGCATCATAATGCCTCATTTGTAGCTATATTTGAGGTAATTTAGTTTCCTTTAAGTCCTCTTAATTCAATTTAGATCTCATGACACACTATCTGTATGTAATATGGCTTTTAATTTTTTGCGGCTCCAGACAGATTTTTTTGTATTTTTGGTCCAATATGGCTCTTTCAACATTTTGGGTTGCCGACCCCTGCACTAGAGTATAAGTCGCATTTTTGGGGAAATTTATTTGACAAAATCCAACACCAAGAATCGACATTTAAAAGGCAATTTAAAATAAATAAAAAATAGTGAACAACAGGCTGAATAAGTGTACGTTATATGACGCATAAATAACGAACTGAGAACGTGCCTGGTATGTTAACGTAACATATTACGGTAAGAGTCATTCAAAATAACTATAACATATAGAACATGCTATACGTTTACCAAACAATCTGTCACTCCTAATCGCTAAATCCGATGAAATCTTCTTTGTCGGTGTCGCTTATAAACAACTCTGCCAACTCCAAAGGTAGACAATGCGCCGCTTCCTCTATCGGTACGTCGCTTACGTCAGAGTCATCGTCAGTTGCAGTTCCAATTATTCCAGCCTTTCTGAATCCGGACAGGATGGTTTCGGTTGTCACTAAAGCCCATGCTTAGTCGATCCATCCAATGACATCCAGAAAAGTTGCATGGCGCATTCTCCCGGTTGCCATGAAGCTGTGTATTTTACGGTAATGTGTTAATAATTTCACACATAAGTCGCTCCAGAGTATAAGTCGCACCCCCAAACTATGAAAAAAACTGCGACTTAAAATCCGAAAAATACGGTAATTGTTGTCCTCAAAATCTACACACAATTCCCCATAATGACAATGTAATTTGTTAAATGTATTTTAGTTTGAATCAGTTTTCTAAATGAAAAATATTTACCTTTTTATGTTATGGGGTATTGTGTGTCGAATTTTGAGGACAAAAAAATATATTTAATTTTGGAATATGGCTGTAACATGTAACGGGATGCACTGTATGAGTCGAGTCGCCCCCTAGTGGCCGGTTGCAAAATAGGCCATGCGATAATAGAAGACTTGGTGATGGTCAATTTCATGAAAATATCAGGACTCCTTTGGAGGTAGACTCACCTGCAGGAACACCTTCAACTTCAGCGTTCAGGGGGTCTGCGAGGACAGAGGTCATGTGATCAAAGTCGTCGCTGTTGACGGACTCTGTCCCCGCGGCGTTCTGCCAGAGAGGCATCAGCGTGTTGAAAGCGTGAGCCCACTGGCTTGGCGGCTCTGCGGGACGGCCAATAAGAACGCCAAGGGAGGGGTCTGACCTCCGACCCTGGAGGACCTTGCGTGTCTCGTCAACCCCGCATCGTAAAAGGCGGTAGTAGAGAAGCGCCTGATCGCGCACGCACATGTCAGTCTCCTCATCTGTGGGGGACATTTTTTTTCTCCATTTTATTAAAATTCAGTCGAACCTCCATTTACAAACTCTTCCATTTGCTTCCGTGTGCAAACCATGTCTTTGTGTATGAACGCTTTATTCATTTTGTGTACCGCTTGCAGGCAAAAAACAGGGCGCAACCTTTTTGTGGAGGCGGAGCCTTCCACGTCACTTGCTGACCAGTCCACTACAAGTCACTTCTCAGTCCTTCAGCGTGTGTTATAACTCAATATTGTTCCCAAAAAGACAGCATGTTAATCTAAGTAGATTTGACTTTTTAAAATGTGTATTATTGTAGCAATACAGTTATTAATGTTAAGGTTTTTACTGATTTCTGATCGTTTTTGAGGGCACCAAATGGACTTCTGGGTGTGTGTGTGTTGGCAGAGCTTTGCATACAGGACAGTTCAGCATGTTGTTGTTGTTGTTTTGGCTTGTTAACAGGGATGTATTGTACTGTGAATACTGCAATATTTTGGTATCAAAATCCTCACATTAATACCGTGACTGTATTGAACAAAAACTTAGTTGTTTTCTGGCACTTTTGATTAATTAAACTACATCTTTTAAAAGTCCTTGCATGGCGTGAGCATGTGAGGTCCATGTGTGGGAGGTCGTAAAGGGGAGAGAAAGGATTGCTTTTTGGAAGTTTTCATCAAAATCTGTCCATAACTTTTTGAGGTATGTTGCTGACAGACAAATCCAGGAGAAAACACAACCTCTTTATTGGCTATTTATTGGCAAACAACTGTGTTTACTCTTTTTAAATCAAAATGACAAAAGAAAGTACCCAAATGACCCTGATCAAAGGTTTACATACCCCAGTGACTTTGATCTGATAACATGCACAGAAGTTGACACAAACAGGTTTGAATGGCTAATCAAGGTTTCAATCCTCACCTGTGAGATGTTTGTTTGTAATTAATGTGTGTCTATAAAAGGTCAGTGAGTTTCTGGGCTTCTGACAGACCATTGCATCTTTCATCCAGTGCTGCACAGATGTTTCTGGATTCTGAGTCATGGGGAAGGCAAAATAATTGTCAAAGGATCTGCGAGAAAAGGTAATTGAACTGCATAAAATAAGAAAGGGGTATAAAAAGATATCCAATGAATTGAGAATGCCAATCAGCAGTGTTCATATGCTGATTAAGAAGTGGAAAATGAGGGATTCCGGTAGACCAGCAAAGATTTCAGCCACAACTGCCAGGAAAATTGTTCGAGATGCAAAGAAAAATCCACAAATAACTTCAGCTGAAATACAGGACTCTCTGAAAAATTGTGGCGTGGCTGTTTCAAGATGCACAATAAGGAAGCGCTTGAAGAAAAATGGGCTGCATGGTCGAGTGGCCAAAAAGTTCAATTTTGGTCTCATCACTCCAAATTACTTTATTCCAGAAGTTTTGAGGCTTGTCTCTCTGTTTGGCGTAATGTAAGCGGTATACTTTGTGACATTTGCGCAGAAATGGCTTTCTTCTGGCGACTCGACCATGCAGCCCATTTTTCTTCAAGTGCCTCCTTGTTGTGCATCTTGAAACAGCCACACCACAATTTTTCAGAGTCCTGTATTTCAGCTGAAGTTAACTTTTGTGCATGTTATCAGATCAAAGTCACTGGGGTATGTAAACTTTTGATCAGGGTCATTTGGGTACTTTCTTTTGTCATTTTGATTTAAAAAGAGTAAACACAGTTGTTTGCCAATAAATAGCTTCACACAACCATTAAGCATGAGTGGAAGAAAGGTTTTTGTGTTATCATTCATATTCTCTGAAGAATGGCCAAGAAATCATCAATTCTCCCAGGGTATGTAAACTTATGAGCACAACTGTATATATATATATAAAATGTGTATATTAAATATAAACGCACGCACGCGCACACACACACGCGCACACACACAATAATATTGTACTTGGTCTCTAATACCGTGCTATCGATCGTACTATGAGATTTTGGTAGCGTTACAGCCCAACTTGTTAATAAAGACAAGTTGATCCATCACCTCCTTGTTGTGCTTGTTTGATATACAGTACTGTATAGTACTTTATATTGTGTTCAAAGTAGGGGTGTAACGGTACGTGTATTTGTATTGAACCGTTTCGGTTCGGTTCGAGTTTCCACACGAACATATTAAGTAGCCGCCTCCGCTTCCTTCTGCCTCTGCTTCTGTCAGTACTCTACACAGCACCCAGCATTGTCCCACCCACACAACCATCTGATTGGTTACAAACAGAGCGGTAACAGCCAATCAGCAGTGTGTATTCAGAGCGATAACAGCCAATCAGCAGTGCATATTCAGAGCGCATGTCGTCAGTGCTTAGCGTTTAGCAGGTAAGCATCATGCAGCGGACTCTCGCCAAATTATAATAAACACCTCCCAGTCAACTACCGTATTTTTCGGACTATAAGTCGCAGTTTTTTTCATAGTTTGGCCGGGCTCCAGTGCGACTTATATATGTTTTTTTCCTTCTTTATTATGCATTTTCGGCAGGTGCGACTTATACTCCGAAAAATACGGTACTAGAAACATCCCTATGAGGCCGTTGACCTTCTATAAATATAAAAGGCAGCTCAGCACACTCGCAGTCCTGGCTTGAGGTGAAGGCTAATTCGCGTTTAGCGTAACGTTAGCTCATTTTGCGGTGTGTGTGTGTGTTACGGACAGCAAAGCCCTGTCTGTCTGTTATTTGACTTTACCTTTTTCAGTGTTGATTGAGCTGTGTTGAAGCAGCAAAAAAGGACATTATGTTCAATGAAGTTTCTGTCTCTGATAGTTGATTTAATAATGTAACTGCATCATTAAGCCTACATGAACTCCATGGTGTTCAGGAATGAATAGTCTCTCTTATTGCTATTGTACCATTTTTTCAGCTATAGTTACATTATCATTAGTAATGCAGCAGCCTAGTTTTGAATGGCAGGGTCCTTGCTATCACATGTTGATAAAAATATAACATTTACATAATAAATCAACTAAAGGCTTCCCAAATGCTGTAAAAAATTAAGCATGACGAGTTGACTTGAAACTGTTTAATGTTGCACTTTTTATATGTAGAAGAAAAGTTTTGTCATTTTATTTAATCCGAGCAACAACTTGAGGTAGTTTAATGTTGATTAACGCGGCCAGAATTATTATAGTGTTCCCAATGTTAAAAGGATAAAGCCATTGTTTACAAATTTGGTAAATAAATAACCCAAAAATGTATATTTTGTTGTTTTCTTACTGTACCGAAAATGAACCGAACCGTGACCTCTAAACCGAGGTACGTACCGAACCGAAATCTTTGTGTACCGTTACACCCCTAGTTCAACGTGTACAAACCTTCACTAAAATATGGACTTTTGTTGAGGCTGGAACCAATTATTCATATTTACATTGTTTCTTATGGAGAAATTTGCTTTACTATACAAACTTTTCTATTTACGAACCCTGTTGAAGAACCAATTAAGTTTGTAAATCGAGGTTCCACTGTGTTTCAAACATACTCTGTCCTTTTTCCCGTCTGTTACACACACACACACACACACACACACTCACACACTCACACACACACACACACACACACACACACACACACACACACACACACACACACACACACACACACACACACACACACACACACACACACACACTCACCTATACAGTAGTGCAGCAGTCTTCCAAGCATGTCCTGCGTCTCAGCAGGGCGGCACAAAAACAACCTTACAGAGGCGGTCAGCAGCTCCATCTTGACCCCCGGTGACGTCTCACACCTCACAGTGTCAATGAACACCTCCAGTGTGTAGGGGGCGCTGGAGACTCTATCACCATATGCTCCCAGGAACCACAGCAAGGCCTGCTTGCCCTGTTAGGAAGAAGACAGGAAGCTGAAACTTTTTTTTCCGTAATCTCTTTATCCTCAACTGGACAAAATTCTCACAATGATCGGGAATATGTTCTTTTTGTTGTTGTTGTTCTTACAAAATCATCCTTCATAAAACTGCTTGGAAGAAAGGGATTGACAACAACTTATTTGTTGTCAATCAAAAACATGGACAGGTAATGCCCTTATACATATAATACCTAGATCCTCGATAAAATAGCTACAGTAGATAATAATAAAGCTAAATATAATTAAGCTTTTGTGTTAACCGTTTAGGGAAAATACAAGTTCTGAGGTACATAGGCTTACGAGTTCTTTGTAATTGTCATGCTTTGGTTGCGATCAAAAATGTGTGTTACAAGCCAAAACATCCGCTCATACTCGCTATCATTAGCTTCTAGTTAGAGAGGGACATAACTTTGTTTTTTCCAGGCATGGTTGTGAAGAAAGTGAGCGTGAAGGACAGCACTGAGAAGAAGGAGTAAGAGGAATTAAAGAAATAAATCATCAAAAAGGTGACAGAGTGAGTAGCTAGAGAACTTAGTGCAGCAGTTGGAGCGTAGCAGTGCTAGTCTGCACCATACTCAAACAGAATGAGGATGTTAAATTAATAAACATTTATCCATGAAAATAGGGAGTAGCTGCTGATGGTGTGCTTGACAGAGAAGTAGCTGGAAGGAAATAACGTAGAAGAAGAAGGTGAATGCTGTACATTAAAATTACTTCATAAAACTACTGTACTTGTGTGTACTGTATTACATTCTATTCTTCTTTTTAAAATATTAATGATCTAAAAGTTCCTTTTTAAAAGGCCTGTTATATATAATAAAATTGAGATGCTGGGGGGACAAAGCAACAATTAAAGCTATGTGTGCATCACAGAACTGATTCAAATTGTATCACAATGTACCAATGTATTCCTATTTTGGCTACATGCTGACTACAGCTACAAACTTATTATTATTATTAATAATACTACAATTATAATATTACACATAATTTTCTTAAATGTGTTTAAAAAATGAAATATGGTAATTATTATTTTTATTATTATAACTATTATTTCTAGTGTTACATTCTGAGGTTGCTCTTTTGAGGTTGCTCTTTGATATTCTCAACAATGTTACAGTAGAGTGTACAGTTAAACTAAGCACACAGATGAAAGTATATTAATATGCACATAAAGTGCACATAATTGTAAGAAATGTTAAACCAACAATACAGTTTGGTATAATATGAAAAAAGCAATACAACCGTACAGGAGAAGGGTTGGCTCTTATGCCGTTAGCTTATTGCTAACATACAGTGGACGGCTCCAGTGACAGGCTAACGAAAATTAGCATCACGGTCATTTTAAACGTTGCTCAAACCTCAAACTCTAACTAACAAGTAACCTAGTGTGGAACTTTAATGCCAGGATAGAGCAGCACATATATCACCTGTATAATAATAATAATAATAATAATAACTGGGATTTATATAGCGCTTTTCTAAGTACCCAAAGTCGCTTTACATGTAGAACCCATCAGTCCTTCACACCTGGTGGTGGTAAGCTACTTTCATAGCCACAGCTGCCCTGGGGTAGACTGACGGAAGCGTGGCTGCAATTTGCGGCAACGGCCCCTCCGACCACCACCTATCATTCATCATTCAATTCACCGGTGTGAGTGGCACCGGGGGCAAAGAGTGAAGTGTCCCGCCCAAGGACAGAACGGCAGCGATTTTTGGATGGTAAGAGGCGGGGAGCGAACCTGCAACCCTCAGGTTTCTGGCACGGTTGCTCTACCCACTATGCCATGCCGCCCCAAAATATGTATGGTAAAATGTACCTTCCTATGACACCAAATCTGGAAAAAATTTACGTAAATTCCGGACTATAAACCGCTACTTTTTTCCTAGGCTTTGAACCCTGCGGCTTATAAAACGGTGCGGCTGATTTATGGATTTTTCTTCACTGATGACCAGCTATAAAGTAAATAATGAAAAAATAAATCAAGCATACACACTGAATAGGTGTGTTATTGTTTAAGCTATGGCGCCATCTTTTGGACGAGTTCGCTCACTGCAAGTGCTGCAGTGGCTGTATTGCACTTCTGTTTGGACTGAGCTATGAACAGTTGCCGTTCGGTCCTCGAGCCGCCCACAGCGTTTCTACTCATATGGATTCTTCATCCATCACTCCAAGCAACATTTGTAAGTTTTACAATATAACTAAATCAATTCAAATGTATTAAACCGTTCCATGTGTGGTGTCTTTAAAAGTGTTTTCATACATATTTGTACCTGCTATCATAATGCAATGAAAATAGCGTTGTTAGCGTTAGCTACATACTTGCCAACCTTGAGACCTCCAATTTCGGGATGGGGGGTCCGCATGGAGATGGAGGGGGCGTGGCCTCCAGCTCCGCCTGAAAATCGGGAGATTTTCGGGAGAAAAATTTGTCCTGGGAGGCTTTCGGGAGAGGCGCTGAATTTCGGGAGTCTCCCGGAAAATCCGGGAGGGTTGGCAACTATGGTTAGCTAACATGCATACACATTTCTGTGTTAGTATTATTAACTTACAACAGCATTCTTTTTGTATTGTTTCAGATTCGTAAATTCACTAAAATGTCACCGTGAAGTTATTGAGTCTGTTTAGCTGATTGGAGAGCTAGCTTGCGCAGCTAGTGGGTCTGTGACGATGACTTCTGTTTTGTTTGATCCACCGTTTTACTGCCGTCTTACAGACACCGTTTGGAAACAATTAGGGTATGTAAATAAACATTTACAAAATATTTATGTGTAAATAACTCATTTCACAACGTATATATCTTCGGCTTATAGTCCAGTGCGGCTAATATAAGGGGAAACAATTATTCTAAATTTCAGTGGGTGTGTTTTATAGTCCGGAAAATACGGTATTAAAACCACATTAAAAAAAGGATTTGAGGTGGAATGAATGCTTGGGAAACACTTAGACCCGATTCACACTGACACAGACTAACACAGACTGGGAACAGAACTGGTTTGTAACCTGTGGACCACCTATAGGTAATATCCATGCTTGACAGGTTGGTAGCAGTATCAGGCTCACCTGGCTGTCCTGTAGCGTCTCCTCACACCCCTCCAAAGCAGAACACACAGTCTCACTACACTGAGGACACACCCACACCAGATCTCGCATCGTCTGCACCACCGCTACACAGCGGAGGAGTAAGGGGATAGAGGTAGTAAGTTGTGACAAAGTGATGTACAGTACACGCGGAAGTGAAATCTACCGGATGTGATGTGCTCTTGTTTGAGCCCAAGCAGGCCGATGAGGATTTTGAGACATCTGTCACTGTAGCTCCTCCCAATACGACCTGCGAGTGACCATGAAAGTTAACTAGAAACGTGCATCATTGTTCACCACACTGCATATTTCCTGTATAATACAATATGTGTAATACTTATGTGTTTGTTTCACTAATAAAGTGATGAGGCTGACATTTAATCATTAAATATGGTCTAATAGTGCTGGGTGATAACACAGTATCAATATTTATCATGATAGACAAGTAATTGATATCAATAAAAAAAATGTATTCGATGAAACGTTCGTGTCTGTTCTTCTTGGTGGGAAGAAAGAGGAAGTATGGAAGCAAGGTTGGTTGCATGAACAAAGGCACTAGTTTTCTGGTAACCCAGCAACGCAGGAAGTGATCACTGATCAGTGGGAGTGACACGCTAACAGCCAATAAGGTAACAGTATCAACTATCAGGTTTGGTTGATTTGTTGCATGGAGTGAGAAGAGAAAGTCAAAATGAAGAAATTGTGGATAAAGGAGGGAAAGTCACCTTGGACAGGTTTTTGGATTTTTTTTCAACGTGGTCTGTAAATGATGCTATGCGCCACACCACCTTAGCCGCTCTCACCATTTAGAGCACAGCTGTATCTTCCTGCCACTAAACCAGCAGAAAATAGTTCTTCTCAGGTTTCTCTATGTTTACATTTTCACACTTTGCACTATTTTCTTACACTTTATGAAACATTTCTCACATATTCCTTATTTTTAAGAGCTTATTGTTAAGTGTTCAATGTGATTTTACTATTTTGTTGACATTGTTTGAGTATTTTCCATGCTTGTGTTGATATTTCCTTTCTGCCTTCATAACTGAAATGAATTCCAGACTATAAGCAGCTACATTTTTCCTACACTTTGGACCCTGTGGCTTATAAAACAGTGCAGTTAATTTACTTATATATAATATATACAGGTTACATGTGAGAAAACCTCCTTCTTGTTGCATGGAGATGGCATAAAAACATATTTAATTTTTATTTTTTTTTAATCGCTTTAAAAAAAATGATGACTCAATTTAGAATCAGGATGAAAAAGAATCACGATCTAGATGTGAATCGATGTTTTTGTGCACCCATACAACACACTGCGAGTGCGGGGAACACAAGTAATATGACAAGCTACCTGATAAACCATCATCCGGAAAATATATTTGATGCCAGTGAGGCCGAGCAACAATTTGTGAGGTATTTACATTAATAAACGTTAAAATGTCCCTGAACTTTTCTAAAAATCAGCGTTTTTCAAAGTGATATAAAGACTATATATATATATAAGCAGCTACATTTTCCTACACTTTGGACCCTGTGGCTTATATACCAGTGCGGCTAATTTACTTTTTTTTTTTTTTGCTGATGCCCGTAAAACAAACAGTTCTCAAGAAAAAATGTTGCGTTATTGCTTGTGGTATGACGCTATCATTTGGGTGAGTTCGCTCACTGCAGGCGTTTCTACTCGACTCAAACTTCAAGCAACATTTGTTTTGCTATTTAATTAATTAAACTATCTAATTAATTATTTATACTTATTAAACCGTCCCATGTGTGATGTCTGGGAGTGTTTTCATGCATATTTGTACGTGATATCGTGATGTAAACAAGCGAGCGTCGTTAGCATTAGCTAATATGCTAACACATTTACAGAGTGTCTGTGTTATTATTATTAACCTACGATGGTATTATTTTTGTGTTGTTTCAGTTTTGTAAATTCCTCAGTAAATTCACCAAAATGTCACCGTGGAGTTATTGAGTCTGTTTAGCTGATTGGAGAACGAGCTTGCGCAGCTCGTGGGTCCATGACGATGACTTCTGTTTTGTTTGATCAGCCGTTTTACTGCCATGTTACAGACATGGACACAATTAAGGTATGTAAACATTCACAAAATATTTCTGTGTAAATAACTCATTTCACAACGTGTATATCTACAGCTAATATATGGAAAAATAATTTTTTTCTACAAAACATTTAGTGGGTGTGGCTTGTATACTGGTGCACTCTATACTTTGGAAAATATGGTAATCAGAGCAGGGTTACATTTTAAATCAAACATTTTTTCCTGGTCCTTCTTTTCGACCGGTCAAAAAAAAAAAATCAATAAATATCTATATCGACTGATATAAAACGCTTATATCGTGAAACAGTTTTTAGCCGTATCTCCCAGCCCTATGTTCTATGCAAAGATGGTATACAGTGTTTCATTATGGGTGAATATGACGACGGGAGTGTAAACACAGCATGTTTAAGTACTACTACACACGTGAGTGAGTGTTTACCAATAGCCGATATTGCGGCCTGGGCAGTGTCGGTGTTGACATCGGTGCAATATTCCTTCAGCTCGTCCAGTATCATCGCTACATTCTCATCATTCACCAGCTCGACCAGCACCTGCAAACACAACAGCACTCCTATTACTCTTGTTAAAGCTCCTGTGCATACTTGCACACATGAAGTCCCATCCTAAGCAGCTCAAATGTTATTGTGTCGGTTTCTTTTAAGAGGAAATATTTGTAGCCTGCCTTGTTGCTCAACGGGAAATGACTAGCGGTAGTTATCATACCAGAAGATTAAAATGATCCTATTTTGATAAAAATGATCAAACATACCCAATTTAACGTTACTCAATTATAGCAAAACATTACCACAGATTTTCAGGCTGATATGAGGAATTATAGCTTTATAAAATAGCTCCGATCAAAAAAAATAAAAAATATTAAAAAAAGGCACTCCAAAGAAGCGAGATTACCCATACAGTTATGTAGATGGGTCAGGGTGAGCAAGTCAAGCGCTCCTCGTCGTAAACTCACCCTTAGCTCATTGTCCTTCTCAAATAGTGGGGCAGGCCCCCCGGGGGGGATTCTGGGAAACATGCTTTATCAGTATCATGCTTCGTAAACCCGTGCACTGCAAAGTGTGCTCATTGTGGCCAATAATTCTGACTTCATTTTGATTTTAAAAAAATAATACAAAATTATTAATTGTTGTTTTGTTTTATATATTGCTCTTTAAAAAAAAGTTAATAGTTTAAATAAGGATTTAATTTTTTGGGGGGGATTTATTTTTTGTTAAAGACTAAAAACAATGTTAAAGTTATTATTTTTGTATTCTTTAATGTTAATAAAGATATAATGTTATGCAGAGGTGTATTTATATTTGTTTTAGAGACAAATGGTATATATTTATAGTCATGGCAGAGGGTGGGGGAGAAAAGTTTTCTTTGGAAAAAATTGAGAAACACTGTTGTAAACAAACATTGCCTCGATCGTGTGGGACTTTGTCACTGTTTCATTTGGCATGCTATTTTTCCAAATGTTCTGCAAACACACCACGAAGAGGAGGGGGGGGGGGGGGGGGGGGGGGGACGGAGGGGGGGGGGGGGGGGGGCGGACATCGTGCCTCAACACATCAAACCTGGTCAGACACCTGAAACGCCAAACAGTGTTTTGAAAGCCTACAAAGACGCCTGCTGCACAAAAAAAGGTGCCCCAAAGCAAGTTTTGCAAAAACTACACTTACTTCTAAATTAAAAAAAAAGAATAGATATAAATACCAAGGGAAACTCCTTGTTTGTAAAAATACTTGGCTAATAAAACTGATTCTGAAGTATCAGTCTTGAGAAGCAGGAAGTTACCTGAATCGATTAGGAAGTGCATCTTTACTTATAATGCAATTTTATCTTTAGATTAACAGTTGGGAAATTGCTGACAAAGAAAAAAAAACAACCCACAACATCCTGTTTGTGTTTGCTAATAGCCACGTTTGAATTGTCAAATTAGTGTACATTATGCGACTATTGGAATTATCCATTGCACAGAGAAGAGATGATCTTATAATGATATTATTTAGGCTGACCATATTCTGAAATCCCAAAAAGAGGACACACATAAGTCATAAAAAAAACCACATATGCGGTCCTCTCCAAGGTTTCTCATAGTCATTCACATCGACGTCCCACTGGGGTGAGTTTTTCCTTGCCCTTATGTGGGCTCTGTACCGAGGATGTCGTTGTGGCTTGTGCAGCCCTTTGAGACACTTGTGATTTAGGGCTGTATAAATAAACATTGATTGATTGATTGAGTGATAAAAATGGGGTCCCACAGTAAATTTTTGGGGTCCCACTTTTTTGTATGCGTTCTGAAAACAAATGACAAATGTATGCATTATCCTGTAATATCTCACATTCTATATTGTGTTTTGGAAAAAGGTTGTCGTAAACGTTACTTAATTCATTAAAAAAGATAATACAAAAGAAAACAAATGTGTATGTAAATGTAAATGTATTTAGTTATAAACATTCAATCACTTTCTTCTTTCCTTCATGGATCTAAACTTTACCGCTGCTGGTAGTTTTTTCTATGTTTTTATTTAATACGTTGTAAGTGTATTTATTTCAGTATAAAAGTGTAAAAAATGTTTTGCTTCGGTCATGAAATGATGATAATGGTGTGCCAGGGCATACATACATTTTATATTTAACGCTTAAATCTCTGGAGTCTACATCAACTTCAAATCTATTACTCATTTCAAAATGTTTTAGTTTTTTTATGTTGTTTTTTTGTTTGTTGGTTTTCCGCCCTTTTTTGTCAAACAAAACTATGTTTTTTATGGCAAACACACAAAATATGCAAAATCTTCCACCAAAAATATTTTTCAAAGTGGAATATTTGATGTGAAGTAATCGGAACCTCGGATAGGCCAATAATTCATAATAATATGGATTTTGATTCAATATTATGTTTTGAGAATTACCGTTTGAAAGAAAAAAAACAGCTTTGTTTTATTAGTCAACATTGCAACTGTTTCTAAATTACATTTCACATGTAAGCTTTTTTATTTCACTTTTGTTATGTTTTTGTTTATTTTAATAGTATTTTTAGAATGTGCCGTGGGCCTTTAAAACATTAGCTGTGGGCCGCAAATGTTAAAAAAAATAAAAATCCACGTCCTTTCTGATTTTAATGCGTTAAAAAGACACAAAAAGTGCGTTTACGCCAACACTGGTTGACAGTATAACAAAATAAGTCACACTTATATTCTGTAACATTCACAGTTTTGTAAAAAAAGTGCAGAGGTAGAAATATTCTAAATAACCTCTTGTATATAATCTAAACATAAATAATGCCTCAGAACAAGTTCATTAAATTTAAACAAAAAACAGCAGACGAGCTCTCGCCCTGCACAGCTGTTTTGTGCTTTGTAGTGTCGATATGGGCTTGTAGATCGTTGGCCCCTTTATTTGCCACAGATATATACGTTCCTGTTTTACACACAGTATATTCTGCTTGCCATGTGTCACGGCCAGGACAAAAACACAGATACTTTTCCCGCAAATCATCCGTGAAGTTGCATTTACGTTTCGGCTTCTCTCTTGTGTCCTGTCTGTCTCTCGACTGTCTCGCTCTCTGTCTCTGACCCTCCCTCACGAATGTTGCTGCGTGCGCACACCTTCACAATTTGTTTTGTTTTTAACCCCTTCTTAACTCTGGACGTACATTGAAAATACACGCAACCCTAACTCAAAATACCGGAAATTTGAGGCATTTAAAAAAACCCGCCCGGACAGCCCCGCAAAAGAGGACATGTCCGGGAAAAAGAGGACGTATGGTCAGTCTAATATTATTAATACTATTACATCTGGCAACACTGTGCCTCACCTGCATCTTCCTCTGCTTGATAAAGGCTGGCTCAGCATAGCCACAGAAGAAACGCTTGTAGTGCGCCCCCATCAGGCCAGGGACAGACCGCAGCAGCAACTGCAAGGGGAACAGATTCATAAAAGATGCTGCTGGGACAGTTGTACAATAAAAACACTTAATGGGTAAATGGGTTAATGGGTTTAAAACAAACACATCTTCTGACTCCACATTACCTTAGATCTGTATCTTCATTTCATTGTTTATTTGATCCTATTTTGTATCGTTTATGATCCAACAATTATGGACTATCAGCGTCTCTCATTTGGTCCCAGTTGAAGAGTTAAAGCTGCTGTATGTCACACTCGTGTTCTAATAATAACCCCGACATTCATTTGTTAAATCTGTTCTTTTACAATACTATTAGAAACATATGGCAGCTGCTGGTGCTGTTGCTATTTTTGTTTGGTTCAAAATAATGTCACTTGGAGCCAGCAGCTTTGATTGATTGATTGATTGAAACTTTTATTAGTAGATTGCACAGTACAGTACATATTCCGTACAATTGACCACTAAATGGTAACACCCAAATATGTTTTTTAACTTGTTTAAGTCGGGGTCCAGGTTAATCAATTTATGGTACAAATATATACTATCAGCATAATACAGTCATCATACAAGTTAATCATCAGAGTATATACATTGAATTATTTACAATCCAGGGGGTGGGATGTGGAGGGGGAGGTTAGGTTGCTATCAGCATATTTTCAGGCATCATTTCAGTTTATCATCTGAGAAATGGACATTGTAACAGTGTAGGTCTCACTTCGTAGGATATGCACAGTGAGCAGTGAACATAGTGAGCTCAGAAAGCATAAGAACAAGTATATACATTTCATTATTACATTTGATGTGGTGGGGGGAAGGAGTTAGGCTAGGGTTGAAATTGCCTGGAGGTGTTCTTTTAGTGCGGTTTTGAGGAGGATAGAGATGCACTTTCTTTTACACCTGTTGGGAGTGCATTCCATATTGATGTGGCATAGAAGGAGAATGAGTTAAGACCTTTGTTAGATCGGAATCTGGGTTTGACGTGGTTGCTGGAGCTCCCCCTGGTGTTGTGGTTATGGCGGTCATTTACGTTCTGGAAGTAGTTTGACATGTACTTCGGTATCAGGGAGGTGTAGCTTATTTTATAGGCTAGGCTCAGTGCAAGTTGTTTTACTCTGTCCTCCACTCTGAGCCAGCCCACTTTGGAGAAGTGGGTAGGAGTGAGGTGGGAACTGGGAGCTTTAAAGGGGAACTGCATTTTGGGGGGAATTTTGCCTATTTGTTCACAAAACTTATGAGAAACAAGAAGACAAAAGGTTTTTGGTTTTTCTGCATTCTTACATGTAAAAATTGACTTGTTCTAGGTGGCTAGCAATGCAGCTAATATTAGCCATCAATTCTACCTCTAAATCACTTTAAAAATGCATTCAAAAACTGTCAACAATACTTCCTTTTTGTTCTGTAACCTGTATATTAACCAAACTGTAGCAGCATTGTTATTGTAAGCGTGAACACTGGGGAACTACTATTCTAGCGTAGTAACACATCGGCGAGCTACTGTATTAGCCCTAAAAGCTAACTACAGAAAGAGATAAACTAGTTTGAGTTTGTAATACACAACACCATGCGATAGGACACCAATCTGTACTGACTGAAAAACATGAACATTCATATTACAGTATCTGTAAAGTATTAATTCATGTTTGGTTTGTACACAGCTAGCCAGACAGTGTATGTACTGTAGTTGTACTAACACGCATCACGTGCTGCGTGTATCATGATCAATATAAAGTGTGACTCACTCGATGGACAGTTGTCTGTTTGGACCAGCTGGCCGGGGACGTTTTGCCCCGGTTTATTTGGGTAAGCACTCTATTAATGTCTAAATACCATAGCCTCAAATTCCACATTTTGCAGCTTCGAGTCACTTTCACCTCACTCTCTCGGCTTTCGTCTGCTCTAACGTCTCACTATTCTTCTTCTCACTATTACGTTGACCATCATTGTCCTTATTAATGGCTTTGCACAAAGATGACAACAAACTATTTTCATGTGATTTCATTAGGAGTGTCCCGTTCCCGAAACAACTTTTTCACTTCCGGTACGATGCCGATTTTGGAGCCTTGATTGTTGGCCGATACCGACATTGATCCAATGCGATATCAGCAGGAATCATACCTACTTGTATTATTTAGTAGTGTGAAATGTTGGAAAAGGTCTGGAATGGACTTATGCTGTCTTTAAGTTGAAGTGGAGTGGTAATTGTTTATTTGGTGGCACCTAGTGGTCAGAATAATTCATGAAGTTAAGCTCATGATGCGGACTCGTTAATGACTGGATACTTTCTAATACTGCCTCGGAGACTTTGTATGTGTAAGTAATATGTAACTATAATTATTTGGTACTTGTTTATATTGACAAATGTGCTGTTTTATTGTTCAATGATTATTACCTATGTCTAGTTGTGTGCTATTGTGTGCTTAGCTATTGTGTATCCACTAGCTCCTAGTAGCTTATAGCAGGGGTTCTTAACCTTTTTGACCTCGGGGCCCAACTTTTCCACTACAGATGGGCCCGGTCCCACTGAAACATTAAAACACAATTAGTAATCTTACTCTTGATTTGAATCATATTCAATAACTACAGTATATCTAACCTATTTACAGTTTACAACAGGGATGTCAAACATCGAACAGGTTCAATTCGGCCCGCGAGATGAGTTTAAGTGAAAAAATTGAGCTGCATTGTTAAATTAAAGAAACTGCTGTTCTAAATTTGTCCACTGGATGTCGCAATAGTCATTATTTTTTCGTAGACGAGCAAGTACACTAAGCAAGAGGTACACAGTAAAGCGAAGCTGCTGAGTTTTACAGTAGTAGTGCTTACTGTATTTTTCGGACTATAAGTCGCAGTTTTTTTTTCATAGTTTGGCCGGGCTCCAGTGCGACTTATATGTTTTTTTCTTTTTTTATTATGCATTTTCGGCAGGTGCGACTTATACTCCGGTGCGACTTATACTCCGAAAAATACGGTATATGTATGAGTGCACGTGTACTTTGTTTGAGTGTTAATAATTACATTGTGATATTTAAGACATGTCATATTGCTACAAAAAAATTATGTGCAACTAATTTTTTTAATTTAGTAGCACTTGTCTAGCAATGCATGCTTAAGACTTAGACTTAGACTTAGACTTTACAGCACAGATAAGAACTAAATTTCGTTACATAAGCTCATGGTAGGGCAGCACGGTGAAAGAGGGGTTAGTGCATCTGCCTCACAATACGAAGGTCCTGAGTAGTCGTGAGTTCAATCCCGGCCTCGGGATCTTTCTGTGTGGAGTTTGCATGTTCTCCCCGTGACTGCGTGGGTTCCCTCCGGGTACTCCGGCTTCCTCCCACCTCCAAAGACATGCACCTGGGGATAGGTTGATTGGCAACACTAAATTGGCGCTAGTGTGTGAATGTGAGTGTGAATGTTGTCTGTCTATCTGTGTTGGCCCTGTGATGAGATGGCGACTTGTCCAGGGTGTACCCCGCCTTCCGCCCGATTGTAGCTGAGATATGCTCCAGCGCCCCCCGCGAACCCAAAAGGGAATAAGCGGTAGAAAATGGATGGATGGAAGCTCATGGTAGTGCAGGATAAAAAAGCAATAAAGTGCATATATAAATAAATAAATATATATAAATAATATATATAATATATAATATATAAATATATATAAATAAATAAATAGATTACTGTACAGATAAATATATTGCACTTTTTCACATGCGTCCACGTTTATGGATGTATGTTATATTGTCTTTTTTATTCCAGCGAGTTAATCCATTTTGGGGGGAGTTGAGGGGATAATTTAATTATGATGCGTTTAAGAGTCTTACGGCCTGAGGGAAGAAGCTGTTACAGAACCTGAAGGTTCTGCGGAACCTCTTTTTAGAGTCCAGCAGTGAAAACAGTCCTTGGTGGGGGTGGGAGGAGTCTTTGCAGATTTTCTGAGCCCTGGTCAGGCAGCAGCTTTTTGCGATGTTAATCTTCTGGTATCATTATTAATGTTAGGCTATCTGGTGCTAAGGAAATGTAAATGTAATGCATCCATGCCAGTGCAAATGTTTATTTCTTAAAGACATACGCTCACCTGGATGTGGCAGAGCGCAGTGAACCTCATCTCTCTGGACGCACTCCCACAGGCGGCCAGTAGTGGGCCCTGTACTCGTTCCAAGGCCGCCAGGCTGACGGCAGGCAAGGCAGAAGATAGGCTGAGGAAGAGGCTCAGTGTGGCGGCCATCACGGGAGGGTGCGGGCTAACTAAGGAGGAGTCCAGCAGGGAGAGGATGTCAAAGAGCTCGTCGTCGGAATGAGGCTGGTAGCGCTGGAGGATCTTCAGCACCTCGCTCTGACCCCACACGTCACATTCCTTCAGCCTATGTTGACACACACAAAGAGCTATGAACATGTGAGCGCGGTACAGGTAGGGAGACAGGTAAAAGTCACTCAGATTTTACTTGCAAACATAGTAGGCCACATTGAAATATCGACTACTATCCCTAATATGGTAACCACAATACCAGAGTCTCAGTAGTCGATGCATATGACTTCCCACATATTTGATACCAGAATATTGTTTTTTTATAAAAACGGAACCTACTGTTTGTGGGTTGGGCTCTCGGGGTGGCTGGGGCCGTGCTCTGGCTCCCACGCACACTGGGAGTCGACTATATTGTAAATACAAATTCACATATACTCACATACATACATAGGTACCTACGCTCCCACATACATACACAAATACAGTACATATTTACATACTCAAAGTTCGTACATCCACACGCACATTCATTATACAAACATACACATACACATACTGTACATATACACTCACTGTACAAACACATATACACATACTGTACATATACGTATATTCACTGTACAAACATACATATACACATACTGTACATATACATTCACTGTACAAACACATATACACATATTGTACATATACATTCACTGTACAAACACATATACACATATTGTACATATACATTCACTGTACAAACATACATATACACATACTGTACATATACATTCACTGTACAAACACATATACACATTCTGTACATATACAAGTACATATGCATACGTACACTCATGCACATAATCACGTTTCATCAAACATATATTAACGTTGTTGCCCTAGGGTAAACTGGGTATAACACATGGCACACTGGCAAAGCTTAACCTATTGTTACTATAACAATCTACAAGGTTAATGTAGGTTGCTTTTCTTTCTCCCCCTCCATTTTTCTGCATTCTTTCGTATCTGAGGTTATCACTACGTATATGTATTGTTGCATTTGAACAACTGTATTGTTAAAAATAGAGCTAAATTATTGGTATTGTTCATTATCAATAGCGCTATTTCTATTGGTATTTGTATTGCTCCATTTGTAGTGTAATAATGCTCATTGTCATTACTGTATTATTTTTTATGTTCGCTAACTGCTTATTTGCTGTCACTTTTACCATCATATTTGTACATGTCGTATTTGCTGATGTTGCTCTATTGTTGTTGTTGTTGTGTTTGCTGTTGTTGTTTTTGTCTCTCTGTCTAATCCCCCTCTTGTCCCCACAATTTCCCCCTCTGTCTTCTTTTTTCTCTCTTTCTATCCCCTCCTGCTCCGGCCTGGCTGCACCAAATGATAATATAAATACATTTAATAAAGTCAAACACGAATAAGGCAACAAGAGAAGCATCCTACACTTCTCTTTTGTAAAGTAAATCTGAACAGCCGATATGGGCATCTACATCAACTATATGATTTGCCTGAGAAGCTGGACAGGACAAAACAAACAAAAACAAAAAAAAACGGAACCTGTGTACTTTGAATTTTAACTACAGTTTTGAAAAGTGTTTGAAGGTGTCAAGTATTTAAAATCAGTGTGCAACAATAGAATTCGAATCAGTATGAGCTGCCAAGAGTTAAAAAATACATTGAAAAAATAACAGCAGTGTTGTAGGGGTGTCAAAAAAAGGTTGATTTTCAGATTAATCACGATTCTTATTTGTAACGATTCTTAATCGATTAAAAAAAAAAAAAAAAAATATATATATATATATATATATATATATATATATATATATACACATATATATATATATATATATATATATATATATATATATACACACATATATATATATATATATATATATATATATATATATATATATATATATATATATATATATATATATATGTATAAATGTGTGTGTGTGTATATATATTTTTATTCTTTTATTCCACCAATCTGTCAAGCCACTAAGACAAACCATATTGTTGATGTAGAAGATCTATATAAATAAATAAATGATAAATGGGTTATACTTGTATAGCGCTTTTCTACCTTCAAGGTACTCAAAGCGCTTTGACAGTATTTCCACATTCACCCATTCACACACACATTCACACACTGATGGCGGGAGCTGCCATGCAAGGCGCTAACCAGCAGCCATCAGGAGCAAGTGGTGAAGTGTCTTGCCCAAGGACACAACGGACGTGACTAGGATGGTAGAAGGTGGGGATTGAACCCCAGTAACCAGCAACCCTCCGATTGCTGGCACGGCCACTCTACCAACTTCACCACGCCGCCCCCAATATATCTGCAATAATATCTGCTGTACAGATTTATTTTAGAAAAGTGTTGGATACTTCTCGTGTTGCCTTATTTGTATTTGACTTTATTAAATGTTTGGGAAGCAGTTTATTAAACAAAATCATTTTTTTAAGAAATAAAGAAATGGATCAGCTGTTTATCTATTTTATGGAGGAATGTAGTTAATCCGAGAACTGGCATCCAATAGAAAAAGTTACATTTTGAATCGAGAATCGATTCTGAAGCGAATCGTTACTCTCACAGCCCAACATATGGTGGTAGTGTTACATCATTATGTCATTAGTAATGACATATGCGGATAAAAAGGCTTAAAAATATATTTACATACAAATCTTTGTGTTTTTAATCCTTATTAGTATCAACATTTCAGCCTTTTTTCATTACTTGAAGTGTTTTTGCTCTTTTTTTACTTTTTGGTTTATCATTATCTCCAAAGTGCCATAAAAAGAGGTGCGTTCAGGCCACACTTTGCCTTCCTGGTGAAAGAAGTGAAGCAGTGGTGTTCAAAGTGTTGCCAAACAACAGAAGAGTGTCTCTAAAATGTCTTTTCTTCCACTTACAGAAGTGCTAAAGGTTGGCTTGCACGCTTTTCTGCATGCGGTGGTAATGCACACTCCCTGGGCTTGTGGTGGCGGATCTACACTCTCACCTTCATGACTGTTTGTATTTGATTATTGAATAAATTCCTGACGCAATATACACCTCTTTCACTTTTAGTATGTAGCTGTACTTGCTAAATATAGCAACAAAGTGGGTAATTTCTGTTAAGTCTAATTCTCTGACTAACCAGACCAAATCCTTATTTGTGAAAGACTTGCATAAAAAAAACCAAAATGGAAACACTACATCATTGGTTAAAAACAGCGTGACTCAGTAGTCAGAATTGACGCAGAGGAAGAATCCATAGTTAAAAAAGCAGTTATTTTTTACGTGTTGGTATCGACTTGGTTGATTTGAAGTCCTGGCCTACCTGTTGAGAAGGTGATGAGCGATGGGTTTGTTGATGGTGACCCCGCCTTCCTCCTTAAGGATCTCCTCCAGAGCTCGAAGGCAGTTCACCATCACGATGGGATCCGGGTCCCTCAGAAGGCCATACAGCTCATTCACCACTGAGGCATCTGGCAGAAATATCATCACGTGGAAAAAAATACAAATAAATAAAATGTACTGTACGTAGGAGGCTCTTGTTACTCCACACATCAGTCCATAACATACACAGAGCTGGATGGATGGAAGAGATGACACCTCACCTGTCTCAGAATTGGGTTGGAGATTGTGCAGTTTGGCCCAGCCGAGCACAGCAACCCGTCGCACGCAGGCAGCTCTGTCCCTCAGTCCTGCTGACAAAGGCTGCTCCACGTACTCCACCAGACCGGGTAACCTGGAAGACGCACAGTCAGTCCAGAAGGTTGAGACCACGGGTGTTGTGTCCAAAATTAATTAATTAATTGACAGACAGGCCGACAGACCACCAGACAGCCTCAGGGACGGCAGAGAGGAGGAGTTTCGTAGCCTGGTGAGGGACTTTGCTGTCTGGTGCCACAGGAACCTCTTGCAGCCCAATCCGTCAAAGACCAAGGAGCTGGTCATTGACTTTGGGAGGTCGAGTCCAAGGTCACAACCTATTGTGATCGGGGGAGTCGAGGTACAGACCGTGGACTCATTCAAGTACCTCGGGGTGCGGGTGGACAATAAGCTGGACTGGACTGTTAACACGGACCACTTGTACAGGAAAGGACAGAGCAGGCTGTACTACACGAGGAGGCTACGCTCCTTCAACATTTGCAAAAAACTATTGTGGATATACTACCAGTCTGTGGTTGCCAGTGTTCTGTTCTACATCGTAGTGTGCTGGGGGGATAGTACATCTAAGAAGGACAGCTCCAGACTGGAGAAACTGATCAGGCGGGCCGGCTCTACGATCGGAATAAAACTGGATTTACTGGTGACGGTGGCAGAGAAGAGGACTGTGGAAAAACAACTGAGCATCATGGATGATGCCAGTCACCCTCTGCATACTGTTATCAGTAGCCAGAGGAGCCTGTTCAGTGCTAGACTGCTTCATCCCAAGTGCAGGACAAATAAGACTAAAAAACTCCTTTGTCCCACACGCCATCAACTCCTCTCTGGGGGGAGGGGGGTAATAGGATTACAGGGGATGCAAAACAATAACAATACTGAAATAAACTGCAACAAAAACAGTGCAATTAACAGTGCAATACATTTTCATAACATGGTCACTATTGCATAGTTTCTCTTGTTATATTCTTATTTTTACTGTTATATTTGTATTATTTTTGTTGCTTTTTATTTTTATTGTTATTGTTGTATTTTATTTGTATTTATACCCCCTTTATTTACTTTTTACTTTTTAAATTCGATCTCAATTCTGTGCACTGCTGCTGGAATTAAAATTTTCCTGAGGGAACTCTCCTGCAGGAATCAATAAAGTACTATCTGTCTATCTATCTTATCTTTCTCCATGTGATCAGCAGCAAACTTTAGATGAGCCTTAAGGTGTCGCTTCTGGAGCAAGGGCTTCCTTCTTGCATGGTAGCCTCTCAGTTCATGGCGATGCAAAACACGCTTGACTGTGGACACTGACACCTGTGTTCCAGCAGCTTCCAATTCATTGCAGACCTGCTTTTTGGTGGTTCTCGGTTGACTCTTGATCATCCTGATAAATTTTCTCTCAGCAGCAGGTGATAGCTTGTGTTTTCTTCCTGATCGTGGCGGTGACAAAACTGTGTCATGCACTTTATACTTAAGAACAATTGTCTGCACAGTTGCTCTTGGGACCTTGAGCTGCTTTGAAATGGCGCCAAGTGACTTTCCTGACTTGTTCAAGTCAATGATTCATTTTTTAAGATCTGTGCTGAGTTCCTTTGACTTTCCCATTGTCGCGTTTGTAACCAAGTCTAATGACTGCATCACATGAGCCCTATTTAAATGGGCTCAGAGAAGTCAACAGGTGTCGTCTATCATAATCACTCACATTAAGTTAAGAGTGCCATGAAGCTAATTTGATTAGATTGTAACTTTTCTACATCACCAACATTGATAATGTATGTTGCTGTATGTATACTTTTGATCCAGCAGATTTGGTCACATTTTCAGTAGACCCATAATAAATTCATAAAAGAACCAAACTTCATGAATGTTTTTTGTGACAAACAAGTATGTGCTCCAATAACTCTATCACAAAAAAATAACAGTTGTAGAAATTATTGGAAACTCAAGACAGCCATGGCATTATGTCCTTCACAAGTGTATGTACACTTTTTGACCACGACTGTGTGTGTGTGTGTGTGTGTATATATATATATATATATATATATATGTATATATGTATATATATATATGTATGTATGTATGTATGTATATATATATATATATATATATATATATACACACACACACACACACACACACACACACACACACACAGATGTATATATACATATAGTTACTTTGCATGAAGTTGGCTTGTTTGTGTATATATATATATATATATATATATATATATATATATATATATATATATATATATATATATATATATATATATATATATATATATATATATCAATCATACCTGCCAACTTTTGAAATCAGAAAAACCTAGTACCCAGGGTCCAGGGGCCGCAGGCCCCGGTAGGTCCAGGACAAAGTCCTGGTGGGGGGTTCAGGCTTCGCCCCCCGACGCAAAATGATTATTAGCATTCAGACAGGTTAAAATGTTGCTAAAACCATCACTTTTCTATCAGTCAGTGACTTTTCAAAACAAAAATATTACAGCAAAAATCATATGGGTTGATTGACATGTTTATTCTGTAAGCTAACTTCAATAGTTTGAAATTATTTTGACAGTTAATGCCAGTTATCCTGTCAACCTTTCACAAGACTTCAATTTGTTAATTGAAAGTATAAACAGTATAAACACTTTTTACAGTAAACAAATGGTAAAACAGTACTAAACAATTCCATTAAAAAAAAATTGGTGTCATTATTAACTTTCTGTCCAAGCTTGTATAATCTACTGCCTTGTTCAATTGTAAAAAATATTCTGTGCCTAAAATTCACATTTCTATCACAATTATCATACTGTAAACATGGTAAGCTAACTTCATTAAAATTAATAGTCCTGTCAATAGCATGGAATTACAATTCAAATGTAGTTTTTTTGTAAGCCTTTCAAAAGAATTCAAAATATGAAAAATTAATGAAAATTAATTTAAGCCATCAGACACTTGAAAAGTGGCACATCACATCTCTAATGTAATCATTTTAACTTTTCAACAGAAATAGCACTGCAAAAATATTAAGGACATACTTCTGTATTTTGGTAGTTATGCTGTCAACATTTAACAAGATTTCTTCAACTTGGACTTGAAAGCATAAATAGTATAAACACTTTTAACAGTATAACAGTACTAAACAATTCCAATAGATAACATTGGTGTCATTACCTTTTTGTGGCTAAAATCCGAAAAACGTTTAAAGTTTTCCACTAGTATCGCTAGCAACGGCATTAGACTTGTGTTTTTTTGTCCCAACGTGGTCTTTTACATCGCTATTTCCTCCGTGTCCGATCGAAAAATCTTGTCTGCACAAGGTGCAATTCGCGTAGTTTTCACCCTTTTTGGAACGAATAATTATTCCCGGATAGGCTTTTGAATATTCTTCACGGAATGACTGCAGTTATAAAGGATTTTTGAATTGTTGCTATTTTTAGAATATTTAAAAAAAAATCTCACGTACCCCTTGGCATATTTTCAAGTACCCCCAGGGGTACGCGTACCCCCATTTGAGAACCACTGCTTTAGACCACCATCACAACAACAATTTAGAATTTATATCCACTCACCTCAGGTTGGTCATGTTCCTCAAGGCCAAGCTGCGCACCATGGGGTTTGGATCCTGGCAGTCTTTCCTCAGTGTGTTGATGACCAGCAGTGACAGCTCTGGGTTCAACGCGGCATAGGAGCACAGGAAGACGTAGACCAGCTTCTTCTGGACCACGTCAACTGTGGCACACGCTTTGACCATCTCGCTGAACAGGTTGGACACATCCACGCCTTGTGACATCAGCCTGAGACGTGAAAAGAAGTGACAAATTCAACATTCAGATGACTTAACATAATTGGATCCGGATTTGGGCCCTACAAACTTGAGGTCATGAAAGGTAGACCAATTTTGCTGTCTAAATTCAATAATGAGGTGGTTGGAATCATATTATGAATGTGTAACTTCACCTAAACCCAACATGAACCCTTCACTGTTCGCTAACACAGACGTCGTAACAACATTAAAGCTCACTTTTATGCATCCACACACAGCAACAACATTTGGGAACCAGAATGAGGTGATAGAAGAAAAGTTCTGAAAATTTGAACTCAAACTGTGGAGGCATGGCAGAGGCATTAATAAAACAATCTCGCCTTCCTTCATACTTGTTCAAAATGACCCGTTTGGAATTTGCACAACTTGTGACGTCACCAGTTAGGAAAACCGTCACAGAATTATCCATATATAGTAAGGATGTAACGGTACGTGTATTTGTATTGAACCGTTTCGGTACGGGGGGTTCGGTTTGGAGGTGTACCGAACGAGTTTCCACATGGACATATTAAATAGCGCACCGCACGTTGTGTAAACAATGCACACTGAGGCACAACACACGGCATGCTAGCAACAACCAGGCTACTACAACATGCAAAAGCCAGAGCTGGAAGACCCTCCTGCATCGTTAAGATCTGCCGTTTGGGAACATGTCGGCTTCGCGGTGCGACACAACAATGGATAACATCGCTTCAACGAAGAGAAAGACGAACAAACACAGCTCCCACCGCATTCAAGCAGCCTCTCCTCGGCGAGTCAGACAGGGCTAAAGCAATAACAAATGCCGTTGGTGTTTTTATAGCAGCAAATTTAAGACCATATTGCATTAAAAACTAGATTTATCCTCTTACTGCCAAGTTAGCCAGGCACTACCTCACCAGCCCTGCTACCTCCGTGCCCAGCGAAAGGGTATTTTCCACAGCTGGAGACATTTTAACTGCAAGCAGGTCTGCTTTTTCTGCAGACAATGTGGATAAACTGATTTTTCTGGCAAAAAAAAATGAAAATTGAGTGAAAGTCACCAGTGTTAAAGGCTGGGGGGGGGAAAGAAAAGTTAATCTGAGGCTGAGTTGACTTGAAACTGTTTAATGTTGCACTTTTTGTATGTAGAAGAAAAGTTTTATCATTTTATTTAATCTGAGCAACAACTTGAAGCAGTTTAATGTTGCACTATATATGTGGAAATGTTGCACTTTACATGTAGAAAGGTTTTGTTAAGAAACCAATTCTGAGCCTTATCTTATTTAGTTTTTATTTTATATATGTTGACTGCATTAACCCTGGCAATCAAATTGTTATGTTAAAAAGATAAAGCCATTGTTTACCCATTTTGGTAAATAAATAACCAGAAAATGTATATTTTGTTGTTTTCTTACTGTACCGAAAATGAACCGAACCGTGACCTCTAAACCGAGGTACGTACCGAACCAAAATTTTTGTGTACCGTTACACCCTTAATAGATAGTATACATTTACCGTACACGAAGATGTTTAAGTTTAAGATGGTCTGTAAATCATATGCAACATTTGGACCAAAGAACCACTATTATGTGTACACCACAAGGAAGTGTTTTACATGTAGAAAAACCTCATAAAATGAATACTTTAGCCCCAAGTAGATGCACTAATAATAACCCTACATGAATTGGCTAATATCTACTTTACACTGTGGAGTAAAGGGAAATGTGACATATTCATAATCATAGTTAAGTAAATAATGACAGGTTATATCATATTAAAATTCACATTTTGGCTAATTTAGGAATATATTAGGGTGCCTTCAAAAGTTAAAAAAGTCAAATATATACAGGTAAAAGCCAGTAAATTAGAATATTTTGAAAAACTTGATTTATTTCAGTAATTGCATTCAAAAGGTGTAACTTGTACATTATATTTATTCATTGCACACAGACTGATGCATTGAAATGTTTATTTCATTTAATTTTGATGATTTGAAGTGGCAACAAATGAAAATCCAAAATTCCGTGTGTCACAAAATTAGAATATTGTGTAAGGCTAATACAAAAAAGGGATTTTTAGAAATGTTGGCCAACTGAAAAGTATGAAAATGAAAAATATGAGCATGTACAATACTCAATACTTGGTTGGAGCTCCTTTTGCCTCAATTACTGCGTTAATGCGGCGTGGCATGGAGTCGATGAGTTTCTTGCACTGCTCAGGTGTTATGAGAGCCCAGGTTGCTCTGATAGTGGCCTTCAACTCTTATGCGTTTTTGGGTCTGGCATTCTGCATCTTCCTTTTCACAATACCCCACAGATTTTCTATGGGGCTAAGGTCAGGGGAGTTGGCGGGCCAATTTAGAACAGAAATACCATGGTCCGTAAACCAGGCACGGGTAGATTTTGCGCTGTGTGCAGGCGCCAAGTCCTGTTGGAACTTGAAATCTCCATCTCCATAGAGCAGGTCAGCAGCAGGAAGCATGAAGTGCTCTAAAACTTGCTGGTAGACGGCTGCGTTGACCCTGGATCTCAGGAAACAGAGTGGACCTACACCAGCTGGACTGCTGCTGAGTGGTCCAAAGTCATGTTTTCTGACGAAAGCAAATTTTGCATTTCCTTTGGAAATCGAGGTCCCAGAGTCTGGAGGAAGACAGGAGAGGCACAGGATCCACGTTGCCTGAAGTCTAGTGTAAAGTTTCCACCATCAGTGATGGTTTGGGGTGCCATGTCATCTGCTGGTGTCGGTCCACTCTGTTACCTGAGATCCAGGGTCAACGCAGCCGTCTACCAGCAAGTTTTAGAGCACTTCATGCTTCCTGCTGCTGACCTGCTCTATGGAGATGGAGATTTCAAGTTCCAACAGGACTTGGCGCCTGCACACAGCGCAAAATCTACCCGTGCCTGGTTTACGGACCATGGTATTTCTGTTCTAAATTGGGCCGCCAACTCCCCTGACCTTAGCCCCATAGAAAATCTGTGGGGTATTGTGAAAAGGAAGATGCAGAATGCCAGACCCAAAAACGCAGAAGAGTTGAAGGCCACTATCAGAGCAACCTGGGCTCTCATAACACCTGAGCAGTGCCAGAAACTCATCGACTCCATGCCACGCCGCATTAACGCAGTAATTGAGGCAAAAGGAGCTCCAACCAAGTATTGAGTATTGTACATGCTCATATTTTTCATTTTCATACTTTTCAGTTGGCCAACATTTCTAAAAATCCCTTTTTTGTATTAGCCTTAAGTAATATTCAAATTTTGTGACACACGGAATTTTGGATTTTCATTTGTTGCCACTTCAAATCATCAAAATTAAATGAAATAAACATTTGAATGCATCAGTCTGTGTGCAATGAATAAATATAATGTACAAGTTACACCTTTTGAATGCAATTACTGAAATAAATCAAGTTTTTCAAAATATTCTAATTTACTGGCTTTTACCTGTATACATGTATATATTTACATGTGTTTCAAACAGCTAGTTTGAATTAAATTAAGTCAACAATTGTTTTTAGTTGCATGTAAACAATAACAAACGGTGCGTGTGTATGTGGAGAGCTGTGGTTAGGTTTAGGGCGAGGTGAGGGCCCTTCAGGAGTCATGGGGCCACAAATAAAATTGTGTTTAGGGCCAAACACAAAAAGCCTTGTCATTTTCACATTGGGGTGAACATGTGCAGTACACCCAGATGGAGATGCTGCCTTAGAATTAACCCTGACACCTTGTGTTGAATCAGCATTCTGGGCAATTTTAATTGATGAGGATGGAATATTTGTGTTTTGTTCACGTACAAAACCCAAAACCAGTGAAGTTGTAAACAAAAACAGAATACAATGATTTGCAAATCCTTTTAAACTTATATTCAAATGAATATACCGCAAAGACAAGATATTTAATGTTCGAACTGAGAAAGTTTTTTTTTTTTTGCAAATAATCATTAACTTAGAATTTAATGGCAGCAACACATTGCAAAAAAGTTGGCACAGGAGCATTTTTACCACTGTGTTGCATGGCCTTTCCTTTTAACAACACTCAGTAAACGTTTGAGAACTGAGGAGACACATTTTTGAAGCTTTTCAGGTGGAATTATTTCCCATTCTTGCTTGATGTTCAGCTTAAGTTGTTCAACAGTTCGGGGTCTCCATTGTCGTATTTTACGCTTCATAATGCGCCACAATTTTCAATGGGAGACAGGTCTGGACTACAGGCAGGCCAGTCTAGTGCCCGCACTCTTTTACTATGAAGCCACGTTGATGTAACACGTGGCTTGGCATTGTCTTGCTGAAATAAGCAGGGGCGTCCATGATAACGTTGCTTGGATGGCAACATATGTTGCTCCAAAACCTGTACGTACCTTTCAGCATTATTGGTGCCTTCACAGGTGTGTAAGTTACCCATGCCTTGGGCACTAATACACCCCCATACATCACAGATGCTGGCTTTTGAACTTTGCGCCTATAACAATCCGGATGGTTCTTTTCCTCTTTGTTCCGGAGGACACAACGTTCACAGTTTCCAAAATTAAATTTGAAAGGTGGACTCGTCAGACCACAGAACACTTTTACACTCTGCATCAGTCCATCTTAGATGAGCTCAGGCACAGCAAAGCTGGCGGCGTTTCTGGGTGTTGTTGATAAATGGCTTTTGCGTTGCATAGTAGATTTTTAACTTGCACTTACAGATGTAGCGACAAACTGTAGTTACTGACAGTGGTTTTCTGAAGTGTTCCTGAGTCCATGTGGCGATATCCTTTACACACTGATGTTCTTTTTTGATGCAGTACCGCCTGAGGGATCCAAGGTCACGGGCATTCAATGTTACGTGCAGTGATTTCTCCAGATTCTCTGAACCTTTTGATGATATTAAAGACCTTAGATGGTGAAATCCCTAAATTGTTTGCAAAAGCTCGTTGAGAAATGTTGTTCGTAAACTGTTCGACAATTAGCTTACCCATTTGTTCACAAAGTGGTGACCCTCGCCCCATCCTTGTTTGTGAATGACTGAGCATTTCATGGAAGCTGCTTTTATACCCAATCATGGCACCCACCTGTTCCCAATTAGCCTGTTCACCTGTGGGTAGTTCCAAATAAGTGTTTGATGAGCATTCCTCAACTTTCTCAGTCTTTTTTGCCACTTATGCCAGCTTTTATAAACATGTTGCAGGCATCAAATTCCAAATTAGCTAAAATTTGCAAAAAATAACAGTTTTCCAGTTTTAAACGTTAAGTATCTGGTCTTTGAATATAGATTGAAAAGGATTTGTCATTGTATTCTGTTTTTATTTACGATTTACACAACGTGGGCAGCACGGTGGAACAGGGGTTAGTGCATGTGCCTCACAATACGAAGGTCCTGAGTAGTCCTGGGTTCAATCCCGGGCTCGGGATCTTTCTGTGTGGAGTTTGCATGTTCTCCCTGTGACTGCGTGGGTTCCCTCCGGGTACTCCGGCTTACTCCCACCTCCAAAGACATGCACCTGGGGATAGGTTGATTGGCAACACTAAATTGGCCCTAGTGTGTGAATGTGAGTGTGAATGTTGTCTGTCTATCTGTGTTGGCCCTGTGATGAGGTGGCGACTTGTCCAGGGTGTACCTCGCCTTCCGCTCGAATGCAGCTGAGATAGGCTCCAGCACCCCCCGCGACCCCAAAAGGGACAAGCGGTAGAAAATGGATGGATGGATTTACACAACATGCCAACTTTACTGGTTTTGGGGTTTGTATGTGGGCATGGCTGCATTTACCATTGAGGACACCGAGGTCACGTCCTCTGTATTTTTTTTAGGTGACAAAAGGATGATGATATGACTGACTGTAAATATACTTTGTCTCGGACATTGTGTGCGCTGTACATCACCATGCGTAGATCATCTTCTGTCAATATACGATCTTTGGTCATGCACAGCCCGCCACAATTCCAACAACGTAACGCAAATAAGTCCACTTTTACTTTAAACATTATGTGATCATGTGTCAACATTCTATCCATCCATTTCCTACCGCTTGTCCCGTTCGGGGTCACGGGGGGTGCTGAAGCCTATCTCAGCTGCATTTGGGCGGAAGGCGAGGTACACCCTGGACAAGTCGCCATCTCACATTTTACCCCAAATGTATTTATGGCCATGTCATGCTCTGTCACTGATTACAACGTGAACTAAAAATGTTGTTCGCCACTTCCGGTGGCTCTGTGGCGGATGTCTTTAGTATTTACTTTACAAACCACATGATCTTGGGTTCAAAATGATCGTAGTTAAAAATTTGGTATGCTTTTTAAATTTACGTTTTAACAGTGGTGGGCCGTCAAGGCCAGCAAGGCCTTCTCTGCTGGCCTAAAATAATCAGAAATCATAATCATAATTAAAGATACAATTTTTTTTTTCATTTACTTTCCCTAACTATCTAAAAGTATTCATATTCTCTTCATGTCATATTATGCTTGTTCCAATGCTGTTGTTTTTAGTTTTAGTTTGTATCCAATCAGAATTCAGCTCGCTTATGTTGTCATGCTGTACGAAATCTGCCTTAAGAATCGACAATGCGAATGTCCGTGTACTGTAAGCGGACGGGAACCTACAGGTGATAGACAGTTGCGATAGCCAATCAGATCACAAGTTGTTGTCAGTAAGGCCTTCTAGCTGGCCTCACGTTGAACGTGACATCTACGCGTCCTGTGATTGAATACTCACCGGGACCGTTAGTGGATTAATTTGAGAACCCATACAGTTGATAGACAGTTGCAATAGCCAATCAGATCACAAGTTGTTGACAGTATGAAAATTAAATGGGGAAATGCCCCGCCATTTTCACTCGAATAAGTCGACGACGAGGGTTACCACTGGCTTATACGGCGCTGAATAGGTGCTACAAATGGTGAGTTCAAATATTTAATTTTTTCACTTTTAATATGTTTTTTGCTATTTTAATTTTGCCAGTTTTAATTGATTTGTAAATGTCCCAGAAAAGAACCCGTTTTGTACACTGTTGAGGCGGTTCAATGCTTAGTAGTGCGTACATGTGTTCCTGTATAGTATTTCTCCAGCAATGGTCATGTGGTTACATAAATTAGGGTATTTTGAGAAGTAATCATTGAAGTCGGACATCACTGAAGGCCTAGGTGGGAAACGCACGGCCCGCCACTGCGTTTTATCTATGCATCCATCCATTTTTCTACCGCTTGTCCCTTTCCGGGTCGCGGGGGGTTCTGGAGCCTATCTCAGCTGCATTTGGGTGGAAGGCGAAGTACATCCTGGACAAGTCGCCACCTAATGACAGGGCCAACAAAATTAGACAGACAACATTCACACTCACATTCACACACTAGGGCCAATTTAGTGTTGCCAATCAACCTATCCCCAGGTGCATGTTTTTGGGGGTGGAGTACCCGGAGGGAACCCACACAGTCACGGGGAGAACATGCAACCTCCGAGCAGAAAGATCCCGAGCCCGGGATTGAACTCAAGACCTTTGTATTGTGAGGCACATGCACTAACCCCTGTTCTACCGTGCTGCCCACTGAAAGGCCTACTGAAACCCACTACTACCGACCACGCAGTCTGATAGTTTATATATCAATGATGAAATCTTAACATTGCAACACATGCCAATACGACCGGGTTAGCTTACTAAAGTGCAATTTTAAATTTTGTTCAGAAATATCCTGCTAAAAACGTTTCGGCATGATGACGCCTGCGCGTGACGTCACGGATTGTAGAGGACATTTTGGGACAGCATGGTGGCCAGCTATTAAGTCGTCTGTTTTCATCGCAAAATTCCACAGTATTCTGGACATCTGTGTTGGTGAATCTTTTGCAATTTGTTCAATGAACAATGGAGACAGCAAAGAAGAAAGCTGTAGGTGGGAAGCGGTGTATTGCGGCCGACTGTAGCAACACAAACACGGCCGGTGTTTCATTGTTTACATTCCCGGAAGATGACAGTCAAGCTTTACCATTGGCCTGTGGAGAACTGGGACAACAGAGACTCTTACCAGGAGGACTTTGAGTTGGATGCGCAGACGCAGTACCGTGAGTACGCATGCAGCTGCGGCTTCCAAACATTTGATCGCTTGCCCGTACGTGCGTGCCGCTATGTGCATGTCACGTACGTAACTTTGGGGACTTTGGGGAAATATATGTGCTGTATGAACTTTGGGGAGGTGAACGGTACTTTGGGCTGTGGGATTGAGTGTGTTGTGCAGGTGTTTGAGTTGTATTGGCGGGTTATATGGACGGGAGGGGGGAGGTGTTTGTTATGAGGGATTAATTTGTGGCATATTAAATATAAACCTGGTTGTGTTGTGGCTAATAGAGTATATATATGTCTTGTGTTTATTTACTGTTTTAGTCATTCCCAGCTGAATATCAGGTCCCACCCGCCTCTCACAGCATCTTCCCTATCTGAATCGCTCCCACTGCCCTCTAGTCCTTCACTCTCACTTTCCTCATCCACAAATCTTTCATCCTCGCTCAAATTAATGGGAAAATCGTCGCTTTCTCGGTCCGAATCGCTCTCGCTGCTGGTGGCCATGATTGTAAACAATGTGCAGATGTGAGGAGCTCCATAACCTGTGACGTCACGCGCATATCGTCTGCTATTTCCGGTACAGGCAAGGCTTTTTTATCAGCGACCAAAAGTTGCAAACTTTATCGTCGATGTTCTCTACTAAATCCTTTCAGCAAAAATATGGCAATATCGCGAAATGATCAAGTATGACACATAGAATGGACCTGCTATCCCCGTTTAAATAAGAAAATCGCATTTCAGTAGGCCTTTAATGATGTTAAAATACGCTAAACTTTGGGATATTAATAAAAAGTGGACTGGTACAAAATGATGCTGATTATCAAAGATGTTAGATGAGTGATAGTTATCTCTCAATTAAAACGTTTGTTATTCTGGAAATTCATTTTGTTGTTCAAAGTAATATAATTGATATGGTGCAGGGATACCCATGATTTGGGCCTTTCAAAGTTCCTCTTGGACCATCAATTTTTGACTTCGGTATTTGTCAAATCCTAGTTACGGCTCTGTGTGTGGGAACATGGATTTCTGGGAGCTCCAGAGATCATTTCAGAAAGAAAAAAAAGAAGTGCAATTGAGTAATTCAGAGATGCAAAGACGTGTGTGTGTGTTCGTACTTAATCACTTTGAGGATGGCGTTCCTGTAACGCAGGTGATCCGACTGGACGTGAGGGTTGGACAGAGCTCTCCTCAGGTCCTTCACCATGTCCTCGTTGCCAAGGTATGGCATGGTGGCAGCAGACAACCTATCAGGTACGGTCATAATTAAAGTTACAGTACCAATGACTGTCACACACACACTAGGTGTGGTGAGATTATCCTTTGCATTTGACCCATTACCCTCACCCCCTTGGAGGTGAGGGGAGCAGTGAGCAGCATAGTCATGTTGTCAAGCTTTAAAGTTGATATTTCGGTCACAACACAGGTGAATTCCAATGCTTGGACATGAACGTGGACTAGTAGACATTATCAACGATGGGAACGGAAACGAAATGCCAATAGCACGCACACGTCTTGCTTACCGGTAGTTATTACCCCGAATACAAATGGAACGTTTTTGATATATTCAAGACTCAAACTGTATCTAACATCTACCTGCTACAACGCAACATTCAATATACATATTTAACTGTCACTCTTACCGCTTTTAATCACTCCTTGGATGACAAGGTTTACTTTGCCGTAAACATGCACTTCCGTGTTTCTTCTTCTGCATTAATTTTCATGTGAATGCTGCTCCCTGGTGGTCGGAGAGTAAATTGCTGTTTGCCACTTGTCGAGTTGGTAATACAGGAACGTCCAAAGTGCGGCCCGCAGCTCTTTTTTAACGGACATTCTAAACAAATATTTGCAATATTTATGCAATAAAAGAGCAAACAGGTTAAATGTAATGAGACAAAGTTGCAATGTTGCTTAGACATATAGCTACCATGCAGGCTGTCAGTAGAAAAAAAAATGAATCGGAATTTGTTTTATGAATTATTGACCTATTCAAGGCTCCAATTACTTCATCAAATATTCCGCTTTAAATTGATTGGGGGAAAGTATTGCATATTTTGTGTATTTGACATATAAAAAACATAAGGCTTCTATGACAAAAAGGACATAAAACAAAATAAAAAAAATATTAAAATAAATTATAAAAACTTACAATCAACGTAAAGATCTCAAGTTGGTCTAGACTTAAGTGTTGAAAGTAAAACATTTTTTTTTTATAAAATACTTATTTTCAGAGTAGGGCCCTTTTGGATTTCCAACAATTTTAGTGGGCCTTTTTTTTTTAACTGTCATTGCTCATATATATATATATATATAATAATGAAAATAAAAATCAACGGTGGTTTCAATTTTTGATCTATTTAAGGCTCCAATTACTTCACATAAAATATTCCACTTAGAATTTTTTTTGGGGGGAAAACATTCAATATTTTGTGAGTGCGTGTGTGGGGGGTTTGACAAAAAAGTGCATAAAACATTAAAAGAAGAAGTAAACTTGTTATCAACAGATACACAGTGTTAATAATAATACAAATATCTGACAATTGCACTGTGCACAAATTGTGCTCTAAAAATAAACTTGATTTGAATTTTTATGAATGAGACCCTTCAGGGTCCCCGAGACTAAACTGGAGGGGAGCCCTAAAGGTAAAAAAATATATATACTGTATTGGTTTTGAAAAATATATTTTCAGTGTGTGGCCCTCAGTGGAATAAGTTTGGACACCCCTACTGTAACGTGTCACCATTATTAATTTACTGTCTTTATATTTTAAAATTCTAAAAATACAGATGTGTTTTTTTTAACCACTGGTATTTACTTAGTGATTTAGAGCGTTCTATAACTGCATCATACTGAGTGATGTTTATAATAAATGTAGAAGTAGCATTTTTGTGTATATTTTGATCAACTCCACTTTAAAATACAACTCTTAAAAGTATATATTAAGTCTTTTAAACCATGTCGTGTATCTGATTCCAAACAATGACTGATTTTCTGGAAGTGAGACTTGCTCTTCGTACAAGATGATGTTCTTCTAGGCTGCATGTGTCTTTCACAGTAAAGATTCCTCGTACAAATGAAGTGAATTTTGCACACATAATTTTGTTTTAATTAAGTGTGGTAAGCAGGAAATCCAACAGCTTTAGGCCTCCAGCAGGCCAAGTCCCCCCAACCCCTCAGTAGGAAAACATCGACTCCACCTGTCCCCGTAGGCTGGGGTTTACGGGGTGGAGCGTCATAAACGGGAAGACTGGAAGCGACTTGGTGCTGGAAGACCCACCAGCTGATCTTGCTGGTCTGGGAACAGCACCGCTTGTCCAGAGGAAGCTGCTCAAACCTTCCTCTGGACTGTAGCAGCTGATCCAGGCGCAAGAACAGATAAACAAACTGATTTCCATGGTATAAATGCATTCACACATTACAGAACCCTCATCTCCTTCCCACATGATTCACCAATAAGACACTTGGAAAAAACAACCCATTTATATCATTCAAACATACACATCCACTCAGTTTATATCAGAATTTAGGAGGCTTGATTCGGAATGTTTTTCTCGTCACAGTAATCCTAAAACTGCTTTTTTTCTTACTAAAGGAAATGTGTTGAAAAGTTAAATGCAATTAATCAAGCTATGAATCTGACAAGGTGAATTTAGTTTTGATCATTTAAGAGGCCCACCTCCAAGAACAGCGGTAGAGAAAAGATACATAACGATGCACACAGTCTATGACAGGTTGGGAAGAGGCACGGGGCTTGCCGAGCTGTTCTCTCGATTGGCTACTTGGCTTCCTCGCGGGTGGACCTCGATGATGCGGGGCTTGTCGATGATGCGAGCACGGCGGTCTCCCTTCTCTACGATACCGATGATCCAGGCACCCTGACCCCCAGCTCCCGAGCTCTGGCTTTTCATCTCAGAACAGAACTTGGCGGCTTGCTCCCTGGGCAGACACACCAGGAGTCCGCCTGGAGAGAGAGCAAGAGGAAGTCGTTTATGAATTATTTATATACTTAAAGTGGCCCACGATATGGTAGTATGAAGTATGGAAGCAAGGTTGGTTGCATGAACAAAGGCATTTACTATGGCGTCACATTAGTGCCAAAAATCCGAGCGCATAAAAACTGTTATCGCACGCTGATTCTCCACTTGGTGCGCGCGCTTGGTGCCTTTCTGTCCGCGCGCGGTGCCTTTCTGCGCGCGCGCGCGCGCGCGACGCCTTTCTGCGCGCTCTCTGTGTACTCCTGGCATCTCTCCTCGCGCTCTCATGTTTCTTTTTGGCACTTTGGGGGCGGGTATGCTTAGACGGCCCCTTCTTTCTGATTGGCTGTGAGCATTTTTCATATGACCAATCATTCTCCAGTGTAGCAACGTTGTAGCCATCTTACCTCGGACATCTAGCCTCAATCATTACATTGATGTCAATGGTACATGTACTAATTAAATTACCATAACTTGCTCGATTTTCTAACAATTTACAAACGGTTTGCCTTGTTACAAATCTTATTACATGTAGATATGACATAGGATGCTGTACCTGTTGAAATTACATTTTTCGCTTTAAAAAAAAAAACGACTTAATTGTGCAACATAGTTGTGTAGGGTCAGTGTTAGTCAGTTCTCTGAATATTTTAAACTGTTTCAGAATACAGTATTAAAAGCTATTTTTAACATTTTAAAAACAAAATTCAAAGATTATTTCATTAATTTTATGGCTGAATCAAAAGAAATTCCATAAATTAGAAAACAAATGTTCAAGAAGAAGTGAAAATATAAAATAATGTTATGGTTGGATGTTATTGCTGTTGGACCAGTTCTCGCGGAAAGATGTGATTATGGTGTTTGTTGTCTTATTATTTATTTGGGTCACATTTTGTATTACCCTGTATTGTGTTTATGTGGTATGAAATAACCTTCATCAGTGCGCGACATTTTTTTATCCACTTCTTCCTCCGTAAATCTTGATACATATTGACGATGACCCGCCCTGCTATACTTCTGATTGGCTCTGAGCATTTTTCAGCCTTTTTCGCCTGACCAATCAGAAAGAAGGGGCCGTCTAAGCATACCCGCCCCCAAAGTGCCAAAAAGAAACATGACAGCGCGAGGAGACATGCCAGGAGTACACAGAGAGCGCGCAGAAAGGCGTCGAGCGCATAAAAACTGTTATCGCGCGCTGATTCTCCACTTCGTGCGTGCGCGCACACAACACCCTTTTGCGCGCGCTTGGTGCCTTTCTGTGCGTGCGCGGTGCCTTTCTGCGCGCGCGCACAGAAAGGCACCGCGCGTGCGCGCGCGCACGAATTGGAGAATCAGCGCGCGATAACAGTTTTTATGCGCTCGGATTTTTGGCACTAATGTGACGCCATAATTTACTCTCTGGTAACCGAGCAACTCAGGAAGTAATCACTGATCAATGGGAGTGACACGCTAACAGCCAATCAGGTAACAGTATTGACTACGGGTGTCAGAAAAAAAATCTATTTTTAGATTTATTGCAATTCTTATTTGTAAACTATTCAAAAAAATAAATTTACTTTTTTATTTAAATCTTTCCAGCCATTTAGACAAATCATACTGTTGATGTAGATGATCTATATCTGCTGTACAGATTTATTTTAGAAATGTTGTTGCCTTATTTGACTTTATTAAATGTTTGGGTAGAATTGTATTAAACAAAACCAGTTTACTTTTAAGTAATTTAGAAATGTATCAGAGAGGTTTATCTATTTTATGGAGGATTGTAGTTTATCATAGAACTGGCACCCAATGTTAATAAAAAGTACTGATTTGGAATCGATAGATCGATTCTGAATGGAATCGTTGCCTCCAAGAGTCAAATCGAATCATGTGGTGCTCAAAGATTCACAGCCCAAATATCAACTATCAAGTTTGCTTGTCTGGCGGTGTATTTTTTGCATGGAGTGAGAAGAGAAAGTCAAAATGAAGAAATTGTGGATAGAAGAGGAAAGAAAAGTCACCTGGACAGGTTTTTGGATTTTTCCAAAGGGACCGTAGTCAGACCAATGTGGTCTGTAAATGATGCAAGGCAAGACCGCTAATACCACACCACCTTAGCCGCGCTCACCCTTTAGAGCACAGCTGTAACTTTTTAGAAGTAAACCTGCAGAAAATAGTTCTTCTAAGGTTTCTCTATGTTTACATTTTCACACTTTGCACTATTTTCTTACACTTTATGAAGCATTTCTTACATATTCCTTATTTTTAAGAGCTTATTAAGTATTTAAAGTGATTTTACTATTTTGTTTACACGTTTGAGTGATTTCCAGGCTTGTGTTGACATTTCCTTTCTGCCTTGATAGCGGAGGGATTATAATCAGAAGAAGGCCTGCTCCTTATTTTCAATAGGTCATAACAAATGTCAATAATTATCAATATCGACCAATATATTAATAATGTTTAAACAATTACTGCATAACAATTAATTTTCCATAGTTGAATAAGAATAACAGGGCAAATTAATGTTACACAGTTGTTATTTCCTAGCACTAAACCTGCAGAAAATAGTTCTCAGGTTTCTCTGTTTACATTTTCACACTTTGCACTATTTTCTTACACTTTATGAAGCATTTCTTACATATGCCTTATTTTTAAGAGCTTATTGTTAAGTGTTCAATGAGATTTTGCTATTTTGTTTACATTGAGTGTTTTCCATGCTTGTGTTGACATTTCCTTCCTGCCTTGATAGCTGAGGGATTATAATCAGAGGAAGCTTATACTTCATATACAATCTTTTTTCGTGCTCCTTATTTTCCGTAGGTCATAAAAGTATAATTAATTATCTATATAGACCGATATTAAAACAGAAAATAATTGAGAAACACTATAGTAAACCAACATGTAAACTCGATTATAAGAAAGAAAAAAAAAAAAAGTCCTACCGGATGTTTCTGATGACGTGCCCTGAAGCAGACTGAATATGTTTCCACATGCTTTACTGACGGCAGCCATCTTGGCTATGATTGGTAGGTTGTGGATAACAAAGGCCACCTCGCTGCGTTGCTGTGCTGCCAGGTTATTGGCGTGACCCAACAGACCGAAGCCCGTGACGTCTGTTGCTGCGTGGGCCTGGAACTTGTGCATGAGGCCTGCCGCTGCAGGCGAGACAAGAAATAAGCATGATGACCAAAAAAAAAAGTATTCTGGAAAAGCTCATCATTGAAAAAAAAGCCCACAGATATAAAGGATGGGCTCAGACTAACAAACGGACCACGACAACAAAAGGCATGCTCGTACCTGTTCGGTTCAGTGTTGCCATGGAGAACATGGCTTCCTGATAGGCCTCTTTTACTTCCTGTTTGGTGATGACAAGCTTGATCTTGTTCCACCGATCAGTCTGGTTGGACAAGATGATCCAAGCAGGAGGATCAACATTCATTGTTAGTCGAGCACACTAAATCCCACTCTCACAACAGCAGCCAGTCACAGACCTGTTCGAGCCACTGGTGAGCATTGACAGCCACCTGCGTCCCCAGAGGTTTAGTTAGGACCAGCACATCTCCTGGGACAGCACCATCTGGCCTGGAGATAAGTGCGATACAGAGTTAGGGCGCCTCTCCATCCTCCTAATACAGCAATCTGTTATTGGGAGGGGTTGGAATCATGCAAGACCAGATCAGAGCATTTGGTCTTTGCCACGATCACATTTCAGGTTAGGTGACCCACACCGGGGTTCTAACTTGGGGATTTTAAGTAGCAGTATCATAGGAAAATACATGCTATTTTTATGCTGAATTGTTTCATTTGACCTGTTAAACCATGTCAATTATATTTCCAGCCCATCATGTACGTGAGCATATCGTCTAGACCAGTGGTTCTTAATCTTGTTGGAGGTACCGAACCCCACCTGTTTCATATGCGCATTCACCATTTTGGTAACACTTTAGTATGGGGAACATATTCTAAGTAACAAAGACTTAATTTAGAGTTATTTAGTTAGGGTTAGGGTTAGAGGGTTAGGGCCAGGGTTAGAGGGTTAGGGTTATAATAAGGCCATGCAGAATAAGGCATTAATAAGTACCGTATTTTCCGCACTATAAGCCGCACCTAAAAACCACAAATTTTCACAAAAGCTGACAGTGCGGCTTATAACCCGGTGCGCCTTATATATGGATTAATATAAATATTTATTTTCATAAAGTTTCGGTCTCGCAACTACGGTAAACAGCCGCCATCTTTTTTCCCCGTAGAAGAGGAAGCGCTTCTTCTTCTATGGTAAGCAACTGCCAAGGTAAGCACCCGCCCCCGTAGAAGAGGAAGCGCTTCTTCTTCTACGGTAAGCAACCACCCGCCCCCGTAGAAGAAGAAGCGCGCGGGTATTACGTTTCATTTCCTTTGTGTGTTTACATCTGTAAAGACCACAAAATGGCTCCTACTAAGCGACACGCGTATAACGCAGAATTTAAACTTAAGGCAATAAGTCACGCCGAAGAACACGGAAATAGAGCAGCAGCAAGAGAATATAACATAAATGAATCAATGGTGCGTAGGTGGAGGAAGCAACAAGATGACCAGCGCCAGGTAAAGAAGACAAAACAGAGTTTCCGAGGGAACAAAACAAGATGGCAACTGTTGGAGGACAAACTCGAACAGTGGGTTGTTGAGCAGAGAGCAGCAAGCAGAAGTGTCAGCACCATCACTATTCGAATGAAGGCAACAGTGCTAGCAAGCGAACTTCACCTGGATGATTTTAAAGGTGGTGCTTCTTGGTGTTTCCGGTTCATGAAAAGACGCAATCTCTTCGACGAGACGGAGCCGGCCATTTTGGATCCCGTATTCGCCCAACTTTTTAATTCGGACACCGTAGGAGAAGAATTCGAGGGATTTATGAATGAAGAATAACTTCAGAAAGTGAGTGTTATGTTTATTTTGTGTGTTGTGACATTATTTTGAATTTTACTATGTTTGTGATTGCACATTTGCACATTACCGTACATTTTGGCAGTGAACAGAGTTGTTAGAACGCTGGTTTTTAATATATTATTTAAGTTTAACTGACCTATCTGACTGTTTTTTTTACATTCCCTGTAGCGCAGTTAGATGCGGCTTATAACACGGGGCGGCTTATAGGTGGACAAAGTTTTGAAATATGCCGTTCATTGAAGGCGCGGCTTATAACACGGGGCGGCTTATGGTGCGGAAAATACGGTACTTAATAATGATTAGTTAAGAGCCAATTTGTTACTAATTTGCATGTTAATAAGCAACTAATTAATGGTGAATATGTTCCCCATACTAAAGTGTTACCATGTATTTTTATTGGTGCACAAAATGAACCGTGCATGAACATCACCTTGTTCAAAGAACAAAACCAACACAGTGCATAAATTCACAACAAATTACACACCTGCAAATCAGTCTGACTTCTGCTGTTGTCGTATCCGTAATACGCCGATAGGGAGAAGTTTTTATTTACACGATGAGTCGGGTGTGTCTTGGCCTCCGCCGAACCCCTGAGCCCGACTCACCGAACCCGTAGGGTTCGATCGAACCCAGGTTAAGAACCACTGGTCTAGACATCCACAAAATGCCACAATTTCAAACGGACATTTTGAGCATGCCCCTCAAAACTACCGTATTTTTCGGACTATAAGTCGCCGTTCTTTTCATAGTTGGGCCGGGGGTGCGACTTGTACTCAGGAGCGACTTATGTGTGAAATTATTGACACATTACCGTAAAATATCAAATAATATTATTTAGCTCATTCACGTAAGAGACTAGACGTATAAGATTTCATGGGATTTAGCGATTAGGAGTGACAGATTGTTTGGTAAACGTATAGCATGTTCTATCTGTTATAGTTATTTGAATGACTCTTACCATAATATGTTACGTTAACATACCAGGCACGTTCTCAGTTGGTTATTTATGCCTCATATAACGTACACTTATTCAGCCTGTTGTTCACTATTCTTTATTTATTTTAAATTGCCTTTCAAATGTCTATTCTTGGTGTTGGGTTTTATCAAATAAATTTCCCCAAAAAATGCTACTTATACTCCAGTGAGACTTATGTATGTTTTTTTCCTTCTTTATTATGCATTTTCAGCCGGTGCGACTTAAACTCCGGAGCGACTTATAGTCCGAAAAATACGGTACTTCGGCAATTTCCGTGCGTTCGGGACCTGATGGCGTCAGAGAGGAAACTCCTTTGCACTTTGCCCCCAGTCAGCAGATCAGGGACTACGTATACACTGCAGACCAAAGTGAACCAAATCCGATTTATTCTATCTGACGGTTTGGATTACAAGTACAATGGGATCATTATCAGACTCCAGTACAAACGCACACAAGCCCTAATGTGGCCTCCAGTGAAAACAAAGGAAGTTGACTGGATTCCGTAAATGAACAAGGAAGTTAAAGGGGAACATTATCACCAGACCTATGTAAGCGTCAATATATACCTTGATGTTGCAGAAAAAAGACCATATATTTTTTTAACCGATTTCCAAACTCTAAATGGGTGAATTTTGGCGAATTAAACGCCTTTCTAATATTCGCTCTCGGAGCATCGGGAAGCAATCCGCCATTTTCTCAAACACCGAGTCAAATCAGCTCTGTTATTTTCCGTTTTTTCGACTGTTTTCCGTACCTTGGAGACATCATGCCTCGTCGATGTGTTGTCGGAGGGTGTAACAACACGAACAGGGACGGATTCAAGTTGCACCAGTGGCCCAAAGATGCGAAAGTGGCAAGAAATTGGACGTTTGTTCCGCACACTTTACCGACGAAAGCTATGCTACGACAGAGATGGCAAGAATGTGTGGATATCCTGCGACACTCAAAGCAGATGCATTTCCAACGATAAAGTCAAAGAAATCTGCCGCCAGACCCCCATTGAATCTGCCGGAGTGTGTGAGCAATTCAGGGACAAAGGACCCCGGTAGCATGGCAAACAATGGCGGCAGTTTGTTCCCGCAGACGAGCGAGCTAAACCCCCTGGATGTCTTGGCTCACACCGTCCCTTATGCCACCGAAGATGATCAAAAGAAGAATATCGACCCTAGCTTCCCTGGCCTGCTGACATCAACTCCAAAAGTGGACAGATCAGCTTTCAGGAAAAGAGCGCGGATGAGGGTATGTCTACAGAATATATTAATTGATGAAAATTGGGCTGTCTGCACTCTCAAAGTGCATGTTGTTGCCAAACGTATTTCATATGCTGTAAACCTAGTTCATAGTTGTTAGTTTCCTTTAATAAATGGGTTAAATGATAAATTGGTTATACTTGTATAGCGCTTTTCTACCTTCAAGGTACTCAAAGCGCTTTGACACTATTTCCACATTCACCCATTCACACACACATTCACACACTGATGGCGGGAGCTGCCATGCAAGGCGCTAACCAGCAGCCATCAGGAGCAAGGGGTGAAGTGTCTTGCCCAAGGACACAACGGACGTGACTAGGATGGTAGAAGGTGGGGATTGAACCCCAGTAACCAGCAACACTCCGATTGCTGGCACGGCCACTCTACCAACTTCGCCACGCCGTCCCCCATAATGCCAAACAAACACATACCAATCGTTGGTTAGAAGGCGATCGCCAAATTCGTCCTCGCTTTCTCCCGTGTCGCTGGCTGTCGTGTCGTTTTCGTCGGTTTCGCTTGCATACGGTTCAAACCGATATGGCTCAATAGCTTCAGTTTCTTCTTCAATTTCGTTTTCGCTACCTGCCTCCACACTACAACCATCCGTTTCAATACATGCGTAATCTGTTGAATCGCTTAAGACGCTGAAATCCGAGTCTGAATCCGAGCTAATGTCGCTATAGCTTGCTGTTCTTTCCGCCATGTTTGTTTGTATTCACTATGTGACGTTACAGGAAAATGGACGGGTGTTTATAACGATGGTTAAAATCAGGCACTTTGAAGCTTTTTTTAGGGATATTGCGTGATGGGTAAAAATTTTAAAAAAACTTCGAAAAATATAATAAGCCACTGGGAACTGATTTTTAATGGTTTTAACCATTCTGAAATTGTGATAATGTTCCCCTTTAATGCTCCTACTACTAATTTGCAACATAAAAGCCTCCACACATTAAAATGTGCGATTTTTTTTTACGTGAAAATAAATGAAAATAATATAATGTATATAGTGTAATATATTTGCGAGGGTTCCAATCTTGCTATGGCTTTTAATTACTTACGTCGGAAGTTTTTGTTTTTTTTTAATAAATTTTTTTGTTGGCATTGAACATTGCAACATTAACTAGAGGTAGTTTGGCTGAGTACCATCCCTACTTGGCATTGACTTACATGATGAACTCGCTTGGCTGGCAGACGACTGAGGCCACTCCCCCTATAATGATCCACGGATTGATTACCGTTTGGCCGCCTGTGACCGAGGTCCCTCCCTCCTCGGCGGCGTCACGAAATCCCCGCATCATTAGCGGCATTACACGCTCGCGATCCTGTGACAGACCATCACGAGAAACCCCACTTAGATGACGTCAACAAACAAACAAGAACTAATATTACCTTGTCGTTCATCTTCTGGCTGACACTGAGCAGCATCAGCATGTTGTCACACTCCGTGATGCCCATGGCGTAGAGGTCACTGAGGACATTAGCGCACGCTATCTTGCCCTGGAAGACCACGAGAGGACGAACAAATCAACAGCATGAGATCTTCTTGTCAGCATTGGATTCAGACCTTCTCAAAGTTTTCAGCTTTCTGGTGGATTACGTTGCAATTGATTGATGTGTCTGACCTCATTTAAATATATAGTAGGTCTTGAAATACTGCTGTGATGTAACTTGTCAATGTTCTGGTAAAATTTTGTTTAGTTTGTACAAGTTAAAAATAATTGCAATGCTAATTTACATTAGCCTGTCACAGGGATTGTTCGTTGTAGGTTAGCATTAAGCTAACAGCATTAGAGACAACCCTTATCTTCTATAGTAGAATTATTTTTTTTCCAAACCATTTTGTTGATTTAACATGATTCTTACATGTATCTTCGCTTCATCTCTAAATTCATGTAACGTTAATGTGGAGACATTAACAAACAACCTCAAGTTGGAAGTATTTTCATCTCCACTTCAACTAAGTTCCAACATTTAGGGAGGGCAGATTAACATGTAAAAAAATGTGTTGATGTGATACAATGCAGTGATAAAATATGCGGCAACAATTTAAAAAAATACAACAAAACGATGTCACAAGAAAAATATGTTGAGAGCAATAACAGGTTTCTTCCGCCTTTTAAAAACCCTCATTTCAGACAATTATGGCACTTAAACAATGTCCTTTTGACATCTCCCTAGCCACGCACCCGCTACAAATTGATTGCCTGTGTCACACAAAAACATATTTGCTTAACATCAAGCTTGTCATTGGTGGAATGCTACCAAATGTGTTCAAAATGTGGTTCCTCGTGTCATGTGAGAGTGCCTGTCCCACTGTGGCCCTCCTTCATTGGTAGTAGAGTCGCACTGATGGATGAGTCCCTCACCATCATGTATGGATCCTCCACCAGGGGGTAGAAGAAGTCTGTTGTCTGGACTAAGGAGAGGCCTCCATGCCTCAGAGGGATCACGCAGCAGTCCATTCCCACTCCTGGAAGACATGATTATTTTCTATTCATTACAAGCCCATTGCAGAGTTAGAATACATATTTATAAATGATAAATGGGTTATACTTGTATAGCGCTTTTCTACCTTCAAGGTACACAAAGCGCTTTGACAGTATTTCCATATTCACACACACATTCACACACTGATGGCGGGAGCTGCCATGCAAGGCGCTAACCAGCAGCCATCAGGAGCAAGGGTGAAGTGTCTTGCCTAAGGACACAACGGACTTGACTAGGATGGTAGGAGGTGGGGATTGAACCCCAGTAACCAGCAACCCTCCGATTGCTGGCACGGCCACTCTACCAACTTCGCCACGAAATGTTTTAATGATGTCATTTTTTCGTTAACTGCTGTACGATGTGCATTTCACTCAAAGTTATTACTCTTTGGAGGAACTATAGAAAACTGGTTCTGGGCCTGACAGTTGGGAATTATCTATCAAATATTTTTATAGTGAGATCATAAAAACCTGTTTATGAACTTCAAACTACAGTTTTTAACATTATGAGAGCCCAAATAATCACCTTTGCACTTCTTGAATCCAAAATAGTTATGCTGCCTGAGGTCTTAGCCAATCAGTGGCCATGATTCCAAACAGCAGGGTCTGATTGGTTTTCGTGTCATCAAGTGGCCAAAACTACACTAGTGATGATATTTTAGTTCATTTTGTCATTTTTATGCTTTAATCTAGGCCCCAAATACTTTGAATATGCTCAAAGATAAACACAAATATGTAATCAGCGATAGAGTGAAGTAGGGCTGCACAATTAATCGACATCAAGGTTTTAATGAGTGCGGTTTCTTAACGACAAGAGCCGGAGGTATTTTTTTCTCTCCGCTGTCACTGGCATTTGAGTGACAGACAATTTCGCCAATTAGAATTGCTGAGCCTCCCGCTTTTGTCTCCAGGCTCCTCAAAAGTGTCTCTCGCTTCAAACTAGAGGTGGGGGAAATATTCGATTTTATAGATGCATCGCAATTCGGACATGGACGATTATAGAATCGTTTAGTAAACGTCAATGAATAAAGATAGATAGATAGATAAATAGTACTTTATTGATTCCCTCAGGAAAATTAAAATTCCAGCAGCAGTGTACAGAATTGAGATCGCATTTAAAAAGTAAATAATGGGGGTATAAATGGAAACAAAATAGAAAATTATTACAATAAGAATAAAAATAAAAAGCAACAATGACAATAAAAATATAACAGTAAAATAAGAATATAACAAGAGAAACTAGGCAGTAGTGACCATGTTATGGAAAAATATTGCACTGAAAAGTAAATAAAGTAATGCAGGCAGTTCTAAAATTTGGCTGACTGCAGCGAGCCACCTCCTTTAAGATAGGGCACATATGTTCCAGTTTTGCACACATTTCTGTTAATTCATAAATGTTATAGGAATCAATTTAACTGTTACTTATTACAAACACACTGTTATTAAAAGTTGCAAGTTATAAACACTTATTTAGTGAAACGAAACAAAATTTAAAACTGCATGATGATTAAAGATGCATCAATAATCGATTTTTAATGGGATGTTAGATAATATCGGCAGTCGGATATTATCGGCCGATAAAATACTTTAAAATGTAATATCGGAAATTATCGGTATCGGTTTCAAAAAGTAAAATGTATGACTTTTTTTTAAACGCCACATAGGGAGAAGTACAGAGCGCCAATAAACCTTAAAGGCACTGCTTTGCGTGCCGTCCCAGTCACATAATATCTACAGCTTTTCACACACACAAGTGAATGCCAAGTATACTTGGTCAACAGCCATACAGGTCACACTGAGGGTGGCCGTATAAACAACTTTAACACTGTTACAAATATGCGCCACACTGTGAACCCACACCAAACAAGTATGACAAACACATTTCGGGAGAACATCCGCACCGTAACACAACATAAACACAACAGAACAAATACCCGGAACCCCTTGCAGCACTAACTCTTACGGGATGCTACAATATACACCGCCCCGCTACCCCGCACCTCAACCCCGCCCCCCGCCCACCTCAACCTTCTCATGCTCTCTCAGGGAGAGCATGTCCCAAATTCCAAGCTGCTGTTTTGAGGCATGTTAAAAAAAATAATGCACTTTGTGGCGTCAGTAATAAATATGGCAGTGCCATATTGGCATTTTTTTTCCCATAACTTGAGTTGATTCATTTTGGAAAACCTTGTTACATTGTTTAATGCATCCAGCGGGGCATCACAACAAAATTAGGCATAATAATGTGTTAATTCCACAACTGTATATATCGGTATCGGTAATTAAGAGTTGGACAATATCGGAATATCGGCAAAAAAGCCATTATCGGACATCTCTAATTTTTAATCAAATTGTAATTGAATCATGAGGTTCCCAAAGATTCCTACCTCTATCTATGGCAGGGGTAGGGAACCTATGGCTCTAGGGCCAGATGTGGCTCTTTTGATGACTGCATCTGGCTCTCAGATAAATCTTAGCTGACATTGCTTAACACAATAAGTAGTGAATAATTCCGCTGGTAATCACAGTGTTAAAAATAACGTTCAAATTATAAAACATTCTCATGCATTTTAATCCATCCATTCGTTTTCTATCGCACCTGTTCAAGAAGTCGAATTAATGGTAAGAAGAATTGTATTTATTATTGGTTAGCTTTAGAATAACAATGTTACTAAAAAGAATAAGAGACTTATTATACTCTAAAAATGTTGGTCTTACTTAAAAATGCACGCATTTAGTTGTATTCAGTGTTAAAAAATATTATATGGCTCTCACGGAAATACATTTTGAAATATTTGGCTTTCATGGCTCTCTGGTATCAAATGTATCGATATTTTGCTTTGATAAACGTTACTAAAGGGCTAGTATCGGCGGTATTGATATTTCGGTATCTGTCCGTACAGAACTACTTAACATGTCTTCCCTCACTCGTTATTTCTCAGTTTTATGCATTTATATTAATATAACAATCGCAAATCGAATTGCAATTCTGCAGAGAAAAATCGAAATTAGATTGTTTTCTTGAGTGAAGCTCGATGTTGCGAGGGACGACCAAACATGACCCAGAGCGTGACCTCTGCCCTCAAAATATGCTGAATCATACTACATAACATAATTAGTTGTATGCGCTCCCCATGTTGTTTTTTAAATGATTGTGTTAGTACTTGTGTAAATATCAATGGTTAAGGGAGAAAGCATATTAAGTGGTAGTTGTTGCTGTTATATGTGACAACAAGTGACATATTGACACAGGTTAGCTAGCATGTTCAGCTAGGCTTGCTAACAACGCCATGCTAGCTTTCCGAGATAACAATACTAACCAAGCCGGGGGCCGGGCAACTGTTGTCCGAACTCAGGCGCCTGGTCTCCGTCCTTCCCTGGCCCGTCGGCCCGGTCCGACTCAAGTCCCGCCAGGAGTTTGAGCAGAGCCTCCTGCGGGACTTTGCAGCCTCATCCTTTCAAGCCCGAGAAGGAGGTGAGACGGAAGCCGCGCTCCAGGCCGTGGTCCTCGGGGTTGAAAGGCTTGTACCCGGGGGGTAAACACCCCTCGGTTCCCAACACTTCTGTTTGTGGAGGCGGGGAAGTTGAGTCTGACATGTCTGCCCGGTGAAGCCTTGGGAGAGAACAGGGCGAGAAGAAGCAACACACACCAGCTCTTCAAAGAGTGAATGGAGTCGTGGGTCAAGCCTTCACGGGAAGAGCTGCACTTTGCACCCTACCAAAATAAAACCAATGAGGCCTCTACATCAGCACTTTTAATGTTTCGTATTTCAGAAGTATACGCATGGTTACCACAAATCACAGACTACTAAAAAGGCGATTATTTGTACATAAAAACTGAATACTTTAATTTACAATCTATTATAAGAAATCACCTTACCTTTATTTTGAAGGAAATGCTTGTAATTTCCTCTTTCTTGATGCGGAAACACATTTTCAGTGCAATTGCGCTAAAATACAATAGTCACTACCAAGTCGATTTCCGCAAGTGAAATTAATTAGGGATGTCCGATAATGACTTTTTGCCGATATCCAATATTCCGATATTGTCCAACTCTTAAATACCGATACCGATATAAACCGATACCGATATATACAGTCGTGGAATTAACACATTATTATGCCTAATCTAGACAACCAGGTATGGTGAAGATACGGTCCCTTTTAAACAAATTAATAAAATAAAATAAGATAAATAAATTAAAAACATTTTCTTGAATAAAAAAGAAAGTAAAAAATATAAAAACAGTTACATAGAAACTAGTAATTAATGAAAATTAGTAAAATTAACCGTTAAAGGTTAGTACTATTAGTGGACCAGCAGCAAGCACAATCATGTGTGCTTACAGACTGTATCCCTTGCAGACTGTATTGATCTACCTGTATATTGATATATTATGTAGGAACCAGAAATATTAATAACAGAAAGAAACAACCCTTTTGTGTGAATGAGTGTAAATGGGGGAGGGAGGTTTTTTGGGTTGGTGCACTAATTGTAAGTGTATCTTGTGTTTTTTATGTTGATTTAATAAAAAAAACAAAAAAAAACTATACCGATAAAAAAAAAAACCCGATACCGATCATTTCCGATATTACATTTTAAAGCATTTATTGGCCGATATTATCGGACATCTCTAAAATTAATGATTTCAAATTATTAATAATATATTAGAAAATGGTTAGAAATGACTTCTCAACATTCAATCAGTTTCTACCTAACCCTGACACTGTCCACTATTTTCAAGAAAATGTAATGTTTTATAATGCTGTGTTTAATCTTACTGTATATCCTAGTCAAACAAAGAAAGTTAGAAATAAGTATGTCTTTGTTTCTAAAATATATCTTGATTTTAAATACCACCAACAGATTAAATATTTTCTTTACCAACATTAAAATATAATATGCAGCAATTGTTTTAACAATAGTACAAATAATATTAAAGTCATGTTGGTGATTGTATGGTTTAGTTTAGGGTTTAAGCCACATCCTGCAGTTAAAAAAGATGAACAATTAGTTTCATATGAATGGTAAATGTTTAAAGCTTTTAATGCCAAGGTTTTTCCAATCTTCCCATACTACTTTTAAATTTTAAATGTCTACTCTTTATCATTGTAAGATTTTCAGGATAAAATATTTAGTTTAGTTTTCATAATACAAGATTTTTTTGTCCATGCCTTGTGTAAATACCGTTAATGTTTAATCCACATATTGTTTTAATAATTAACACAATGTTTTTAATTGCCAGTCACTACATTGTAGGAATTATTTCTGTAATGTCCATATGTTTGTTATACGTATTGTGAATTTAAGTTGCATTATAAGTGTAGCTTTTATCGTCATTGTATAACAATACAACAAAATTGGATGAATAGCTGCAAGTCAAATTTAGCTTCTTGATTTTAAAATGTTTCATGTAGTGTGACTTTTTTGGTCCTTTTAGACTACCATCCATCCCAATGCTTTTATCATTGCTTTTTCCTAAATCTAACCTTGTTTGTGTGCATGTTTTTCACCAGCAGATAATAGTTTATTGTATGTTAGTATTTTAGAACAACTCTTTTAACAAACTAACAGACAAAGGAAATACAAGGTGACTTTAATAGTAGTCTTCGCAACAATGATGGATAAGCAGGGTCGTCCTACTGCATTTGTACTTCTGTTCATTAAAGTTTTGTTAAACCAATCGCTAATTAAGATATCCCTAACTTGTCAGTTATGCTTTTAAACGTATACAAAGTGTTTAAAGATAGCTAAATACGCTGCTGGTTTGATAAACCATTAAAATTAAAGATTAGATGATAAATGTGTTGAAATGTAATATCGAAAATTATCGGTATCAATTTTTTTAAATTATCGGTATCGTTTAAAAAAAAATATATATATATATATATTTTTTTTTTTAAATTAAATCAACATAAAAAACACAAGATACACTTACAATTAGTGCACCAACCCAAAAAACCTCCCTCCCCCATTTACACTCATTCACACAAAAGGGTTGTTTCTTTCCGTTATTAATATTCTGGTTCCTACATTATATATCAATATATATCAATACAGTCTGCAAGGGATACAGTCTGTAAGCACACATGATTGTGCATGCTGCTGGTCCACTAATAGTACTAACCTTTAACAGTTAATTTTACAAATTTTCATTCTTTACTAGTTTCTATGTAACTGTTTTTATATCGTTTTACTTTCTTTTTTATTCAAGAAAATGTTTTTAATTTATGTATCTTATTTTATTTTATTAATTTTTTTTAAAAGTACCTTATCTTCACCATACCTGGTTGTCCAAATTAGGCATAATAATGTGTTAATTCCACGACTGTATATATCGGTTGATATCGGTATCGGTAATTAAAGAGTTGGACAATTTCGGAATATCGGATATCGGCAAAAGGCCATTATCAGACATCCCTAATTAAAATCATATTCTAGTCTAAAAAAAAAGAACATACCTTAGTTACAATGTACAATAATTTTGTAAATGTATATCCAAATAACATCTAGTTGTTCAAATATTTATAGTATGACATCTGTTTTATTATAAAATGTAGCAAAATAACTCATTAGGAAGTGAATCATATTTGTGTTATATGTAATATTATTTGCAGTATTGTTAAAACTAGTGTTGAAAAAATATTACATATTCTATTGTTGGTCAAATGTATGTGTGTCATGTTTAAAAACAGGACAATGTTTAAAAGAAAAAGAAGCTTATCTCTACAGTAACGTATCTCCTTGTTTATTACACTTTTAAAATAGATACTGTAGATAGTTTGTAGTAGTTAAAATAGGTACAAAGAGGAACTTTTACTGTCACGAATGGGTGTGCAATCACCCTGAAATTATTAATTTATTCAATAATGAAGTGTAGGAAACACTCAGCTCTTAGGCATATAGCATATTGATACCAAAGAATAATAATAAAAATTGTAAAATACTTTTGCATGCAGTCTGAAATAAGAAACATCTTAAACTGCCCAAGTGTATGTACGTGCAAATCAAGTTTGTAATATTGTTGTTTTAGGAAAACATTAAATCCATGAAGATACTGAAAATAATGAGTGAATGAATGACAAAGTACATAACGCATATACGGTATGTATATGCACATTGATGGTTTGCAGTCGTTAAAAGTACAAGTACAATTATATAACTTATCCGTGATGTGTACAAATCCACAAATGTGCAAGGTGTACAGGTCAGTGCAAAAAAAAAAAATTAACCCAGGACAATGTGTTATTAAAATCAACTTTACAAACGTATAAAAAGTATTTAAACACAGCTAAACACATGGCTAGTTTGATAAACCAGAATTATACTAACATCAATTTTTTATTTGGGTCTCATGATCATAACCTCAGTGTGAAAACACTTACAGTGTTGATTACCTTTACAATAGACTTTCATGTGCACATGAATATGTTGCTATAAGAAGTTTAATGCTGTCTTATGGTGTCTGTTTTATACCATAAGTACTCATGAACAAGACTCCGCGGTACTTGAACTCCTCCACTTGGGGCAGGGTCCCCTCCCCAACCCGGAGATGGCACTCCACCCTTTTTCGGGCGAGAACCATGGACTCGGACTTGGAGGTGCTGATTCTCATCCCAGTCGCTTCACACTCAGCTGCGAACCGATCCAGTGAGAGCTGAAGATCCTGGCCAGATGAAGCCATCAGGACCACATCATCTGCAAAAAGCAGATACCTAATCCTGCAGCCACCAAACCGGATCCCCTCAACGCCTTGACTGCGCCTAGAAATTCTGTCCATAAAAGTTATGAACAGAATCGGTGACGGAGTCCAACCCTCACTGGAAACGTGTCCGACTTACTGCCAGCAATGCGGATCAAGCTCTGACACTGATCATACAGGGAGCGGACCGCCACAATCAGACAGTCCGATACCCCATACTCTCTGAGCACTACCCACAGGACTTCAAGAGGGACACGGTCGAATGCCTTCTCCAAGACCACAAAGCACATGTAGACTGGTTGGGCAAACTCCCATGCACCCTCAAGGACCCTGTCGAGAGTATAGAGCTGGTCCACAGTTCCACGACCAGGACGAAAACCACACTGTTCCTCCTGGATCCGAGGTTCGACTATCCGGCGTAGCCTCCTCTCCAGTACACCTGAATAGACCTTACCGGGAAGGCTGAGGATTGTGATCCCACAATAGTTAGAACACACCCTCCGGTTCCCCTTTTTAAAGCGAGGAACCACCACCCCGGTCTGCCAATCCAGAGGCACCGCCCCCGATGTCCACGCGATGCTGCAGAGTCTTGTCAACCAAGACAGCCCCACAGCATCCAGAGCCTTAAGGAACTCCAGGCGGATCTCATCCACCCCCGGGGCCTTGCCACCGAGGAGCTTTTTAACTACCTCAGTAACCTCAGAAATAGGAGATTACCCAGGTACTGCTTCCTCATAGGAAGACGTGTTAGTGGGATTGAGGAGGTCTTTGAAGTATTCCCTCCACCGGTCCACAACATCTGCAGTCGAGGTCAGCAGAACACCATCCTCACCATACACGGCGTTGATAGTGCACTGCTTCCCCTTCCTGAGGCGGAAGATGGTGGTCCAGAATTGCTTCGAAGCCGTCCGGAAGTCGTTTTCCATGGCCTCCCCGAACTCCTCCCATGTCCGAGTTTTTGCCTCCGCGACCGCTGAAGCCGCACACCCCTTGGCCTGTCTGTACCTGTCCGCTGCCTCAGGAGTCCTATGAGCCAAAAGAACCCGATAGGACTCCTTCTTCAGCTTGACGGCAACCCTCACCGCCGGTGTCCACCAACGGGTTCTAGGATTACCGCCACGACAGGCACCAACTACCTTGCGGCCACAGCTCCAATCAGCCGCCTCGACAATAGAGGTCCGGAACATGGTCCACTCGGACTCAATGTCCAGCACCTCCCTCGTGACATGTTCAAAGTTCTTCCGGAGGTGGGAATTGAAACTCTCTCTGACAGGAGACTCTGCCAGACGTTCCCAGCAAACCCTCACAATGCGTTTGGGCCTGCCAGGTCTGTCCGGCATCCTCCCCCACCATCGCAGCCAACTCACCACCAGGTGGTGATCGGTAGAAAGCTCCACCCCTCTCTTCACCCAAGTGTCCAAAACATGAGGCCGCAAATCCGATGACACAACTACAAAGTCGATCATGGAACTGCGACCCAGGGTGTCCTGGTGCCAAGTGCACATATGGACACCCTTATGCTTGAACATGGTGTTCGTTATGGACAATCCGTGACGGGCACAAAAGTCCAATAACAAAACACCACTCGGGTTCAGATCCGGGCGGCCATTCTTCCCAATCACGCCTCTCCAGGTTTCACTGTCGTTGCCAATATGAGCGTTGAAGTCCCCCCGTAGAATGAGGGAATCACCCAGGGGAGTACCCTCAAGTACTCCCTCGAGTGAATCCAAAAAGGGTGGGTACTCTGAGCTGCTGTTTGGCGCGTAAGCGCAAACAACAGTCAGGACCCGTCCCCCCACTTGAAGGAGGAGGGAAGCTACCCTCTCGTCCACCGGGTTGAACTCCAACATGCAGGCTCTGAGCCGGGGGGCAACAAGAATTGCCACCCCAGCCCGTCGCCTCTCACTGCTGGCAACGCCAGAGTGGAAGAGAGTCCAGCCCCTCTCGAGAGAACTGGTTCCAGAGCCCTTGCTGTGCGTCGAAGTGAGTCCGACTATATCTAGCCGAAACTTCTCCACCTCGCGCACTAGCTCAGGCTCCTTCCTCCCCAGCGAGGTGACGTTCCACGTCCCAAGAGCTAGCTTCCGTAGCCGAGGATCGGACCGCCAAGTGACCTGCCTTTGGCTTCCGACCAGCTCACATTGCACCCGACCTCTATGGCCCCTGCTATGGGTGGTGAGCCCATTGGAGGGGGGACCCACGTTGCCTCTTCCGGCTGTGCCCGGCTGGGCCCCACCAGGCGCTCGCCATCGTGCCCCAACTCCGGGCCTGGCTCCAGAGGGGGGCCCCGGTGACCCGCGTCCGGGCGAAGGAAATCTGAGCCTCGGTTCTTGTAATTTCATAGAAGTCTTCGACCTGCTCTTTGTCTGATCCCTCACCTAGGACCTGTTTGTCTTGGGAGACCCTACCAGGGGGCATGAAAGCCCCCGGACAACATAGCTCCTATCATTGGGACACGCAAACTCCTCTCCCACGGTAAGGTGGCAGCTCAGAGAGGAGAATACTAACCAGTGTTGGGACTACTGTAACGCCGTTAGTTTCGGCGGTAACTAGTAATCTAACGCGTTATTTTTTATATTCAGTAACTCAGTTACCGTTACTACATGATGCGTTACTGCGTTATTTTACGTTATTTTTTAATGTAGTATCGGCTAGAAACAGAAGAAGTGTCGTCCTTCTGTCTCACAAGGAAAATAAAATGCGTGCTTTCCTCGACCGAGGAGCGGAGCGCAGGGGAGACGTTCCTCCAGGTCCTACGTACTTCGGGGCTAACACCCTTCACTTTACCCGGCAGTGGGTCTTCACAGCTCCAGACTTGAGGGTGAATGACGAGGCCGGCGGTTTGTTGCAACTTTGCGACTTTATTGGTGTCTTACACGCAGCCATCCACCAAGCTAGAGCACCTGCACGCACTCACTGTCGCCACTCGCTCACCTCTCTCGCCCACTCACTCACTGACGTCACTCACCTCACATGCTGTCATATCTTAAAGGGCCACACACACACACACACATACGCTACTCTCATAACAACTAACAAGACATCATGGCGAAGCCAGAAGTCGAGTTTCTTAACATGGAGACATTGTCACTACTTTTCTTTTGTCGAGCACAAAGAAAAGAACATTTTAGTTAAATGTAAGTTGTGTCTTGGATCAAAGATACTATCTACTTAAAGTTAAAGTGCCAATGATTGTCTCACACACACTAGGTGTGGTGAAATTATTCTCTGCATTTGACCCATCACCCTTGATCACCCCCTGGGAGGTGAGGAGAGCAGTGAGCAGCAGCAGTGACCGCGCCCGGGAATACTGCCCAAAACAGCAATTCAAATCTGCTGAAACAGCTACGTAAATGGTAAATGGGTTATAGTTGTATAGCTTTTCTACCTTTTTAAGGAACTCATAGCGCTTTGACACTATTTCCACATTCACCCATTCACACACTGATGGAGGGAGCTGCCATGCAAGGCACTAACCAGGACCCATCAGGAGCAAGGGTGAAGTGTCTTGCTCAAGGACACAACGGACGTGACTAGGATGGTAGAAGGTGGTGATTGAACCAGTAACCCTCAGATTGCTGGCACGGCCACTCTCCCAACTTCGCCACGCCACATAAGCAACATGCTTCGACGAAGCTAGTAAAGAGAGACACAGACTCCGATGCCACTTCACCTCCACCTAAGGATTTTAACGGAGGGACTGCTAGCCAGGACAACATTGATAGAGCCATTGCAGCGTATGTGCTAGAAGACATACAGGCTATTTCTACCGTGGAGTCACCCGTTTTCAGGCAGCTAATTAGCATGATACCGGCATCAAACAACAAATGGCACGGAAAACATGTTCTAAGTACCTGGACAGTGAGTACATAAACATGGAAAGCGAGCTAAAGAAAACACTCCAAACTCTGCCTCTGCTCATCATTGAAGGTACACACTGTCAATTCTCTTATATACTCTTTCATTCTAGACTTCTAGAGTGTTTGATTATCACATCACTCTAAATGTATAGACTATAAAGTTCACAAACGTAAAGAGGGATCCTAGTGGGCCAGGCCAATCTTTCCTTATCTCTAAACTAAAACTGGGGAAATGTGTAGTGTTCTGGGCTTCAGTACAGTGTTGATCTCATGAATACATGATTTTATTTCACAATTCCTTGAGAGAAAAAAATGCTTGGTTAGGCTTTGTGTATGTCATGTGTGCCTTCCTTGGGGGGAGCCAGCTTTAAAGCTATGTTGTTATTATGCGGTTTGTTACTTATGTATGTTATGTTGCAGCTATTTAAAATAGTTTTGTCAATTTGTTGCAGCCTGAAATAAATTGGCCCTTTGAAACATATCTTTGTCTGTGTGTGTTGTATGTGGAGCACATTGCTTAGCAGAGTTCAGTGATGCAAATGCATGTCAAGTTGATCAACACATTGTATTATTCTCCAGTGCAATAACAGTACTGACATGAAGGCTAAAAGGGCATTAATGGAAGCTTTAAAAAAAAAAGGAGAAAAAAAGAAGTAACTAAATAGTTACTTTTCACAGTAACGCATTACTTTTTGGTGTAAGTAACTGAGTTAGTAACTGAGTTACTTTTGAAATAAAGTAACTAGTAACTGTAACTAGTTACTGGTTTCCAGTAACTAACCCAACACTGATACTAACATACAATAAACTATTATCTGCTGGTGAAGAACATACACACAAACAAGGTTAGATTTAGGAAAAAGCAATGATAAAAGCATTGGGATGGATGGTAGTCTAAAAGAACCAAAAAAAGTCACATTACACGAAACATTGTAAAATCAAGAAGCTAAAGTTGACTTGCAGCTTTTCATTCAAATTTGTTGTAGTGTTGTACTATGACGATAAAAGTTACACTTATAATGCAACTTAAATCCACAATACGTATATTAAACATGTGGACATTACATAAATAAGAAAACTATCAATATTCCTACAAGGTAGTGTGACATGCAATTAAAAACATTGTGTTAAATATTTAAAAAATATTTTTGTGGATTAAACATTAACGGTATTTACTTAAACTTAGACAAACTTTAATGATCCACAAGGGAAATTGTTCACAAAGCATGGATCAAAAATCTTGTAATATGAAAAATTAGCTAAATATATTTTCCTGAAAATCTTACAATGATAAAAATTAGACATTTAAAGTTTTTGAATGTAGCATGGGAAGATTTGAAAAACTTTGGCATTAATAGCTTTAAACATTTACCATTCATATGAAACTAATTGTTCATATTTTTTAACTGCAGGTGTGGCTTAAAACCTAAACTAAACCATACAATCAACGACATGACTTTAATATTATTTATAGTATTGGTAAAACAATTGCTGCATATTATATTTTAATGTTTAATGGTAAATGTTTAATCTGTTGATGGTATTTAAAATCAAGATATCTTTTAGAAACAAAGACATACTTATTTCTAACTTCCTTAGTTTGACTATGATATACAGTAAGATTAAACACAGCATTATAAAACATTACAACATTTTCTTGAAAATAGTGGACAGTGTTAGTGTTTGGTAGAAACTGATGGAAGGTTATATGCGCCTAGATTTGTACACCCCGAACAGTGCTACAAACCTTTAATTGTTTACCTCTTTCAAAAGCAACCATCTTTACAAACACACGCTACAATGACTTTATTACAAACCCCGTTTCCATATGAGTTGGAAAATTGTGTTAGATGTAAATATAAACGGAATACAATGATTTGCAAATCATTTTCAACCCATATTCAGTTGAATATGCTACAAAGACAACACATTTGATGTTCAAACTGATAAACATTTTTTTTTTTTTGCAAATAATCATTAACTTTAGAATTTGATGCCAGCAACACGAGACAAAGAAGTTGGGAAAGGTGGCAATAAATACTGATAAAGTTGAGGAATGCTCGTCAAACACTTATTTGGAACATCCCACAGGTGAACAGGCAAATTGGGAACAGGTGGGTGCCATGATTGGGTATAAAAGTAGATTCCATGAAATGCTCAGTCATTCACAAACAAGGATGGGGCGAGGGTCACCACTTTGTCAACAAATGCGTGAGCAAATTGTTGAACAGTTTAAGAAAAACCTTTCTCAACCAGCTATTGCAAGGAATTTAGGGATTTCACCATCTACGGTCCGTAATATCATCAAAGAGTTCAGAGAATCTGGAGAAATCACTGCACGTAAGCAGCTAAGCCCGTGACCTTCGATCCCTCAGGCTGTACTGCATCAACAAGCGACATCAGTGTGTAAAGGATATCACCACATGGGCTCAGGAACACTTCAGAAACCCACTGTGAGTAACTACAGTTGGTCGTTACATCTGTAAGTGCAAGTTAAAACTCTCCTATGCAAGGCGAAAACCGTTTATCAACAACACCCAGAAACGCCGTCGGCTTCGCTGGGCCTGAGCTCATCTAAGATGGACTGATACAAAGTGGAAAAGTGTTCTGTGGTCTGACGAGTCCACATTTCAAATTGTTTTTGAAAACTGTGGATGTCGTGTCCTCCGGACCAAAGAGGAAAAGAACCACCCGGATTGTTATAGGCGCAAAGTTGAAAAGCCAGCATCTGTGATGGTATGGGGGTGTATTAGTGCCCAAGACATGGGTAACTTACACATCTGTGAAGGCGCCATTAATGCTGAAAGGTACATACAGGTTTTGGAGCAACATATGTTGCCATCCAAGCAACGTTACCATGGACGCCCCTGCTTATTTCAGCAAGACAATGCCAAGCCACGTGTTACATCAACGGATATCTATTTTTAGAAACACTAATATAAAACCTCACAATAATGTCTGATTGAATGCTAAAAACGTTATGACAGACCGCATTAAAAAATGTAATGGAATTGTACATTTTTATATGAATGATAAAACACTGAATATTGACAAAATATGAATGTCACACCCCCTTTCGATCGACATATTTTACATATGCATATGAATGCAAAGGGTACAAAATAAACCCACCTACAATCTCATATATCTGATATTTGCTGAATTTCCCCCAGGGATCAATAAAGTACTTTCTATTCTATTCTATATATCACTAGGCTTTAGAACTTTGTTGTGAAAATCTCCTTCCGCGTCTGTGGAAACGCTTCCCACCCACACTGCTTGGTGCCTCGTCTGAGCTGCTGTGACGTAGATTACCATAGTAACTAATTAGATTACCATAGTAACTAATTAGATGACCATAGTAACTAATTAGATTACCATAGTAACTGGTATATCATCCATAAGCGCAGATTCCAAGCATTGAAATACTTTGTATAGTTGAAGACTTACGGTCATTAGAAAACATGACTGCACGTCATAATGGCAGCTACACTTTCCATCTTAAAGATCTAAAAAAATTATTTGGGAATGTCCGGCGGGCCAGATTGAAAAGCTCAACATGTGGCCCCCGGGCCTTAATTTGCCCAGGTCTGGACTAGCGACTGCACGACACTGCACACTGCAGGCTTACACACACACATGCATCCACAAAAAAAATACATGCCACACAAACATACCCCAACCCCAATCCAACGCCCTCGATGCAAATCCCATAGGGGTGATGGAAGGATGGGCAGCGCCTCGAGAGCTGCGACCTGCCACCATGGCCCCCCACTCCCTCCCCTCTGTTGCTAGATATCTCGAGATGTACGTTGTAATATGTATATGTGCTTTGCTATGGAGGTTTTTTCCCACTCCAGACTGGGCCCCCATAGGAGCCCAGTCTAGATTGTATTTTTTTACTCATCCTTCCCCAGCGTTGACCTTTTTCCCCATCTTTTACGGAGCGCCTTGTGGCGACCCATCAGCGTTCCTGTTCTGTAACCCTGTACACTGTTTGTTTGTCTAATCTTGAACGGGTTTGTGCTGAAAACAAAGTTTCATTGTACTTGTGCAATGACAATAAAGACCTATCCTATTTAAAATCTAAGTCGCCCCTACCCTAAGCCGCACCCACTTTAAAATCTAAGTCGCGCCCACCCCAAATCGCGCCCACTATAAGTTGCGGCCACCCTAAGTCGCACCCACTCTAAGTCGCACCCACTCTAAGTTGCCACCACCCTAAATCGCGCCCACTTTAAATCGAAGTTGTGCCCACCTTAAGTCGCGCCCACTTTAAAATCTAAGTCGCACCCACTCTAAGTCGCGCCCACTTTCAAATCTAAGCTGCGCCCACCCTAACTCACGCCCACTTTAAAATCTAAGTCGCGCCTACTATAAGTTGCGGCCACCCTAAGTTGCATCCACTCTAAGTCGCACCCACTCTAAGTTGCCACCACCCTAAATCGCGCCCACTTGTAATCGAAGTTGTGCTCACCTTAAGTCGCGCCCAATTTAAAATCTAAGTCGCACCCACTCTAAGTCGCGCCCACTTTCAAATCTAAGCTGCGCCCACCCTAACTCACGCCCAGTTTAAAATCTAAGTCGCGCCTACTATAAGTTGCGGCCACCCTAAGTCGCACCCACTCTAAGTCGCACCCACTCTAAGTTGCCACCACCCTAAATCTTGCCCACTTTAAATCAAAGTTGTGCCCACCCTAAGTCGCGCCCACTTTAAAATCTAAGCTGCGCCCACCCTAACTCACGCCCACTTTAAAATCTAAGTCGCGCCCACTATAAGTTGCGGCCACCCTAAGTCGCACCTACTCTAAGTCGCTACCACCCTAAATCGCGCCCACTTTAAATCGAAGTCGTGCCCATCCTAAGTCGTGCCTACTTTAAAATCTAAGTCGCACCCGCTCTAAGTCGCGCCCACCCTAAGCCGCACCCAGTTTAAAGTGTAAGTGGCGCCCTCTTTAAAATCTAAGTCGCACCCACTTTAAATCTAAGTCATGCACACTTTAAAATCTAAGTGGCGCACACTCTAAGTTATTATTTTATCAACAACAGTATCAATATTAGTTACAATTTCAACATAGCAGTGATTAAAAAAGTGCTCTAAAACTTGCTGGTAGACGGCTGCGTTGACCCTGGATCTCAGGAAACAGAGTGGACCGACACCAGCAGATGACATGGCACCCCAAACCATCACCCAACCATGCAAATTTTGCATTTCCTTTGGAAATCGAGGTCCCAGAGTCTGGAGGAAGACAGGAGAGGCACAGGATCCACGTTGCCTGAAGTCTAGTGTAAAGTTTCCACCATCAGTGATGGTTTGGGGTGCCATGTCATCTGCTGGTGTCGGTCCACTCTGTTTCCTGAGATCCAGGGTCAACGCAGCCGTCTACCAGCAAGTTTTAGAGCACTTCATGCTTCCTGCTGCTGACCTGCTCTATGGAGATGGAGATTTCAAGTTCCAACAGGACTTGGCGCCTGCACACAGCGCAAAATCTACCCGTGCCTGGTTTACGGACCATGGTATTTCTGTTCTAAATTGGCCCGCCAACTCCCCTGACCTTAGCCCCATAGAAAATCTGTGGGGTATTATGAAAAGGAAGATGCAGAATGCCAGACCCAAAAACGCAGAAGAGTTGAAGGCCACTATCAGAGCAACCTGGGCTCTCATAACACCTGAGCAGTGCCAGAAACTCATCGACTCCATGCCACGCCGCATTAACGCAGTAATTGAGGTAAAAGGAGCTCCAACCAAGTATTGAGTATTGTACATGCTCATATTTTTCATTTTCATACTTTTCAGTTGGCCAACATTTCTAAAAATCCCTTTTTTGTATTAGCCTTAAGTAATATTCTAATTTTGTGACACACGGAATTTGGGATTTTCATTTGTTGCCACTTCAAATCATCAAAATTAAATGAAATAAACATTTGAATGCATCAGTCTGTGTGCAATGAATAAATATAATGTACAAGTTACACCTTTTGAATGCAATTACTGAAATAAATCAAGTTTTTCAAAATATTCTAATTTACTGGCTTTTACCTGTATATATATATTTTTTTTTAATACAAAACTAAAACTTTGACTCATTTTCTAGTCCAGTTGCCAATCAGGTAGCACGAGTGGGCAATTCCCGGTGCTAAATTTGCATGTACATAAAAAACGGCTCCCAAACCAACGGCTCTCCACTGGGAATCGGTTGTCATCATTCACTCAAAGGAACCGTTAAAAATGTTAGATTTGTTCGCGAGCGTCACATCTCTAACGTCTATTCATGTATGTGTATGATGGACGCATTGTAAAATGGTTCAGAACCATGTCCCTAATGGTTCCTATTAGGGGTATTAATCTTCGGGCACCACGAGATTCGATTTGATTCTTGGGGGTAATAACGATTTGATTCATCGATGTCCCATTAGGGTTGTGAGTTTTTCCTTGCCCTTCTGTAGGCTCTGTACCGCAGATGTCATTGTGGCTTGTGCAGCCCTTTGAGACATTTGTGATTTAGGGCTATATAAATAAACATTGATTGATGATTGATTGATTGATTGATTCGGATCGATTCTCGATTCAAAACTATTCTCGATTCAAAATCGATACTTTTTAATAACATTGGGTGCTGGATCTATTATTAACTACACTCCTCCATAAAATAGATAAACAGCTTTGATACATTTCTATATTACCTCAAATAAGGGAATAAGCGGTAGAAAATGGATGGATGGATGGAAAATTGTTTTTGTTTAGTAAAATTCTACCCAAACATTTAATAAAGTTAAATACAAATAAGGCAAAAAGAGAAGTATCCAACACTTCTCTTCTCTAAAGTAAATCTGTACAGCAGATATAGATCATCTACAAACCCTGTTTCCATATGGGAAATTGTGTTAGATGTAAATATAAACGGAATACAATGATTTGCAAATCATTTTCAACCCATATTCAGTTGAATGCACTAAAAAGACAACATATTTTATGTTCAAACTGATAAACATTTTTTTTTTTTTGCAAATAATCATTAACTTTAGAATTAGATGCCAGCAACAAGTGACAAAGAAATTGGGAAAGGGCATGTTCACCACTGTGTTACATGGCCTTTCCTTTTAACAACACTCAGTAAACGTTTGGGAACTGAGGAGACACATTTTTTAAGCTTCTCAGGTGGAATTCTTTCCCATTCTTGCTTGATGTACAGCTCAAGTTGTTCAACAGTCCGGGGGTCTCCGTTGTGGTATTTTAGGCTTCATAATGCGCAACACATTTTCAATGGGAGACAGGTCTGGACTACAGGCAGGCCAGTTTAGTACCGCACTCTTTTACTATGAAGCCACGTTGATGTAACACGTGGCATGGCATTGTCTTGCTGAAATAAGCAGGGGCGTCCATGGTAACGTTGCTTGGATGGCAACATATGTTGCTCCAAAACCTGTATGTACCTTTCAGCATTAATGGCGCCTTCACAGATGTGTAAGTTACCCATGTCTTAGGCACTAATACACCCCCATACCATCACAGATGCTGGCTTTTCAACTTTGCGCCTATAACAATCCGGATGGTTCTTTTCCTCTTTGGTCCGGAGGACACGACGTCCACAGTTTCCAAAAACAATTTGAAATGTGGACTCGTCAGACCACAGAACACTTTTCCACTTTGTAATAGTCCATCTTAGATGAGCTCAGGCCCAGCGAAGCCGACAGCGTTTCTGGGTGTTGTTGATAAACGGTTTTCGCCTTGCATAGGAGAGTTTTAACTTGCACTTACAGATGTAGCGACCAACTGTAGTTACTGACAGTGGGTTTCTGAAGTGTTCCTGAGCCCATGTGGTGATATCCTTTACACACTGATGTCGCTTGTTGATGCAGTACAGCCTGAGGGATCGAAGGTCACGGGCTTAGCTGCTTACATGCAATGATTTCTCCAGATTCTCTGAACCCTTTGATGATATTACGGACCGTAGATGGTGAAATCCCTAAATTCCTTGCAATAGCTGGTTGAGAAAGGTTTTTCTTAAACTGTTCAACAATTTGCTCACGCATTTGTTGACAAAGTGGTGACCCTTGCCCCATCCTTGTTTGTGAATGACTGAGCATTTCATGGAATCTACTTTTATACCCAATCATGGCACCCACCTGTTCCCAATTTGCCCGTTCACCTGTGGGATGTTCCAAATAAGTGTTTGATGAGCATTCCTCAACTTTATCAGTATTTATTGCCACCTTTCCCAACTTCTTTGTCACGTGTTGCTGGCATCAAATTCTAAATTTAATGATTTGCAAAAAAAAAAAGTTTAACAGTTTGAACATCAAATATGTTGTCTTTGTAGCATATTCAACTGAATATGAGTTGAAAATGATTTGCAAATCATTGTATTCTGTTTATATTTACATCTAACACAATTTCCCAACTCACATGGAAATGGGGTTTGTAAATAACTTGTTTCATGCAGATGCAACAAAAGTATCAATGCCATACACACTTCGGTATCGATACTATTGATATTTAGACCACCTCTACATTGCAGTACTGTTCTTTGATCAAAAACAGATGTAACGGTTATAATAATTTTTTAAGAAGTTAACGTCACCAGACATGGGCCAAAAGGATATCTCATTTATTTTGGAGCTTCTAAACGATTTTTCTTTGCGCCAACAGAGCATTCACAATTACAGACAATCATCACACAAACGTTGACCTCAATGTTCTTACATTCGTAGTAAGTAATAGCTACAGGAGAGTACACAATATATGCAGTCAACAGTATACACGGACACAGAACACAGAGAAGGGTTACTTCGGTCAAGACGAGTGAAACCATCTCTCGTACAAACTGTAAATGTTTTGAGGTAATGTAGACTTGCAACACTTAGGACCAAATATTTCAATATACACTTTATTCAAAGCTTACTAGGTTATTGACTCACATTCAACCTTTAAGGGGAATTGTAAAAACTCTCCTGTTTTTTTTTTTAATAATATATTATCTTAGGTCCAAAGATGAACAACTGGTACAGTGAAAGTTTCAATCAAAGAATAGTCATTGCATTACACCGCTAACTCTGCACTGTAAGGAGAGACAAACTGTTTGTGTGCAAAGCTGATAAAATGCATTTTTTTTGGGCAACAAAATTAGGTATGAAAAGGAGGTGGATCAGGGGAAATTAACAAAAAAAAATGGAACAGCTCCAGCAGAGTGAGTTGGTAGACCAGGTCAGAAGAAAGAGTCCTGTGTATTTTTTCCTTTTTGTTTGGGAAGCCTCGATTCCATCAGTCACTTTAATCACACGTATTAGAATACACCACGGGTGTCTAAAGTCTGGCCCGGGGGCCATTTGCGGCCCGTTGCTCATTTTTTAACGGCCTGCGGCACATTCATTACCTTCCTAGCATTAGCATGCAAATTTTTCTTTACTAATTTTGCAGGTATACACTTCAGTGTCAAATAACTTTATTACTTGATGAATGATACCTGTTAACATGCTAATGTAAGTATGCTAGCTTTATTTTTGAGCTAATTTTGTTGGCATACACCTCAGTCATAATTTGGTACATGCGAACACTAGGATTTTAAAAACATTTTTTAGGAACACACTTCAGAGTAATATATTTTGGTACTTGATGCATGTTACAGTTAGCATTTTAACATGCTAACATTATAGCATGCTAGATTGTTAGCTAATTTAGCAGGTATACACCTGAGTGTCATATATTTTGGTATGTCACTAATGTTAACAGTAAGCATGCTATTGTTAGCATGTTAATATACAGGTAAAAGCCAGTAAATTAGAATATTTTGAAAAACTTGAATTATTTCAGTAATTGCATTCAAAAGGTGTAACTTGTACATTATATTTATTCATTGTACACAGACTGATGCATTCAAATGTTTATTTCATTTAATTTTGATGATTTGAAGTGGCAACAAATGAAAATCCAAAATTCCGTGCCATGTCATCTGCTGGTGTCGGTCCACTCTGTTTCCTGAGATCCAGGGTCAACGCAGCCGTCTACCAGCAAGTTTTAGAGCACTTCATGCTTCCTGCTGCTGACCTGCTCTATGGAGATGGAGATTTCAAGTTCCAACAGGACTTGACGCCTGCACACAGCGCAAAATCTACCCGTGCCTGGTTTACGGACCATGGTATTTCTGTTCTAAATTGGCCCGCCAACTCCCCTGACCTTAGCCCCATAGAAAATCTGTGGGGTATTGTGAACAGGAAGATGCAGAATGCCAGACCCAAAAACGCAGAAGAGTTGAAGGCCACTATCAGAGCAACCTGGGCTCTCATAACACCTGAGCAGTGCCAGAAACTCATCGACTCCATGCCACGCCGCATTAACGCAGTAATTGAGGCAAAAAGAGCTCCAACCAAGTATTGAGTATTGTACATGCTCATATTTTTCATTTTCATACTTTTCAGTTGGCCAACATTTCTAAAAATCCCTTTTTTGTATTAGCCTTAAGTAATATTCTAATTTTGTGACACACGGAATTTTGGATTTTCATTTGTTGCCACTTCAAATCATCAAAATTAAATGAAATAAACATTTGAATGCATCAGTCTGTGTGCAAAGAATAAATATAATGTACAAGTTACACCATTTGAATGCAATTACTGAAATAAATCAAGTTTTTCAAAATATTCTAATTTACTGGCTTTTACAGTAGTACTGTTAGCCTGCTCGTTTTTTTTTGGTTTTTTTTTTAGCTCATTCTGCTTATATTTTTTGTTACTTGAGGCTATCTGGGCCAGTGTGCTAGCTGTTAGCATTTTAGTTTGGTTTTGCCTATTCATCATTCACAAAAAATGTCTACCAAAAGAGCATTTTGTAGATAACTAGAAACAAATTGATATACTGTACTGTTTTGAAGGTGAAAACTACCGAAATGGCCCCCCGGGTCCTTTGATTAGTCAGTGTGTGCCCCTCAGCTAAAAAAGTTTGGGCACCCCTGGTTTACGTGATTGTGAACGTGTGCGCAAGTTATGGTGCAACTTTAAAAAAAAAATGTTTTCCTAACTGCATACAGAGCGTCGACACTGATCAGCCATACCACTACAACCTTCACCCAAATACTGAACTGGAACTATAACAGCTCTGACAGGACCTTTGACCAGGTGATCTTTGACATCAAACTTGGGTTTTTGTTTGGTTTTGGAAAGAACCTCGGTTAGATTGAAATGTGTAGACTTTAGAGACCACATTCAACACCAGGAGCTCGAGGTGTTACACACAAAAGGTCCTGTATGTGGTAATTCTCAATGTTCTGTTGCAACAGTCACCAAGTGATACTGTCTCCATGGAAGAATGTACGTACATGGTCTGCAATCATTTCTAAGCGTCAAACAACAATCGTAAAAACCCAGTAGAACATTTTTCAAAAGTATCACACTGCCCGTACCAACGGTTTGCAAGAAAAAAAGCCGAGACTAATGCCAACATTGTTCCATGGTCCTGTTGTAGGCACTTTGGATCTCCTGCACATGGACACACTAACTGACCTGCAGCTACATGGCAAACTGACGACTAAGGTTCGACTTTACTTCCAACAAATTACCCCATCGGTTGACCGGTTGTCCTTCTCCAAATATCTTTCGGCAGCTCCTGCATATGTCAACTTTGAGGAAGCCCACGTGTCAAAGTCTCACCCACTGATGTGTTATTCCATTCGCCCTTACGAGATCATAGCGGTATGGCTGTTCAATGTGTGTGTATGAGGGACTCTGTTACTGTATGCAGTCCATGACGTGGATTTGCAGCGTGTCCATATCTGGAGCCTGGTACTGGCACTTGGGACAACGGAAGTCTGGCAGCTCCTCAACTCCTGCTGCTCCATGATCACCGACCTGCCCCGGGCCTTGGTTGCGGTACGACGGCGGGGGTGCCGTGTTGAAAGCTCCAACTGAAAATACACCTGGGGGAAAGGTTAGGCAAAAGTTACATTGTCTCTGCAGTAAAGAAGTAATATCACCGTTGTGTGAAAGTATGCACCTATTTCACTCCCGATACGTACCGATATTGGAGCCCTGAGTAATGGCCGGCGGCGATATTGATCCGATACCAAATCAGCACAGATCATATTACATGATGATTTTGTAGTGCAGAATATTAGAAAAAGTTTAATCAAGTGAATTTAGTCAGTGACCAACGATAGGAATGGAAAACACAAAGCTTAGAACAGATTTATGCGTTTTAAGTTTTTTGTGGTGACACCTAGTGGCCACAATAATTCATGGATTTAAGCTCATGCAAAATAAGTTGAATGATGCGGACACGTTTGTTACTGAATACTTACTAATACGCTTCTGCCTTGGAGACTTTGTATTTGTAAGTGATATGCAACTATAATTATTTAATACTTGTTTATTTTGACAAAGGTGCTGTTTTATTGTTCAATGACTATCATTTATGTCTAGCTAGTGTGCTATTGTGTGCTTAGCTGTTGCATAGATGCTAGTAGCCTATAGCCGAGCATGTTTACCTTTTGTAAATTACTTTAGTAAAATAGGAAAAATTGTGTACTTATTGGAGGACTTGTTAACTTGCTGTCCAGCTTTGAACAAGTAAGCACTCTACAGGACTGCTTGTATCGCACATGATATCGCACCCAAGTAAACACATTGCAAGACTCCATGTATTGCACATGATATCACACACAAGTAAACATGCTGCAGGACTGCTGGTATCGCACATGATATCACACACAAGTAAACACAGCAGGACTGCTTGTATCGCACATGATATCGCACCAAAGTAAACACGCTGCAAGACTGCTTGTATTGCACATGATATCACACCCAAGTAAACACGCTGTAGGGCTGCTTGTATCGCACATGATATCGCACACAAATAAACATGCTGCAGGACTGCTTGTATCGCACATGATATCCCACCTAAGCAAACACGCTGCAGGACTGTTTGTATCAGAGCAGTTAGATCGAAGCTTTTTAGATGCAATATCATCCCATACTTGTTTTTGCTGATAACAGATCAGGATGCCGTCAGTGAAAAGTATTGGACAGGTTTCCTTTTGAACGTGATCCGACCCCGGCCCCCACACCCTCATTTAAACATAAGTCAACAGTCTGTTTGGTTACCACGACTCATCAAAGACATACCTAGTGGAGCTGGAATATGTGGGACCCGTGCCGGAAAGTCCTCCTGGTGTCTCAGCTTCATTTGCTCCATGCGTGCCCTGAAAAAGTGCCAAATGTAGACACCTTTAACAAATGCCAATCAGAGATCTTGTCCCCAACAAAGTGATCTAATTTTAACTCCGTGCCAAGATTAGGGGTGCAAGATAGTTAATTATCGGACGGATATGAGGAATTATGACATCCTACTCGGGATGGACCAGCGCCCAACAAAATCCACGGTTCGGATCTTGTCCGGTTGGGGTTCGGTTCAGTGTACATTGTCCAAAGCTTTTCCACAAAAAGCCTCACAATGAAAAATCACAAGATGCGGGCGCCATTTTGAAATTCTACACTTTTAAAACCAGTAAAATATACAGTGGAACCTCAATTTACAAACCCATCGATTTGGGAACTTTTCGATTTACAAATCTTTGGTCAAGCCAACTATGCATACATTTACAAATCATGTCTCTTTGTACAAACTCTTCATTCATTCATTTTGTGCCATACCTGCAGGCAAAAAAAAAGCAGGGTGCAGCATTTTTGGGGAGGCGGAGCCCTCCACGCCACTTGCTGCACAGCACTGTACACTACGAGTCGCTTCTCAGTGCTCAGCGTGTGTGCCTTTTTGTGTTTTTTCACCTTTTGACTAGTATTGTCCATTTTGCTAATTCAATACAAGTCCCAAAAAGAGAACTTTCCAGCATGGAAAGAATGAGGGAATCAACTATTTGCGAGGAGTACATTAATGGTGCTCACAAGTATGGAAAAATATGCCAAAGCAGACTCCTTTCATAGCGGAGAAGAGCTATTCTCGTTCAGCATGCGTGCACATGCACACATGACCCCTACTTCTCTCCCTCTGTCTGTTTCTTTCTCATCTAACTCCTCCGGTGCCGATGGTAATGTGGATGGATTTTACTTTTTTAAATGTTTATTATTGTAGCAGTATAGTTGTTACGTTAAGAATTTTGGTGATTTCTGATAGTTTGTGAGGGCACCAATGGTATTTTTGTGTATGTGTGAGTGTTGGCAGAGCAGTGCATCCAGGACAGTCTAGCTTGTCGTTGTTGTTTTGGCTTGTTAACAAAGAGAAAGTTGATCAATCACCTCCTTGTTTTGTTTGTTTGATATACAGTACTGACAGCACTTTATATAGTGTGTATAAACCTTCACTAAAATATGGACTTTTGTCCAGGCTGGAACCTATTATTCATATTTACATTATTCTTATGGAGAAATTTGCCTCACTGTACAAACTTTTCTATTGACGAACACTGTTCAAAAACAATTACATTTGTAGATCAAGGTTCCACTGTATTATTTTTTTAAAGGAAAAAAATGCCGGCATGTCAACTTTGTGTTATTATCGTCACCATTTCAACTATTTCCTGTTACATTACACCTGTTTGCTCTTATATTCCACTTGTTATAGGTTGGGGAAAAAAAGGTAGTAAAAAATTAGCTGCGAGCGGCACTTTGGACTTAAAGGTCTACCATAACTCAGGGTCACTTGCTGCTTGTGAAAGAAGGTACCACATGTAGCCACGTGGTTAAAATGTGATTCACTACGACTCCACCTCTACCCCCAGTTATACAATGTGTGAAGTGTTTTAGGAAGTTTATGAAGACAAATAAAAACCACATGGACGTATGGAACGTAACGCAACAGTAATCGAGGGAGCTATGTAAGTGTAACGCTATTTGCAAAATGTGCCATGCTGCTGTCAAATACACTGGAAACACAACTAACCTTATAACTTATTCAAAACAGTGACATGGAATCAACCTCATATACATATACAGTGTTTATATTAGGTAAAATTCCTGACGGTTATTATTATAGTTGTATATTAAAATGTTGGAAAAACCGTGATTGTTTTGATAAACTCACGCACTGATGCTAACTAGCTTAAATGCTAACATGAAAATAGACATGAACAACTTTCCCCATTAAACAAAAGGAGATTCCCCAATCTAAACTTATATAAACAGATTACTGTCTGAGCAACTACCCTAATACATTTAATTGTGGACATTGAGCCAACAAGCTGTGGTCTCTTAGTACAGAATGATCGTTCTATACTCGGGGTACATACATACATACATATAAATGTATATATATATATAAATGTGTATATATATATATATATATATATATATATATATATATATATATATATATATATATATATATATATGTATGTATATGTATATGTATATGTATATGTATATGTATATATAGGCTGATTGGCAACACTAAATGGTCCCTAGTGTGTGAATGTGAGTGTGAATGTTGTCTGTCTATCTGTGTTGACCCTGCGATGAGGTGGCGACTTGTCCAGGGTGTACACACAGTCAGGGTCAAAAGTTTACATACATACACTTGTGAGGGACATAATGGCAAGAGTTGTAGAAATTATTGGAAACTCAAGACAGCCATGACATCATGTTTTTGACAAGTGTATAAACTGTAAACTTTTGACCAAAACTGAGTGTATATACTGTATATATATATATATATATATATATATATATATATATATATATAAGGATTCAGATGCCCTTGTGACCTGAATAAATGGGTATATATATATATATATATATATATATATATATATATATATACCCATTTATTCAGGTCACAAGGGCATATATATATATATATATATATATATATATATATATATATATATATATATATATATATATATATATATATATATATATATATACCCATTTATTCAGGTCACAAGGGCATCTGAATCCTAAAAGGTTTGAAAGGACACTTCTTGACTTCCTTAGTTTGTGGACAAAAAGTCACAGCTTGCAGGGCACTGACTGTCCTCCTTGTGACCACATTGACTGCATGCATTTGACTGATAATGGAAGAGCATGAAATTGTTGTACATTTACCGGGATGTGGCTTCTTGTTTGTGCCTGTCAAGCTCAGCCAAAGTCTGTGTTAGCTGATCCTGCAGCTCCTCTTTTTTCTGGTTCAGCTTCTCTCTTGCTTCTCGTTCTGCCAGGAAGTCTGCCTTGTAGATCTCAGCCTGAAACAACAGGAATATGTGAAATTAATAAATGCAAAGAATTAGGGATGTCCCGATCAACATTTTTGGCCAGAGATCCCGATCTCTTTTTGGGGCCACATTTGATACTTTGACAATAGATAACAGAAATGAAAATGTTGTATAGCAAGTAACTAATGTAAACACAGTAACATATTCTTTATCAAGCTTATCTGATTAGTGTATACAGTTGTGCTCATAAGTTTACATACCCTGGGAGAATTTATGATTTCTTGGCCATTCTTCAGAGAATATGAATGATAACACAAAAACCTTTCTTCCACTCATGCGTAATGGTTGTGTGAAGCTATTTATTGGCAAACAACTGTGTTTACTCTTTTTAAATCAAAATGACAAAATAAAGTACCCAAATGACCCTGATCAAAAGTTTACATACCCCAGTGACTTTGATCTGATAACATGCACAAAAGTTGACACACACAAGTTTGAGCGGCTAATCAAGGTTCCAATCCTCACCTGTGACCTGTTTGTTTGTAATTAATGCGTGTGTATAAAAGGTCAGTGAGTTTCTGGGCTTCTGACAGACCATTGCATCTTTCATCCAGTGCTGCACAGATCTTTCTGGATTCTGAGTCATGGGGAAGGCAAAATAATTGTCAAAGGATCTGCGAGAAAAGGTAATTGAACTGCATAAAACAGGAAAGGAGTATAAAAAGATATCAAAGGAATTGGGAATGCCAATCAGCAGTGTTCAAACGCTGATTAAGAAGTAGAAAATGAGGGATTCAGGTAGACCAGCAAAGATTTCAGCCACAACTGCCAGAAAAATTGTTCGAGATGCAAAGAAAAATCCACAAATAACTTCAGCTGAAATACAGGACTATCTGAAAAATTGTGGTGTGGCTGTTTCAAGATGCACAATAAGGAGGCACTTGAAGAAAAATGGGATGCATGGACGAGTCGCCAGAAGAAAGCCATCACTCCAAATTACTTTGTTCCAGGAGTTTTGAGGCTTGTCTCTGTTCTGTTTGGCATGATGTAAGCGGGATACTTTGTGACATTTGCGCAGAAATGGCTTTCTTCTGGCGACTCGACCATGCAGCCCATTTTTCTTCAGGAGATATATATATATATATATACATATATACACACACACACACACACACACACACACACACACACACACACACACACACACACACACACACACACACACACACACACACACACACACACACACACACACACACACACACACACACACACACACACACACACACACACACACACACACACACACACACACACACACACACACACAGCCTGCACAGTGGCTTTGTGGTTAGAGTGTCCGCCCTGAGATCGGTAGGTTGTGAGTTCATACCAAAGACTGTAAAAATGTAAAAATGGGACGTTTAAACTCCCTGCTTGGAACTCAGCTTCAATGGTTGGAATTGGGGGTTAAATTACCAAAAATTATTCCCGGGCGCGGCCACCGCTGCTGCCCACTGCTCCCCTCACCTCCCAGGGGGTGAATAAGTGGATGGGTCAAATGCAGAGGACAAATTTCACCACATCTAGTGTGTGTGTGACAATCATTGGTACTTTAACTTTATTTTTAACAAAATAAAGTGACTAGTGCACAATAATTAAACAAAAACCAAAACTACTATTGGCTCCCATTTGGGTTTTCCTGCTCAGAGACGTACTTCCTAACTTTGTAAACCATAACATGAACCACCCAAAAATTATTTTGTAATAATAAGAACCAGAAAATATTGATCGAATCACTTTAGTATCGTTTATAAACAGATACTACACTAGGTATTGAGCTTTAGCAGTTAGCTTCTTGTGTCATCCTGCTCATGCTTAGTCCTTCCTTCCTCCCCCAACCCTCCGAGTCCTCCAGTGATAATAATACTTGGTTGGAAAAAACTTTATCTTCCGCCATGGTGGTGAGCATTAGTATTTTAGACGCGGCACGCTCTTTGCAGCTTGATCTCAAATTTGAAAGAATGTTTTAGATTGCCTGGGGACTTTGTGGTGTGCTCTCCTATTTCTAGGGCTGAGGTAGCAGAGGTCGTTTAAAAATCCGCCCAAAGCCTGGATGCTGCGAGGCTGTCTTGGTTGACATGACTCTACAACATTGTGTGGATATCGTGGGCAGAGCCTATGGATTAGCAGACCAGAGTGGTGGTTCCTCTCTTTAAGAAGATGTGTTTCAACCATCGTAGGATTGCACTCCTCACTCAGCCTTCCTGGTAAGGTCTATTCAGGTGTACTGGCCAGGAGATTTCTCTGTATAGTCGAACCTCGGATTCAGGAGGAGCCCTGTAGTTTTTGTCCTGGTCGTAAAACTTTGGACCAACTATACTCTGGGCAGGATGTGTTTTGTGGACTCGGAGAAGGCATTAACCTGTGTCCCTTGGGAAGTCCTGTAGGGAGTGCTCAGAGCAATGAGCGTGGTCCACATTGCCGGGAATAAGTCGGACCTGTTTTCAGTGAGAGTTGGACTCCGCCAGGGCTGCCCTTTGTCACCGATTCTGTTTGTAACTTTTACGGAGGGGATCTGGTTTGTTGGCTGCTGACTTCATCCGGCCAGGACCTTCAACTCTCATTGGATCAGTTCGCAGCTGGGTGTGAAGCGACTGGCATGAGAATCAGCCCCTCCAAGTCCGAGTCCATGGTTCTCGCCTGGTGAAGGGTGAAGTGCCGTGTCTCCGGGTTGGGGGACAGGATCCTTCCCCAAATGGAGGAGTTTAAGTTCCTCAGAGTCTCGTTCACGAGTGTGGAAAGAATGGATCGTGCGATCAACAGGTGGATCGGTGTGGCGTCGGTCCATCGTGGTGAAGAATGAGCTGAGCAGGAAGGCAAAGCTCTCAATTTACCGGTCGATCTGCCTTCCTATCCTCACCTATGGTCACCAGCTTTGGTTTGTGACCAAAAGGACAAGGTAACAGTTACAGGCGGTCAAAATTAGTTTCTTCCAGTCGGGTGGCGGGGTTTTTTCCCTTAGAGATAGGGTGAGAGGCTCTGTCATTCGGGAGGAGCTCAGAGTAAAGTCATTGCTATTGTCCCCTTTGGAAGACAGTAAAGATATTAAAAAGGTATTATGATCTGGTCAGCTGTTTGCTCCTCTGCGCCACACCATGTCCACACAAACTCTGATACTTAATAAATGCATACTTATCTCTGTGTTTAGACCTCTTGCCCACTCGCAGACGCATACTTTTGTCTTTCAAAACGCAGACTTTTACAAACGCTGGCCAAAGTGTAGAGTTCTAAAACTCTCCGCTTATCGTATGCGTTTACACCGCACAAACGGAGACTTGTGATGAAGTCACAGTTGTGCGCTGTCAGTTTCAAAGCTCAACAACACTGCCTTGCTGCCTTTAAACACACTGTATGTTGGAATGTAAATATGCTGCTATTTTCCCTTTGCATTGATTAAAAAAAACACATCAAAATAGGCTTTGCGACACTCCCGGCGGAGCTAATGACAGTCAGCTGTTTTAGATACGTTCGCTGTCAAACCTCCACCTGATGGGACAACTTTGACGAGCAAGACTTTGTGCTCTGTGTCATAAGAAAGGTGCAACATCATATTATGTTTTTAGTCCTTATTTAACGACAAATCATGAAGTCAACTTACGTGTCTTGCTTCCATTATTGTAGATGCACAACCGTGCACGTGCGTAAAAAGCGACCAAGCAACTAAAAAAAACAATGTAGCGTCCTCCTTGTAGTGTGTACTGATATTAAAGACAATATACACTTCATTGCACATGTACTATATCACTGTATCTATGATTAAATGCTTTATAATTCCACGAGAGTTTTGACGTGCATGTGGCGCATACACATCCGTGTGCTTTATATAGGCACTCAAACATGCAAAATGGTTTCCTTGGCTCGTTAGTGCATGCTGATTTTAGAAATAATGGACACTGCTAGGGATGATGTTTGATAAACAATTATCGAGTTCGAGCCTATTATCGAATCCTCTTATCGAACCAATTCCTTATCGATTCTCTTATCGAGTCCAGATAGGTTGTTGTATATGGAAAAAAACACACAATATTTGGTTTAACAAATCACTTCACATTCTCTACTGCTCGCTACTATAGTATTACCATATCTGAGTTATTGTGCAGAAATGTGGGAAAATAACTACAAATGTGCGCTACATTCGTTAACAGTGTTACAAAAAAAATTAATTCGACTGATACATAATGTTGGATATAGAGAAAATACAAACACTTTATTTATTGAGTCAAAAATATTAAAGTTCGATGATTTGGTAGAATTGCAAACAGCTAAAATGATGTGGAATTAAATGATGGAATGGATGAAGTAAAGAAGTTAAACATTGTACTGATATGATCCAGGTTGTTCAAATGAATAGTGCTTACAAAGTACAAAGAAGAAGAATTATGAGAAATACTTTCAACCTTATTGAAAATAAGATATTCTTCATCTCAGTATATTAATAATGACTGAATTAATTAATTACATATTACACAACTGTTGTATATACTAATTCACAGATATTTTATTATAAAAAGGTCAGTAAATGATGTATATATTTGTAAACGCTATGAAGTGGGAAAGGGGTAGGATTAAATAAGCTTTACTTCTTCCTACTCCTGTAAAGTGAAATGATATGTGATGTATTATACTGTAAGTGTGTTCATGTTCCAAATAAACAAAAGAAATAAAGAAAGCACTAGTTTATTAGACAGACTTGCAAACTCTGTCGTGGTGTAGGCTACAAGATAACGTTAACGTTGTCAGACATACAAAAAGGCTCAGGTTAATGTTACCGTTAGCCACTGACTATGCTTAGGTAACGTTAGTCTAGCTAACATTACTGCAGTCCTGGTTGACAAGAGAGGTAACGTTACTACAAGTGAGCAGATATGGAAATTAACCGGCAACAGTTAACGTTAGTTACTCACCGGCGTCACCGCCACTGTAGCTGGGACTTGGGCAGCTGGCAGAAGAAAAGGGGCGTTCTTCGTCGTCTCTGCCGCTGCTTCAACACGTGTCGAAGACACGACACGCTTGTTGTGCTTCCCCCCCTTACACGAGAGCGAAGCCTGGCAATAATTGCATATTGCCGGTCCCTCGGTTTTTTTTGGTGAAATTAAGCCATGCCTTGGAGCGCTTTTTCCGGTCCATTTTTTTTCCTGCTTTCCCCATCTGCGCCTAATGACTGAGCTACGTGGCGTCATTTCTTGTGATGTTCCACGGGGCATTTCTTGTCGGGACGGGATTCGTTCCCAGGGATTTGAATAAAGAACCAACTCTTTTTCTTTACTATAGTGGTCTCGATAACGGGTACCGGTTCTCAAAAAGGGATTCCAGTCCGAGGACTCGTTTTTTTTCTTATCGAACAACCGGGAAAACCGGTTTCGAGCATCATCCCTAGACACTGCACATGTATTATTTCACCATGTTGCCAAAAATTTTATAATTCTATCAGTGATGGGTTTCAGCAGCACAGGCGTGCATGCGCGCTTTTAACAAAGAAAAAAAGAGATAATAATGTTCCCAGGGCTCTGTGTAGGTGCAGGTTGGTTTTAAAGATGATGTACATGTCATTGTGTACGTCTAGTATATCAAAATAAACATAAATGAGGTGTAATGCCACTAAATCAGCTGTGGCTGCTTTTTTCAGGCTTCTGATTGGACAAAATGTGCATGACAGCAGGTGTATGCGTTTGTGTGTAGACATAGACAGTTTTGAAACTACACTTGTGTGGCTGGAGATCGTTTTAACCCCAAATATGCGTTTTTTAAACTGTCTTTGTTCGTGCGGACATGGCCTTAGAGAGAGCTGTAAGAGCAATAGCCCATTTCTGCATCATGTGTGTTCATGTGATCATTCAGCTGCGCAGATTGGTGCATTGTGAGCACTAATCAGAACAAAACATGCTTGGTTGATGACACAAACACTGACTACAGCAACTTGTTTGTTACAAAAACTATACATTTTCACCCAGAAACCCTACCTGCGCGGTGAGGACTGGAACGGTCTCCAGTGAGCCTTTTTGTTGCTCCGCCTCCTCTTTCAGTTTGTCAATCAGGTCCTGCTTCAGAGCCAGCGCTCTCTCTGCGTCTTCCAGTCGGCTGTACAAATCCCCCTGAAACACGTACACAGGCGGATGTGAAAACACCAAGCCAATAGGGGTGAGGCTTCATGGTTTGCGGAACTCATTGTTTTACCTCGCTTTTCATTTTAGAATCGTGGTCTTTAAAGAGACACGTGTAGGCGTGCTGAAGCTGGGTCAGTTTTTTCCTGAGAAATAAGAGGGCAGGTAGGACACCATTACAATTTAGAGCATTGAATTGTTTGTGTCATCAAGTAAACATGGCAGACATGGCAACCGAAGCTACAGTAGACATGATTCAACACACGGAAAATACTACTGTAAAAACTGCATGGTTGTGTACCATAACATGATCATGAGGGATGCAATAAATGTTTTCTTTCAAGTTAATACTGATAGATGACTTCCTGCTTCTCAAGACCGTTTCTGGTAACCGATAATGTATTATTTGTTTTCATTTTAGATTTAACTCTAGTTTGTGCACACCTTTCTTTGCGGCAGCTTTTTTGTTTTTGCAGCGCAGGTGTCTCTGTAGACGATGTGTTGATGTGTTGAAGCGTGACATTTTTTAAAGGTTTGCCTGCAAACTTAGTGCGCAATATGTATTATTTATTTCTCATTTTCAGCTTTTCATTACATTTTACTTGTGCTACTGTGTGTAAAAATCTGCACTGCAACCACAATTTCCCCATTTTGGGAAATGGGTAATTGGATGTAAAACAAAACACTGTAAAGACTATTTTTTTTAAATCTTAAAAGCTATAGATTTTTTTTACGGGCTAACTAGGTGCATGAGAATTGGAGACCCCTGCTCTACGGTAAAGTTGTGACTTTTTGATGCTCTATGAAAAAACATAATCTTGGTCGCAATGTTTTGCTTACATTCTAAAATGAAAACCTAAACGCTTCGAAATTTAGCATCCTCCATATGTCCAATCTGTCTGGGTAAAGTTTGAAAGACATCAGATGAAATATCTAGGCGGAACTGGTTACAGAACAACACCTGGAAGTGGCAAAAATGTTTAAAAAAATGACCCTTTTGAATGTTTGGAGGTTAAAACTGTACATAAAAGATGCAGAGATGCACACAATTTATCCTTATAAATGGCAGTATGAGGCTAAATTCCTCACTCGTGGTGCTGTTGTTGCATTGTAAAAATCACTATTTGGATGGGCACATTTTCGATTTTGGACCTTGGAGTAAAATGTTTGGGCACCCCTGGCCTAGTCTTTCCTATTGTAAATAGCAAGCGAAAACAGTGAAGATGATCGATGCCATGTGTGTTTGTGAGCTCAGTGTAAGTTTATGACAAGGAGCGTTTTATTTGCTCACCCTAATCTACCTACAGCACAGTCCGGGTCGTCATCCCCTATTGGAGCATTTTTGTTAAATTTTTTTATGAAAAATATATTATTTTTATAATATATTTTTGGTGGTGGCTAAAGTTTGATGTGTTGAAGCATGATGTTCCCCCCCCTCCTCACGAAATTGCAAATTTTGGGTGCAAATGTAGAGTACTATATGTAGTATTTTTTGCTCATTTTAGACTTAGACTTAGAGACTTAGACTTCCTTTTTATTGTCATTCAAATTTGAACTTTACAGCACAGATAAGAACGAAATTTCGTTGCATAAGCTCATGGTAGTGCAGGATAAAAAAGCAATACGGTGCATATATAAATAAATAAATATATATAAATAATATATAAATATATATATAAAATAAATAAATATAAATAAATAAATAGATTACTGTACAGATAAATATATTGCACTTTTTCACATGCGTGCGTCCACGTTTATGGATGTATGTTATATTGTCTTTTTTATTCCAGCGAGTTAATCCATTTTGGGGGGAGTTGAGGGGATGATTTAATTATGATGAGTTCAAGAGTCTTACGGCCTGAGGGAAGAAGCTGTTCCAGCTTCGGAGGCTGCGGAACCTCTTTCTAGAGTCCAGCAGTGAAAACAGTCCTTGGTGGGGGTGGGAGGAGTGGGAGAATTTTCTGTTTTTCATTACGTTTTACTTGTGTTACTGTACTGTATGTAAAAACCTGCACAGCAACCACACAATTTTGCCATTGCGGGACAAATAAAAGTATATCCTATCTTAAATAGCACACAAAGTCTTCCTCTGAAACCCAGAAGAAGTAGCATGTTTGTAAAGTGAACTCAGGGTAGGAGCGCTTGTTTTTCTCATCCTAATACACCTACAAAACAGTGCGAATAATCTCGTTTTATTGGAGCGTTTTGGTAAAAAAAAATGTTATCAAGGCTATTTTTTTTATGTTTTAAATTTATTGGAATGACGTCATATTTTCTCATACTGGCCTGGTATTTATCATGCACCCTGAATGATAGTGTATTCAGCAGCTAGGTACTGCAAAAAGTATGTAAACAGCGATTGATTTTGGGTTAGACACACACCAAAAACACTTTTAAAAGTGAACAATTTAAGTGAAAAAACATCAAATCAAAATCTTTGCTCAACATAGCAATAGTAGTAACAGTAATTGGGAAAAAAAAATCTATAAATACTAATGGTTCCTGGATGTTTTAATGGTGAAGATAGTGAGTGTGTGGCCCTACTTTTCCTCAGTGACAACATGTCTCTCTGCTTTCAGGGCTTGCTCCAAGCTCTGAATCTGCAACAGAAGCTTGTCCATGTTCACGTGATGTTGACTGCGCTGCTGCTCCAGTTCTTGCTCTGCCACCTGCAGGGCTTTCACCTTACTACACAGTCTGCACACAAGCACACGACAGTGACATGTATGCACATGAAGGCTCATCTTCAAAGAATTATAAGTAGCGGTTACATACTTTTCCTCCAGCATTTTGCGTTCATGCTCGCTTTTGTCCAGGCAGCTCTGCCTCTCTTTTAATTCTGCTAAGAGAGACGTCGCCTGAGCTTTGAGAGCCTCACAGTCCTTGTCTTTTTGCTTGAGAAGAGCCTCGGTTCTGTCACGCTGAGCAGAACTCTTCTGCAGGTAGTCAAGCTTCTCCTCCAGCTCACGATACCTATCGATTAAAGGCAGACTCCTGATTAGCTTCAGTTTTTGTCCAGCTAAATATCAAATTTGATTAGGTTATATCAAGATTTATAAAACGAATAAAATGAGGAAAGATGTGAAGAACGTAAACCATTATATTGAGGGGGAATGTAGTGTGTTTGATATACTGATACCTCGGGATATTAGTACCCCAGCTTAGAAAGTTATTGGGATACCAGCTGTCACTCAACTAATTGTTATGTTTTAGTTTGCAGACATTGAAATTACGAGACTCCCCACCACTAGTTGGCGTAGTGAATGTCACAGTGGACCCCGTAAGGTCCGACCAACACATCTGGTCTTACTTGCTGGCATTAACTTATAGCTAGAGATGGACAGAACTTTGTTTTTCCCATTATGGGAAAGAAGAAAGAGAGTGTGAAGGACAGTGCTGAGAAGAAGAAATGGATGATATTCATTGAATTGAAGAAAGAATACATTAAAAAGACGACAGAAGGTGTAGCTAGCTAACTTGGCGAAGCAGTCAGAGCGTAGCACAGCTAGTCTGCACCATACTGAAGCAGAGTGGGTCCATAACGGCAGCCAAGGATGTTAAAAATAATAAAGAACTTTTAGATAATAATAATTTGATAAAAAACAATACAATGTAAACATACACAGTACTTTTATGAAGTAATGTAATATTAATGAACAGCATTTAACCTGGAGAGTGAACTGCTACAGTATCTCCTTCGAACTGCTTTGTCGTCATACACACCATCAGCAGCTTCTCCATATTTTCATGAATACATGTTCACCGTTTTGATATTATTTTAACATTCTAACTGCATCACCAAGTTAGATAGTTACACGCTCAGTCATGTTTTTGATGATTTCTTTCTTTAATTCAGTGAATTACATCATAATAATGATATAGATTTATTTAGCGCATTTCTATACTTTACAGACGCAAAGGCTTTACAGTGAGGACTGAGAACCCATAATTAATTCGCTCCACATTCACACATGGTGCTGGTAAGCCACATTTATAACCACAGCTGCCATTGGGTAGACTGACGGAAAAGTGGCTGCCCATTAGCGCCCGGGGCCTCTCCGACCACCACCAAACATTCATTCCCATGCATACCGCAGTGTGAGTGGCACTGGGAGGAAGTTGGGTGAAGTGTCTTGCCCAAGGACACAACGGCAGTGTTTAGGATGTGGTACGCCTGATTCGTGACGGGAACCCTCACGTTTCTGGACAGCCGCTCTACCAATATCCACTTCTTCTCAGCACTGTCCACTTACTTTCTTCCTTCCCATGTTTGAATGAACAGCTCTAGCTATAAGCTAATGCTAGCTACTAAGACCGCATGTTTTGGTCAGAACTTCACTTTACAGGGTTCACTGTAGTGCTAAGGGGTATGGCTGAAAACTGTATCACGCTATAAGTGTTTCAAATTGGTCGATATTGATAATTATTGATATTTTTTATGACCTAGGGAAAATAAGGGCCACAAGAAAAATATTTAAAATGTAAATATTTTTATTTCAATTGTGGCCTTCCTCTGATTATAATTCCCTCAGCTATCACGGCAGAAAGGAAAGGAAATGTCAGCCCAACCACCGAAAACAATCAATTTAAACAACATTCTAAAATAATGAACCCTTAACAATACGCTCTTAAAATGAAGGTGCAAAAATAAGGAATATGTAAGAAATGCTTAATAAAGTTTAAGAAAATAGTGAAAAGTGTGAAAATGTAAACCTGAGAACTATTTTCTGCAGGTTTAGTGGCAGGAAGTTACAGCTCTGCTCTAAAGGGTGAGCACGGCTAAGGTGGTGTGGTAATAGCGGTCTTTGGATCATTTACAAACCACATTGGTCTGACTACGGCCCCTTTGAAAGAATCCGAAAAACTGCCATACACGAGATTACTTTTGCCGTTTTATCCACACTTTTTTGGCAACCTAAAGCATAACAATTAGCCGAGACATCTCGTATCCTGAAAAACTCGTAAGCTGCGGTACCACAGTGTATCTATCGTACCAATTTGAAAGGGGTTAAAACAATTTTTTTTGTAAATGTTGACAATTTGGAGGTGTAAGAATACCACAGGACTACAACAAAGGCTTCTGTATTCATGCAACAACTAAACCATTTGTTTTTCACAACGCCATCATACTGGCACAAGCGGTTGAAGGAAAGTCGCGCCAAACAGCCACAGCACTGAACACAGAGGACAGTCGTGAGTGGACATGCACAATGTGAGAGAGAGAGAGAGCGAGAGAGAGAGAGAGAAAAGCCACACAGAGCTGTGGGCTCACCTGCCCTGTGTGGCCTGAAGCTGCTCTGTGAGTTTAGCCAGGCTAGAGCTGGGGAAAGGAACAGGAACAGGAAGGAAGGGAGTAGGAGGCAGATACAAAATGAGGCTTTGATTAGGAAAGCCCAAAGATGACAGTTAAGTGCATCTATAGCTGACACACTGAAAATGTAGTCGTGTTACGAGTCAAACAATGCAAGAAGCAGATCTTGAGAGGGGAAAGCGTGTCATACCAGTCAGATGAGTGCTGGGCCTCAGAGCGATGTTGACCAGCCTCCTCAGTAGCATTGCTGGCCTATTAAAAGATGAAAAAAGTCAGCCATTTGTGTCACGCGGTGCATTCACAACAAACACTTTGGGCCATGCCAGCTACCTGCGCCTGGGCCAGTTTGGCCCACAGCTGGTCAATGCAGCGACGCATTCGCTCTCGGACTTTCTCGCCCTCGTCCCTCTCCCTCTCCAGCTCCTCTTTCTTCTTTTGAAGCTCTTGCATGCCTTCTTCCAGCTTTTCTTTGTGGTTGTTCAGTGTCTGCAGGAAGTATATAATACAAATAATGACAATAAAGTTTCTTCTATTCTATTCTAAGTTTTTTCCACCATCAGTGGGCTGCGGAGCGAGGCGTGCAATGTGACCATGTAAGGCGTTATTATCACTAAACACAGGAAATGGACGCAAATGATCCAAATGCTCAAGATGGGTTAGTGGTACCGCTTGTCTTAGTTAGGGTCACAGGTAAACTTGTGCTTATCCCAGCTGACTTTGGGCGGGAAGCGGGGGTTTCCCTCTAAATTTTTAATTGTGTGAGCAAACACAAACACTCCTTGAACATTCAGTGGAGCGCATGTGAGCGACGGCAGACGTGCACACTGTGGCCATACCAGCAGCACACCTGTCCTAAAGCTGACTAAATAACAAGATAAATGTTTAATTATCATAATCAAATGACAGCAGTCATTTCCATTAGATTATTTTTTAATGGTAGTGTTTTGGCCCACTTACAATGACAATAACAAAAAATAATGTTTTTCATGAACGATGTACTAGTATTGTATGTCTGGGTGGGGGTCCTGCTTTGGAAATAATTTGTACCCCTCTCAGATATCGCATTTAGTTTCCATTAAAACCTTCACATGTTGCACAATGAGATGTAAGCATGGGATCATGTGTAAATTCCTGTAACTTTCTGTTTGTAAAATATATTTTTTGATTAGTATTTCCTTAATATACTAACATAATTTCACGGTTAATATTTATAAATTAAGATTCTTAATAAATTACAGTAGAATAAGCACACATTTGATTGGTAAATCATAGTGTAACAACCTGGAATTACCGTATTTTTTTGGAGTATAAGTCGCACCGCTCGAAAATGCATCATAAAGAAGGAAAAAAACATATATAAGTCGAGTATAAGCAGAGGTGGGTAGAGTAGCCAGAAATTGTACTCAAGTAAGAGTACTGTTACTTTAGAGATTTATTACTCAAGTAAAAGTAAGGAGTAGTCACCCAAATATTTACTTGAGTAAAAGTAAAAAGTATGTTGTGAAAAAACTACTCAAGTACTGAGTAACTGATGAGTAACATACACACACATATAATATATATATATATATATATATATATATATATATATATATACACACACACATTTATATATATATATATATGCACATATATATATATACAGTATATAATTTATATTTATTTATTTTGCCGTTTTTGTTTACATGTTAAAGGTGTTTTAATGAATATACATGCATGTTTAACACATATAGATTCCTTTCTTTCATGAAGACAAGAATATAAGTTGGTGTATTACCTGATTCTGATGACTTGCATTGATTGTAATCAGACAGTAGTGCTGATAGCGTCCACGTTTTCAAATGGAGGAGAAAAAAAGTTCCTCCTTCTGTCTAATACCACATGAAAGTTGTTGGTTTTTGGCATCTTATTTGTCCAGCTTCCATATTCGTTTTTATACACTTTACAAGAAATACATTGGCGGCAAACTCCGTAGCTTGCTAGCTTGTTTGCGCTGGCTTTCGGAGACTCTTGTTTTGAAAGCGCAGGCGCGATGGAGCGGCACTTTTATTGTGAAGACAGGAGGTCTTTAGGCTTTTGACGGGATGTACGGTTGAAATAAAAAAGGGTCTTTTTTCCTTCACACTTTTGATTGATTGATTGAAACTTTTATTAGTAGATTGCACAGTACAGTATATATTCCGTACAATTGACCACTAAATGGTAACACCCCAATAAGTTTTTCAACTTGTTTAAGTCAGGTCATGTGACCGCCTGGCTCTGTTTGATTGGTCCAACGTCACCAGTGACTGCATCTGATTGGTGGAACGGAGTGAACGTCACCAGTGACTGTATTTGTTGAAACGCAGGCACTATGGAGGTCTGTCTGACAAACCAAAACAAACAAAGCGTGCATTAACAGATCGATAAAAATCGAGTAGCGAGCTGAATGTAGATAAAAGTAGCAGATTAAAAGTAGCGTTTCTTCTCTATAAATATACTCAAGTAAAAGTAAAAGTATGTTGCATTAAAACTACTCTTAGAAGTACAATTTATCCCAAAAGTTACTCAAGTAGATGTAACGGAGTAAATGTAGCGCGTTACTACCCACCTCTGAGTATAAGTCGTATTTTTGGGGGAAATGTATTTGAATAAACCAAACACATTTGAAAGGCAATTTAAAATAAATAAAGAATAGTGAACAAAAGGCTGAATAAGTGTACGTTATATGACGCATAAATAACCAACTGAGAACGTGCCTGGTATGTTAACGTAACATATTATGGTAAGAGTCATTCAAATAAGTATAACATATAGAACATGCTATATGTTTACCAAACAATCTGTCACTCCTAATCGCTAAATCAGATGAAATCTTATACGTCTAGTCTCTTACGTGAATGAGCTAAATAATACTATTTGATATTTTACGGTAATGTGTTAATAATTTCACACATAAGTCGCTCCTGAGTATAAGTCGCACCCCCAGCCAAACTCTGAAAAAAACTGCAACTTATAGTCCGAAAAATACGGTACACATTATGTGTGGTGTTGGAGTTGTCCAACTTTTTGTGTGGCTGTAAACGCATCACTGGTTGAGTGCCATATGTGCACGTGTTAGCGCAAGAGAGAAAGAGCGAGCGGCTGCTGTTGATATGACAGATGACAATGTTGGTTTTGGTCTGGTTTGTACGGTAGAAAATGACCATTTTTGCCAGATAAAAATGTTTTACCAATGTTTTTGGTCATTTGTTTATGGCCGACTAAGAGTTTTACTCAAAGTGACAGATGGAATTCATATCCTCCTTTTTATCTGTTGTGTCCGCTTGTCATCAGTTATATTGAAAATTGTTATGCACTTATTTTTTTATTAGATTTTGTGCGTGGCATGGATTTGCCATGCGCAGAGGACACGTGAGCAGTGCGCAATTGCACAGGTGCGCACCTTAGAGGGATCATCGGGCAGGGGTACGCCCCCTGCATTGGTCGCAGGGCACACTCATATGGACTTCAATTAATCTAACATGCATATTTTAGGAATGTGGAGGAGGCTGGAGTACCTGAAGAACCCCCACGCACGCACGGGAGGAACATGCAAACTCCACATAGGCTGTGTTTTCATTGCCCAGACAAATGCGCAAAACCTAAATATTGCAATAAGAAACTGGTAATGGAAAAACCCATATTTTGAAAAACCTCTCAAATATTACTAAAACATTTTTAGTCTCTCGTGAAGTTGTTTGTCAGACGTTTCGATTTTGAAGTATGTCGCAAAAGCATGACGGAAACGTCAAGGCAAGACCCCTCGGGCAGACAAGTCGTCTTGGTCTCGCTTCTAGTGGGAATGAAGAGGCACTGGTCCATCTTGCAGGCCCCTCCTCGGCAATGGAGGCTGACCTGCACGCTTGGAGAGACCCACAATTTTCTCCCAAAAATCCCTTATTGGTGGCCGCTGCCATACATGAGGAGGTCTCCTTTGAGCAATTACTCGCTGCCTTCGTCTTCTATTGACATCACAGCAACAGCAGTGGCAGCATTTGTAATACCAGCTCCAAAACCATGGAATCGCAAAGCGTTTACCTTCCTCAAAGTCAGGGGTTGGCAAACTTTTTGGCTCAGGGGCTACATTGGCTTTTGAAGTTTGATAGGCGGGCCGGGCGAGCACATGATACATTTCAAAGCATGTCATATCTGTTGGAACTAAGAGTAGGCTTCTCAAACGTGGACTATTTTAATCATAATACATCTATTTTCATTAATATAATATCAGAACATCATAGAAACATACAAATTATATTAAAGGGTTAATACTTACATTCGGGAGCGGTGTTGTTGATCACCCTTTTTCGCCAGTGCGTCGAAGTCTAGTATGAGTTTTGTTGTGGCAATTCTCAAAACAGATATTTGCTCAATTCTGTTTTAATATTTGGCGGGTCGGATTAAAAGGGACCAACGGGTTGGATGTGGCCCCCGGGCCGTAGTTTGCCTGCCCCTGCTCAAAGTGGAGTGTCGCGGGATGAGATGTTACGAGAATTACGGCTCATGACGCAAAACACCCTTTAATGGAAACACCTTCAAGTCGCAAATGTACTTTGTCGAAATGTTTGAAATAGTGCTTTTGTTTTGCGAAAAACTGCAATGGAAAGGCAGCTATAGACACAAAAGAGTCTAACCTAGATCTCCTGACTGTGCGGCTTAAGTGCTGACCACGAGGGCACCGTGCATGAATGACTGACAGTCATCTGGACATATAAAATCCTGACAATTCACCCCCTACCAGAGCAATACACACTTGCCTCGACCAAAACATGGACCCACTAGCTCACTGGGAAATAAACAAATCCATCCATCAGAACGAGCAGTAATGCCACTTGTGTCCATATTCGCAATTGAAATATTACCAAGCTGCGAGGCGGAGTTGTCTGTGTGTGCTGATCGGCCTCTTCTGCTCTCTTCTGGTCCCGCTGATCCAGGGTCTGCAAGTCAAGGAAGGAATTCAGTCAATTGCAGGAATCATGTAGACACCACCACTTAGTCCTATTCTCCCATGTACTTCAAGGGGCTGTTGGCAACTTGCTCAAAGTAAAAAAATTTAAAGCAAAAAATATATATATAAAAAAAAAAACCACCACCAACCAGCTTATGTAACCATTAGTGCTTTAACAGAACACATTTAATTTAAGACTGTCTATACTTTTCACAATCACACTTTACATAATAAAAAATTATTGGTGTTTACGGTGTTTACACGTACACCACATACAAAACAGTCTGGAGCAACAAACAATTTGCAGTAATGATAGAATAAACATTCAATTATTGCTAACACCAACTATCCACCCAAAGCGAATGCGTGTGCAAGTGTTACATACAGTCGTGGTCAAAAGTTTACATACACTTGTAAAGAACATAATGTCATGGCTGTCGTGAGTTTCCAAAAATTTCTACAACTCTTATTTTTTTGTGATAGAGTAATTGGAGCACATACTTGTTGGTTACAAAAAACATTCATGAAGTTTGGTTCTTTTATGAATTTATTACGGGTCTACAGAAAATGTGACCAAATCTGCTCGGTCAAAAGTATACATACAGCAATGTTAATATTTGGTTACATGTTCCTTGGCAAGTTTTACTGCGCTTTTGGTAGCCATTCACAAGCTTCTGGCAAGCTTCTGGTTGAATTTTTGACCACTCCTCTTCACAAAATTGGTGCAGTTCAGCTAAATTTGTTTGTTTTCTGACATGGACTTGCTTCTTTAGCATTGTCCACACGTTTAAGTTAGGACTTTAATAAGGCCATTCTAAAACCTTAATTCTATCCTGATTTAGCCATTACTTTACCACTTTTGACGTGTGTTTTGACATCACATGGACAAAGATAAGACCTTCTGGAGGAAAGTTCTGTGGTCAGATGAAACAAAAATTGAGCTGTTTGTCCACAATACCCAGCAATATGTTTGGAGGAGAAAAAGTGAGGCCTTTAATCCCAGGAACATCATGCCTACCGTAAATCATGGTGGTTATAGTATTATGCTCTGGGCCTGTTTTGCTGCCAATGGAACTGGTGCTTTACAGAGAGTAAATGGGACAATGAAAAAGGAGGATTACCTCCAAATTCTTCAGGACAACCTAAAATCCTCAGCCCGGAGGTTGGGTCTTGGGCACAGTTGGGTGTTCCAACAGGACAATGACCTCAAACACACGTCAAAAGTGGTAAAGGAATGGCTAAATCAGGCTACAATTAAGGTTTTAGAATGGCCTTCCCAAAGTCCTGACTTAAACGTGTGGACAATGCTGAAGAAACAAGTCCATGTAAGAAAACCAACAAATTTAGCTGAACTGCACCAATTTTGTCAAGAGGAGTGGTCAGAAATTCAACTAGAAGCTTGCCAGAAGCTTGTGGATGGCAACCAAAAGTGCCTTCTTGCAGTGAAACTTGCCAAGGGAAATGTAACTAAATAATAAAATTGATGTATGTATACTTTTGACCAAGCAGATTTGGTCACATTTTCAGTAGACCCATAATAAATTCATAAAAGAACCACATTTCATGAATGCTTATGTGCTCCAATCACTCTATCACAAAAAAACAAGAGTTGTAGAAATTATTGGAAACTCAAGACAGCCATGACAGTATGTTCTTTACAAGTGTATGTAAACTTCTGACCATGAATGTACGTCCGTAGTTATGTCCTAGAAGCCTTAAGAGGGTGGGATATAACGCCAAATTTACATTGGAAACTTAGCGCATTTTCGGCATCTGTGTAAATGTTGCAAACAGACCCTTTAAATCAGGTGTGTCAAACCCGTTTCCTATTGGAGGCCATATTGCAGTAATGTCTGCCTTCAGAGGGACTCTTTTTAAAAAAAAAAAAGTAATTTAAATGATGCATGCGGGTGACAACTTGTGATTTTTTTGGATTTGTTTATTTGGGACATTGCACATTAATGAACAATCTGATTTACATATTGTAAATGAGCCAGATTATACCATAGTTGCCCATTAGTAGTCCCAACACATTAAAACAGAAACACAGAATAAAACTTTATAATTTAAAAATCACAGAGAAATGTAATTGGTAAAAGTGATGATATTACTGGGAATTTTTAAGAAACAATATAAGATGCTTTTTAAAAGTGTAAAAAGTGTGACATTCTCTAATATTACTAGGAACTTAGTCTGTTCCAGTTTGTCCTAAGGTTGTTTTTCTGTAGGGGATGTCAAGGTCTACTCTAAAGGAGGCTCTGGTGCCAAAACCTCTGCCAGTCCTGAGTTGAATGTATGTGGAGATTAAATAGCAGTTTTTAAAATGAACAAAATTCTCAAAGTTAAGCATTATGTATTTTAACCAAAATGTTACACTGATAGAATGACAGAGGCTTTTTATCAAGGCTTTTTATAGATATTTTAAATAACTTCTATGGGTTGTAATATTGTGTTTCCAGTAAGCAACCAGGTTGTGATGCAGTAATCTATGTGGGAAAATATAATTGAGTGTAAAAGAATGTCAGCAGACTTGATTGTCATGGAAGGTCTGATTTGTTTAAAATTATGCAGATTTAACTTGATTCTTTTAGCTGAGTTTGATTTTTTTTTTTTTTTTAAAGAAAGTGTCTGGCCCAGTGTGACCCTAAGGTACTTGAACTCCTCTATGCTTTAGTTTTATGGGTTTTTTTTTGTGACCATCATTGAAAAAATTGTATTTTAGTTCAACAATAAACATTATTTAAGAAGCATATTCTGAATACTTATTAGGGCTGACGAGAGGATGGATGGTGCTCCATGTGTGCTCTTGGCAGGTGTAAAGATAACTGCATCATTAGCATACATTTGAAAGTTCCCATTCATGCAAACATTTGGCAGGTCATTTATATATAAAGAAAACAATGCCGGTCCCAGAATAGAGCCATGTGGAACCCCTAATGGGCACTCAAGATAGGATGACGAGATACTACCAACCCTCACTGATTGTCTTCCGAATCATGATTAATCGAAATTCAAGTGGGATTTTATTCAAAATATAATTTGACAGCACTAATATAAATGTATAATCACCTCATGTTATTATACACACTTGCTGATGCGTTGGAGTATTAGATGTTTTTATGTATAAATTGATAAATAACTTGATTTGAAATCATAAGTAAACGTGACATGCAGATATTTAACTATTTATTTTGATCTTTGCAAAAATATTGTTTAAATATAGTATTTAATAATATAATATTTGGCATGTTTAGATAATATTAAAGTTAAAGATATGCTTTTTCCCCTGTCAAAATTTAGTGTTAAAAGAAGAAAAAAAAAAAAAGAAAAAAAGAAAAAAAAAAAATAAATAAAAGAAAAAAAAATATATATATATATATATATTTTATTGAAACAAACTCTTTCCAGGCTTTCGCTGGCCACACAAAATGATGTGGCAGGCCATATCTGGCCCCCGGACCTTGAGTTTGTAACTGGTCTTTAAATGAAAACAGCAGGCAATTACGCAGACTCTTTCACCAGCTGGAGCGACACCAAAATGTGGCGGTTCCTGTCGAATCTGGCCTTCCATCGACTTAAGCACTTTTGTACGCGCTTTTGAGGCTGCAGTAAGTCCAGCACTCAAGGTTTGGATGCGTGTACACCACACTTAATATTAAAATAAATAAGTGAGAAAGGATGCAATTATAAGTGGAGCATTTTTGCACTTCTCCTGACCACAGATCTTGACCAAAACCCCCGATTTGTTTGCTGACATCACTGGCTTCAATACCATCAGGATTGGAAAAAAAACACTCTTCAAAAAAGACAAATTGCGAGCAAAACAAGCTAACCATAGCAAAACACTGAGTTCCAAAGCCTTCTGACCGCAACTAAATGGGCAGAAAAAAGGCTTCTGTTGCAACGGATGCAGAGGATGAGGATGAGAAAGAGTCGAGAATCAGGTAGTAACCAATAATCAGTGTATGGAAAATAACTTTAAAAAAGTGATTAATTACGGTTACTCATTACTTTACCAAAAAGTTATTAAATTACTAACATAATTACTCTTTAATAGATGTAATTAGTTATTAGAAGAAGTAATTGTCAATCAAAAAAAAAAACATTCGAATTTCTGGCATAATGCAGTTGAGATGTTTCATGAGACCGGAGTGTATGTGTCTTTAAAAGGCGATGCCTGTCGCTACATGATGTGTGGCGTCAGCGCCCAGACAGAGCGGCATTAGCTCAGTTGTGTATGTTAGCTAAGACTCGCAGTTTGCTGGCAGTGACGGCAGCTCTGTTGGATCTTTTCGGTGGATTGTGATACCTCTGGTTAAGGAAGAGATTGAATGCTGTAGTCTCCTTGTCCACAAACGGGGTATTGTTGGATTGCAAACTTGTCGCTTCCATTATTAACTTGTTGTTCATTATTCCGTCGAAGTAAAAGTGTGTGTATGTGTGTGTGTGTGTGTGTGCTTACATGTTGTGTGTTGTTTGCTGTGTGATGTTGCCTCCTTCCATTTGATATCAAGTTGATTTTTGTGTGGTGCTGGTTGTTGCTTTCATTTGTCAAACATTACTTCCTGCATTGAACTTGCTGTAGTTCTGACGCTGCCATGATGACATACAACTACACCAAACGTCTTGCTAATAGCATAGTAACATATATAAAAGTAAAAAATTAAGATTGCTTGTTATGCCGATATTATGTAACGCTGTTTTTTGAAATACTGATTATGACTCATTTAGCAGCTAAACCAGGACACAGGTCTTGTGCTGAAAGATATAAACACTCCATCAGTCGGCAGTATTGCTACATGATGCTTAGTGTTTCACTGAAGCTGGATCTGTTTAGCACACAGCTTCTAAAACTTGTAGTTCATCCTCTGTATGTTAAAGCTCACAAATACAAAGTTCTGGATCATCATTTGTCCCAAAGTAGTCTATGTTCTTTCTCAGAAAGTCTGCCATGATTAGTAGTTGTTGAAGATATAGCAAAGGTTGTGATGCGCTTTGTGAAAACATTGCAGCGCCGCCCTGATGCTTAGAATGACTAAAATAAATAAATATTACATGTTATTGTCAATGTGCTTGTTACTACATTACATATATACATACAGCATGTACAGTATATGAAAGGTTGTAGGCTTGTGGATGTTTTTTTAGAGTGCTTTGTAGAATAGATTGAATCCCTACTACTACCTGCATCATTAGCCACCTCTTGCTAGTGTTTATTTACGATTTAGAATGCATTAAAAAAAAAAAAAAAAAAAAAAAAAAAGAAAAAAGAAAAAAGGAAGACTTGTTCTTGTCTCATTATGATAGACAAAAAAAAGTGCAGCCCCCCTATAAGCCCAAACGGTAGACACGGGCCCTTGGTATGAACTGAACTAATGCTGCATGTGTGGTATTCCGCTGAGTCAACCACAAAACTGCAATAAAATATTCTTTCAGCCAAATGTCTATTTATGGATCTGAAGAATTTTCAAAGAACCAACCTGTGATGCATCTGTAGGCCCATTCTTGGTTGGACAAGGACTTTCAGTCTGACTGGAGCTACAGCAGTTAGATAAGGAGGCTGATCCGTTCACCAGGCTCTGTAAGGAGTAGTTCTCCTGGGCCAACCTCTCCACCAGGGCCCTGGCCTCCTGGAAACGACAGCTAAGAAACTCTCTGTCCTCCCTTGTCTTTCGCTGCCAACTCTCCATCTCTTCACAGCGCTGACGCAGGGCGAGGTTGCTCCGCCGCAAGGCCTCTGGGGAAAGAGAAAGGGCACTCGTTGTCAAACAGATGCACCACTCGTCTTAAAAACAATAATAATAGTAATAATAATAATAATAATGATAATAATAATTATAATGATGGAGCTGAGAGATATAAGATGATTTAGCTTGCCTGTGGATTGTTTTCATAATCTTACAGAATTACCAGAAAGGATACATTCCCATGAACTAAGGCTGGGCGATATGGCCTTTTATTAATATCTTGATATTTTTGGGCCATGTCACGATACATATCGCGATATTTTGCCTTAGCCTTGAATGAACACTTGATGCATATAATCACAGCAGTATGATGATTCTATGTGTCTACATTAAAACATTCTTGTTCATACTGCATTAATATATGCTCATTTTAAACTTTCATGCAGAGAGGGAAATCACAACTAAGTCAATTTACCAAAACTGTATTTATTAAACAGTTATTAAGCAGTGGCACAAACATTCATGTCATTTCAAAACAGAAAGTGCAAGATTGTCAGAGACATTTTAAAACAAGCTATTAGTGCACTTTGGTGCATGATGTCACTAAGATGACATATCAAAACAACATTAAATTAAAGTGCACTTTTTGTACAGAACGCCACTACAATATTTTAAAACTAATAAAGTGCACTTTTGTGCATGATGTCACACAAGATATTTAAAAAAGTGTAAAATAAAAATTAGCTACATAACAGCTCCTCTCCGAGCTGCCACCTTAACGTGGTAGAGGAGTTTGCGTGTCCCAATGATCCTAGGAGCTATGTTGTCCGGGGGCTTCCATGCCCCCTGGTAGGGTCTCCCAAGACAAACAGGTCCTAGGTGAGGGATCAGACAAAGAGCAGCTCGAAGACTTCTATGGAAATGCAAGAACCGAGACTTAGATTTCCCTCGCCCGGACGCGGGTCACCGGGGCCCCCCTCCGGAGCCAGGCCCGGAGTTGGGGCACGATGGCGAGCGCCTGGTGGCCGGGCCTGTCCCCATGGGGCCCGGCCGGGCACAGCCCGAAGAGGCAACGTGGGTCCCCCCTCCAATGGGCTCACCACCCATAGCAGGGGCCATAGAGGTCGGGTGCAATGTGAGCTGGGCGGTAGCCGAAGGCAGGGCACTTGGCGGTCCGATCCTCGGCTACAGAAGCTAGCTCTTGGGACGTGGAACGTCACCTCGCTGGGGGGGAAGGAGCCTGAGCTAGTGCGCGAGGTAGAGAAGTTCCGGTTGGATATAGTCGGACTCACCTCGACGCACAGCAAGGGCTCTGGAACCAGTTCTCTCGAGAGGGGATGGACTCTCTTCCACTCTGGCGTTGCCAGCAGTGAGAGGCGACGGGCTGGGGTGGCAATTCTTGTTGCCCCCCGGCTCAGAGCCTGCATGTTGGAGTTCAACCCGGTGGACGAGAGGGTAGCTTCCCTCCGCCTTCGGGTGGGGGGACGGGTCCTGACTGTTGTTTGCGCTTACGCGCCAAACAGCAGCTAAGAGTACCCACCCTTTTTGGATTCACTCGAGGGAGTACTTGAGAGTGCTCCCCCGGGTGATTCCCTCGTTCTACTGGGGGACTTCAACGCTCATATTGGCAACGACAATGAAACCTGGAGAGGCGTGATTGGGAAGAATGGCCGCCCGGATCTGAACCCAAGTGGTGTTTTGTTATTGGACTTTTGTGCCCGTCACGGATTGTCCATAACGAACACCATGTTCAAGCATAAGGGTGTCCATATGTGCACTTGGCACCAGGACACCCTAGGCCGCAGTTCTATGATCGACTTTGTAGTTGTGTCATCGGATTTGCGGCCTCATGTTTTGGACACTCGGGTGAAGAGAGGGGCGGAGCTTTCTACCGATCACCACCTGGTGGTGAGTTGGCTGCGATGGTGGGGGAGGATGCCGGACAGACCTGGCAGGCCCAAACGCATTGTGAGGGTTTGCTGGGAACGTCTGGCAGAGTCTCCTGTCAGAGAGAGTTTCAATTCCCACCTCCGGAAAAACTTTGAACATGTCACGAGGGAGGTGCTGGACATTGAGTCCGAGTGGATCATGTTCCGCACCTCTATTGTCGAGGCGGCTGATTGGAGCTGTGGCCGCAAGGTAGTTGGTGCCTGTCGTGGCGGTAATCCTAGAACCCGTTGGTGGACACCGGCGGTGAGGGATGCCGTCAAGCTGAAGAAGGAGTCCTATCGGGTTCTTTTGGCTCATGGGACTCCTGAGGCAGCGGACAGGTACCGACAGGCCAAGCGGTGTGCGGCTTCAGCGGTCGCGGAGGCAAAAACTCGGACATGGGAGGAGTTCGAGGAAGCCATGGAAAACGACTTCCGGACGGCTTCGAAGCGATTCTGGACCACCATCCGCCGCCTCAGGAAGGGGAAGCAGTGCACTACCAACACCGTGTATGGTGCGGATGGTGTTCTGCTGACCTCGACTGCGGAAGTTGTGGATCGGTGGAGGGAATACTTCGAAGACCTCCTCAATCCCACCAACACGTCTTCCTATGAGGAAGCAGTGCCTGGGGAATCTGTGGTGGGCTCTCCTATTTCTGGGGCTGAGGTTGCTGAGGTAGTTAAAAAGCTCCTCGGTGGCAAGGCCCCGGGGGTGGATGAGATCCGCCCGGAGTTCCTTAAGGCTCTGGATGCTGTAGGGCTGTCTTGGTTGACAAGACTCTGCAGCATCGCGTGGACATCGGGGGCAGTACCTCTGGATTGGCAGACCGGGGTGGTGGTTCCTCTCTTTAAAAAGGGGAACCGGAGGGTGTGTTCTAACTATCGTGGGATCACACTCCTCAGCCTTCCCGGTAAGGTCTATTCAGGTGTACTGGAGAGGAGGCTACGCCGGATAGTCGAACCTCGGATTCAGGAGGAACAGTGTGGTTTTCGTCCTGGTCGTGGAACTGTGGACCAGCTCTATACTCTCGGCAGGGTCCTTGAGGGTGCATGGGAGTTTGCCCAACCAGTCTACATGTGCTTTGTGGACTTGGAGAAGGCATTCGACCGTGTCCCTCGGGAAGTCCTGTGGGGAGTGCTCAGAGAGTATGGGGTTTCGGACTGTCTGATTGTGGCGGTCCGCTCCCTGTATGATCAGTGTCAGAGCTTGGTTCGCATTGCTGGCAGTAAGTCGGACACGTTTCCGGTGAGGGTTGGACTCCGCCAAGGCTGCCCTTTGTCACCGATTCTGTTCATAACTTTTATGGACAGAATTTCTAGGCGCAGTCAAGGCGTTGAGGGGATCCGGTTTGGTGGCTGCAGGATTAGGTCTCTGCTTTTTGCAGATGATTTGGTCCTGATGGCTTCATCTGGCCAGGATCTTCAGCTCTCACTGGATCGGTTCGCAGCTGAGTGTGAAGCGACTGGGATGAGAATCAGCACCTCCAAGTCCGAGTCCATGGTTCTCGCCCGGAAAAGGGTGGAGTGCCATCTCCGGGTTGGGGAGGAGATCTTGCCCCAAGTGGAGGAGTTCAAGTACCTCGGAGTCTTGTTCACGAGTGAGGGAAGAGTGGATCGTGAGATCGACAGGCGGATCGGTGCGGCGTCTTCAGTAATGCGGACGCTGTATCGATCCGTTGTGGTGAAGAAGGAGCTGAGCCGGAAGGCAAAGCTCTCAATTTACCGGTCGATCTACGTTCCCATCCTCACCTATGGTCATGAGCTTTGGGTTATGACCGAAAGGACAAGATCACGGGTACAAGCGGCCGAAATGAGTTTCCTCCGCCGGGTGGCGGGGCTCTCCCTTAGAGATAGGGTGAGAAGCTCTGTCATCCGGGGGGAGCTCAAAGTAAAGCCGCTGCTCCTCCACATTGAGAGGAGCCAGATGAGGTGGTTCGGGCATCTGGTCAGGATGCCACCCGAGCGCCTCCCTAAGGAGGTGTTTAGGGCATGTCCGACCGGTAGGAGGCCACGAGGAAGACCCAGGACACGTTGGGAAGACTATGTCTCCCGGCTGGCCTGGGAACGCCTCGGGATCCCCCGGGAGGAGCTGGACGAAGTGGCTGGGGAGAGGGAAGTCTGGGCTTCCCTGCTTAGGCTGCTGCCCCCGCGACCCGACCTCGGATAAGCGGAAGAAGATGGATGGATGGATGGATAGGAAATCAAATTGTGTATGTCATTCGCTATGTGGTAGGTTACTGCGGAGGTTATCTCCTGTTTTTGACTATTTTTTTCATACGGTGTTGATCTGGAAATGGATGACGCCAGGCTCAATTGAGTCAGTGCTGGTTGCTTCGGCATTTACTTGGTGTGGCACCGGCCGAGATGTTGACATGCAGAGTTTCAAGCACTCCTTATTCTCTAGCAGGTGACTTTTCAAATGATGCTACAATATAGGAGTGCTGCTACTTTTGTAGCAACACTTTTGCCGCATACTTTACATATTACGGTTGTCTGTTTAACATCTTCCCACTTGAAGCCAAACCACCGCCAGACGATGAACCCTGTGCTGTTTTTCTTGAGAATTATTCATTCTTCTTCATCCATTTGTTACCAGATTCGCACCTTCTCTCTCTCGTATTACCACTCTCACCGCTCGGCTAGCACCACCTACCACAGCTATTACCCATGCCGCTACCTCTCTGCTCCGCGAGAGCGTATGACGTTGCACGCGTGACAGTATGTGACATATGTAACAAGGTGCGCTTGTTTTATCTCTTCGTGAGAAGAAAAGACAAGAAAGAGTGAGAAAAGCCTGTATAGTGTAATGCCCGCAGCTAAAAGCAACTGCGTGAGAACGTATACTCGAATACTCACGATATAGTCATTTTCTACATCGCACAGAGACAAACCCGCGATATATCGAGTATATTTCATAGGTCGCCCAGCCCTACCATGAACACAGGGCTGCTGCAGTGTTTGAAAAAATATTCATGGCTGGTACGCCTCACAAACTGGCACCTTTATGATGTAAGTCAACACCTCAGGTTTACTGAAAGTTAACTTGACATCATAACCTCAATCAGTCCAACATTGCACCCATGGCATTCATTATGTTCGCCATGCTAACTGATTATTTTTTTAAAAAGCATCTTGTTGGCCGTTCATTGTAAGGCATGTAATAGGGTTATCACGACACCAATATTTTGGTAGCGCCATCAAAATGTATTTCGATACTTTTCAAAATAAATCCCAAAAATGTCATTATTGGCTTTATTTTAACATACCGTATTTTTCGGACTATAAGTCGCAGTTTTTTTCATAGTTTGGCCGGGGGTGCGACTTATACTCAGGAGCGACTTATGTGTGAAATTATTAACACATTACCGTAAAATATCAAATAATATTATATAGCTCATTCACGTAAGAGACTAGACATTAGATTTCATCGGATTTAGCGATTAGGAGTGACAGATTGTTTGGTAAACGTATAGCATGTTCTATATGTTATAGTTATTTGAATGACTCTTACCATAAATGTTACCTTAACATACCAGGCACATTCTCAGTTGGTTATTTATGCGTCATATAATGTACACTTATTCAGCCTGTTGTTCACTATTCTTTATTTATTTTAAATTGCCTTTCAAATGTCTATTCTTGGTGTTGGGTTATATCAAATAAATGTTCCCCAAAAATGCGACTTATGTTTTTTCCCTTCTTTATTATGCATTTTCGGCCGGTGCGACTTATACTCCGGAGCGACTTTTCTCCGAAAAATACGGAACAATCTTATGATACGTTGAACAAATGTTTTTTATTGCAAAAAAATAACAATGTTGCCATCAAATAAGATGGTAAGATAAATGGGATAAAATTGCTTTGACAGGATTAAATAAGATCTGCTTCTTCCTACTCCTTTTCTGACATGCTGTAATGAAATAACTGGAAACATGTGATGCATTACGTTGTATTTGTATTGTATGCATGTTCGAAATAAACTGAAATTAACAAAATAGTGAACATACTAGACAACTTGTCTTTTAGTGGTAAGTAAGCAAACAAAAGCTCCTAATTAGTCTGCTGACATATGCAGTAACATATTGTGTCATTTCTCATTCTTTTATTTTGTCAAAATGATCATGTATTATGAATCTAGTTGTTCATTACTGTTAATAGCTGCTTACTTTCTATTTTAACAGGTTCTAGCTACACTCCTGTTCAAATGTAGGGCTGGACAATTAAGGCAAAAATAATAATAAGCGGTAGGAAATGGATGGATGGATGGACTATTTTGATTGATATTGTAATCACGATTAATTACACAATTATTAATTATTTTGAAAACATGAGTATTTCTTGTACCACCAAAACTCAACTCCAAATATAGTAGAAAACAAAACTGATATAAATTAGTAATGAAAAAACACAACAAGTAAAATAGTAATAACAATACATTTAAATAACAATAGCAATATAAATGTCAGGCTTATCCCTGACAGTTTGGTCAAGTTTTAGTTTTTCCTCTGTTTGTTTTATTTCCTGTCAGCACTCTTATTTTGGTTCACTTTCCTGTTTGTCTCTCTGAGTGCTGTCCCCTCAGCTGTGGCTGATTGGCACCTGGCCACACCTGGTGTCAATCAGCCAGCTGCTATTTAAACTTGCCTTCCCCTCCAGTCAGTGCTGGATTATTGTAGTGTCATTGTCGATGTCATCACTACCTGTCGTTAGAGCTACTACCTGTCGTGTCTACTACTTGTCGTTGTTTGCGTTAAGCTGTTCCTGTTTGATAGTTCCTTATAGCTAATTACAGTTTGCTGTCTCCTAGCTCTTTTGTTTCGTGTTTTCTTGTTAGCCATTATCTGTTTCCAGTTTTTCTGTTTGCTGGTTCCTGTTTTGGCTATTCCTAGTTTCTGGTTTGTGTTTTTTCCTTTATTTGATGGACATTAAATCATGTTTTCTCTCTCAATGCCTGCCGTCATCTCTGCATCTTGGGGTTCGTCACCAACACTTTGTGACAATAAAAAAACATTACAATATAGTTTTTAACGTTTTAATTGTTTTTAGTTCCGTTTTTTACCTTTAACACTTATTTTTACCACCATAGAGTGTTTGTTTGCTTTTTGTGTCAAATAAAATTTAATAAAATGTTTGTTAATTAAATGCAAAAATCCTCACATTGATTGCTGCAATACAAATTTTGACTAGTATTTTAGGTCAAAGCATAATCATTATGTAAATGTATATAAGTGCTTTAAGTTCACTTTGCTTGTGTAAGGTACTTTTTTGAAACCTTTTATTTGCTAGCACGGTCAGACCGGGTGTGGCGCACCACACTATTATTGTGAAGGAGGGAAGGCAAGTGTGCTGCTGTTCTCAGCTTGATGTGTGGAGGTGACTTAAGGCTGTTTTTTAAAAATGAGAGAGACCGCCTCTCAAGTTGCGACAGCCGTCGTGTTTTTAAGTTGATGGACTTAAATGTAATCATTTAAAACCCATCTTAAAACTCATTTGTATACTCAAGCCTTTAAATAGACCCCTTTTTAGTTGATCTGCCGTCTCTCTTTTTCTACTCTGCCACCCTCTCCTGCGTGGAGAGATTGTCAGGTCAAGAGGGGGGTCCCCACATCTGCGGTAACCTCCAAGGTTTCTCGTTGTCTCCATTGGGTTGAGTTTTTTTCTTGCCCTGATGTGGGATCTGAGCCGAGGATGTTGTGGCTTGTACAGCCCTTTGAGACATTTGTGATTAAGGGCTATAGAACTATATAATACATACATACATATAAATACAGGATTTAGTCAATTCTGGTCAATTCTGTGACTCCATCCGCTGTTACGCCACCGCGGAAATCATATGCCATATTTTTTTATTGAGTTTAGTGATTATTGATTAGGCATACTAGCGATGTGTTAAATAATAAGTAGCAACCATGGTGAGAATCCAAACTTCTAGTAGATGTGCGTTTTTCCCCTCACCCTACGTTCCACTGTTACAAGTTCAGGAATTTACATGCACGTTGCACGGCCCATTAATCGTTTTTTTGAATTATTGAAATTTCCCTGGTCGTGAGAAGCCATAATTAAAATCAAAATGTGATTAATTGTCCAGCCCTATTAAAATGTAATAATCACTTATTCTTCTGTTTTTTGATACATTACATATTAATTTTTGGGTGATACTACAAATTTGGATATGGATTCAATACCAAGTAGTTACAGAGTCATACATTGGTCATAATTAAAGTTATCCTGTGTCAAGGGGTGTATTTCCTTGGTTTATTAACGATAAAAATTGTCAAAAGATTTTGTGATAATAAAAAATATCTATGTAATCATTCTAGTATTGACTATATACGGCTGTTGCACTTACTTATATGTTCATAACAGTAAAACAATACAATAGCATAAATATATATACCTGTTATAACACATTCAATTAACTTTATTCATTAAATTAAAATTTCCCATCTAAAATGGTGCCACTAAGATGTAAAATTAAGACTCAGGGAATTTAGACATGTGATGTAATTAATTGATAAATAAATAAATGATAAATGGGTTATACTTGTATAGCGCTTTTCTACCTTCAAGGTACTCAAAGCGCTTTGACAGTATTTCCACATTCACCCATTCACACACACATTCACACACTGATGGCGGGAGCTGCCATGCAAGGCGCTAACCAGCAGCCATCAGGAGCAAGGGGTGAAGTGTCTTGCCCAAGGACACAACGGACGTGACTAGGATGGTAGAAGGTGGGGATTGAACCCCAGTAACCAGCAACCCTCCGATTGCTGGCACGGCCACTCTACCAACTTCGCCCGGAATTTAGACATGTGATGTAATTAATTGATGAAGAATTCTGTCCCAAAACTTTAGACCAGTTGTGTAAAACGTAGGGCCCGTGAGCCAAATCAGGCTCGCCAACAGGTTTCATCCGGCCCGCGAGATCAGTTTGCAAAGTATAAAAATGAGCAGAAATTTTGAATGAAAGAAACTGCTGTTCTAAATGTGTCTGCTGGATTTTGCAATAGCAATGCTTTTGATCCCCTACCGCGAGAGCGCATGGCATCAGAGGGGGGCGGAGCTATGTGGCATATTAAAACAGGCGACACTTCTGTGTTTGGACACTGCCCACTTTCGCTGCTTATAAGTGATAGTATACAAAATGATAATCTGTACCTTTCGTGTTGTATTTATGACTGGGGACACATTTTCTGGGCGCACATAAATATTTTGAAATAATATGTATACCCTTCTTACTTCACGTAGATAAATAAAATTAGTATATTACATTAATAACATCCTGTAATTTGATTGTGATATTAACGTTTAATTCATCTTCTGATAGATTAAAAATTAACCCCAATGGGAGCATTTTAAAACTCTGCCAGACTCAACTCCACCTATGTGACTGATGAACATTATCCCATGTTTTATTCAGACTCTAGAAAGAGGTTCCGCAGCCTCCGAAGCAGAACCTCCAGGTTCTGTAACAGCTTCTTCCCTCAGGCTGTAAGACTCTTGAACGCATCATAATTAAATTATCCCCTCAACTCCCCCCAAAATGGATTAACTCGCTGGAATAAAAAAGACAATATAACATACCTCCATAAACATGGACGCAAGTGAAAAAGTGCAATATATTTATCTGTACAGTAATCTATCTATTTATTTATTTTATACATATATTATTTATGTATATTTATTTATTTATATATGCACCTTATTGCTTTTTATCCTTTTATGAGCTTATGTAACGAAATTTTGTTCTTATCTGTGCTGTAAAGTTCAAATTTCAATGCCAATAAAAAGGAAGTCTAAGTCTAAGTCTAAGTCTAAGAAAGTATAAATACTGGCAAATGAAGATAGAATACTATTAACCGCAACATGTAGGTGTTAAAAAACCCCATTATGATTGGTACATTTTCAGAATGTGATTGGTCTATTATTTAAAAAATCCAATCTGAAGTACCAATGATTGTCACACACACTAGATGAGGTGAAATTTGTCCTCTGCATTCGACCCTTCCCCTTGTTCACCCCCTGGGAGGTGAGGGGAGCAGTGGCCGCGCCCGGGAATCATTTTTGGTGATTTAACCCCCAATTCCAACCCTTGATGCTGAGTGCCAAGCAGGGAGGTAATGGGTCCCATTTTTATAGTCTTTGGTACGTCTCGGCCGGGGTTTGAACTCACAACCTACCGATTTCAGGGCGGACACTCTAACCACTAGGCCACTGAGTAGGTGGCCTAGGTTTTGCTCCAATGTGCCCCTGAGCTAAAATGAGTTTGACACCGCTGCTTTAGACCAAATATAGTCAAGGGTCATACCATAAGCAGGACATCTGCCATAATTACCATTTATATATACATACAGTATGTGTGTGTGTGTGTGTATAACATCATTAAGTCCAATACAGTACAAAGTACCTCTGAGCTGCTGATTGTCCCCGAGCAACCGGGTCACCACTTCATTGGCCGCCAGCTCAGGTGGGACCCTGAGGGCCCCCCCACTGTCCTCTCCTGACATGTCCCACTGCAGTGGACCATCAGGTTGGGGCTGCACCATCCCTGCAATACACACACACACACACACACACACACACACTTTTAGAATATTATTATTTATTGAGTTCAAACATTTTTTAATTTTCAGTATCAAATGGTTCACGTCGGTCAAAAAAATGTTTACACTTTATATAAGGATTTGATATTCTTTTTAGTTTCAGGCAAATTGATGCATTTGAGATATTTTCTGTTACAGACTAAAACAACAATATTAACAAAGTTATTTGTTGTAAGTTGATCTATATTTGTCTTTTTTGTTTTCCATCCATCCATTTTCTACCGCTTGTCCCTTTTGGAGTCGCGGGGGGTGCTGGAGCCTATCTCAGCTGCATTCGGGCTGAAGGCAGGGTACACCCTGGACAAGTCGCCACCTCATCGCAGGGCCAACACAGATAGACAGGCAACATTCACAGTCCCATTCACACACTAGGGCCGATTTAGTGTTGCCAATCAACCTATCCCCAGGTGCATGTTTTTGGAGGTGGGAGGAAGCCGGAGTACCCGGAGGGAACCCACGCAGTCACGGGGAGAACATGCAAACTCCACACAGAAAGATCCGAAGCCCGGGATTGAAACCAGGACTACTCAGGACCTTCGTATTGTGAGGCACATGCACAAACCCCTGTCCCACCGTAATATGGATACAATGGTATGTGTGGAGATTGCATGTTCTCCCCGTGACTGCGTGGGTTCCCTCCGGGTACTCCGGCTTCCTCCCACCTCCAAAGACATGCACCTGGGGATAGGTTGATTGGCGACACTAAATTGGTCCTAGTGTGTGAATGTGAGTGTGAATGTTGTCTGTCTATCTGTGTTGGCCCTGCGATGAGGTGGCGACTTGTCCAGGGTGTACCCCGCCTTCCGCCCGATTGTAGCTGAGATAGGCTCCAGCTCCCCCCGCGACCCCGAAGGGAATAAGCGGTAGAAAATGGATGGATGGATGGGTATGCAGGTATGTACACTTATATAGACAAATTATACTATGTATAGCCACAGCAGAGAGTTGGGTGGCGCTAAATGTTTTATTTCTACCTGGAGAGGCCATGATGCAGAGAAAATAAATGAGAAGCACTGATTTACAGTACTATTATAAAAAAACACCGTCAATTTTACAGAGAAATTCTGGCGACTAAGCAGCCTTTTTTTTTTTTTTTTACTGTAACACAACACATTTACCGTTAATATGTTGTAAACAACATTGTATATTTTACAGTACAATTCTGGTGACTGAGTTGACAGTTTTTTTTTACTGTAAAGTTAACAGATTTGTTTTACAGTGTACATTAAAAAATATATAATAATTATTTGCTGTTATAAGCGGCCCTCTGCCATAACCGCAATGAATTTGAGTTTGACACCCTTGCATTACGTCATCCAAAAAGGATGGGGCAACGCGCCAGTCTGGGACATAATGCCTGTTCACATTACTACATTATTACTATATTTAAGCGTGTTAATGGCGTGAAATGTATTAAAAATATTGCCAATCTCATAACACAACGGTGGGTGGTGTTTACTACAGCTCGGTGTTGTTTATCATGTTCCTCCACGATACTGAAACAATGTATAAACAATAAGCAAACCCAAATGAAATGTAATTTACCTTTCAAAAGCAAATACAAAGTCCCTTGTTACCTTATTTTAATTCCCAGTGTTGTTATCCGGAAAAGAGCGAGCTAGCAGGCTAACACACAGCTAGCGACTTAGCTTGGGCAGCTAGCTAGAAATAAACCGTTTGACCTCTAAGAAGAACTTGTTGCCAATCATAGTAGTTGACCGCAACGACCTTGAACACTCCAACAATTGAACTGCGCCTATATTTCCAGGTTCTCCTAAAACGTTATGCGTAGGTTGAGGTTAACTGTCAAGCTCATGACGAGCGTGTTGTTAGCAATCGACGGTAGCACCTTAACCCCGTGTTTGGATTGTCAGGCAAAACTTACTCGAACTCAAACGCTTGTCTCGTCTCCGTCAAACATTTCCTCAACATTAAAAAGTGATTTACAGAGTTTTAGTCAAACATTCCCTCAACGTTAAAGGATGATTACCTGTGTCAGTGTTTTAGTCAACAAAATGTTATTTTCATGTTGTTTTGAGCTTCCCTCTTGTTACATGAGTCATTTTGCACACTCTATATTAATGATGTTAGCATGATAACTCAGAATTACCGTTTTTCAGTGCGCATTGGTACGTTCATAATGTTGTTTAAACAAAATATTACAATTGTTTTGAATCTTACTGCTTCCCATCGACTTTGATGCAGATCGACAGACAAAACTCGGGGCGAAATTACATGACCCTTTAGGAAATCCCCTTCCTTCTTCCGCATTGGGTGATGACGTCACATAGCTCCAACGACGCTCGGTGCTTTCGGCTAACGTGTGCAAGCGAGCGGAGGAGGCTTCATGATGCTGACCGTCACTACAGCTGGAGTTATTTTGATGGCAGTTTGTATTTATCCAAGTTACGCCCTCTACTTCCACATAGGAGAGACTGAGAAAAAATGCTTTATTGAAGAGATTCCAGACGAGACCATGGTGATCGGTAAGACGTTGCTGACAATTAGCCTAAGGAAGCTAGCTAGCATTGTACCTGCTCGTGACGACCGGAAGTGGGTTTAAGGATAGACTAGACTTTTATTTACACCACATAAAAGGCTTCAGTGCAGCCCCAAGGAAATAATAGCTACCTGTTCCATGACATTTCCTTTTAGAGATATGGGTCATTAATCGGTTGTATTTGAAGTTAATAGTAAATCTTAATGTGATTGTTTATTCGCCTGCTCAGAATGTAAAATGTTGTAATCATCGACCTTTGATCAAACCTCTACAAATCCTGGTTTATTAATCAAATAGTTTCATAGTTAGTTCATAAAAACCTGTTAACAACCTTCTAATTATGTTTCATAACATTATGAGAGCCCTCTAGATATGGAATCACATCCACACAGTCACCTTCACACGTTCTTAAGTCAATATCGTCATTGCTGCCTGAGGCTGAGCCAATCAGTGGCCACAATACTGAACAGGGCGCTCTGATTGGTTTGGTCTCTTCTAGTGGTTAATACTACTGTTAAGTTGACATTTTTAGCTCATTTACACATTGTTATGCTTGAAAATGCCTAATTTATGCCAAATGCGTTGTGGGGTATGCGTTCAATCAATCAATCAACCTATCAATGTTTATTTATATAGCCCTAAATCACAAGTGTCTCAAAGGGCTGCACAAGCCACAACGACATCCTCGGTTCAGATCCCACATCAGGGCAAGGAAGAACTCAACCCAGTAGGATGACAATGAGAAACCTTGGAGAGGACCGCAGATGTGGGTGACCCCCTACCCCCGGTGCAATGGTCGTCGAGTGGATCTAGCATAATATTGTGAAAGTCCAGTCCATAGTGGATCTAACATAATAGTGAGAGACCAGTCCATAGTGGGGCCAGCAGAGGACCATCCCCGAGCGGTGACAGGTCAGCAGCGCAGAGATGTCCCCAACCGATGCACAGGCGAGCGGTCCACCCCGGGTCCCAACTCTGGACAGCCAGCACTTCATCCATGGCCACCGAACTGTGCCCCCCCCCCCTCCACGAGGGAGGGGGGGCAGAGCAGAAAATAAAATAAACGGCAGATCAACTGGTCTAAAAGGGGGGTCTATTTAAAGGCTAGAGTATACAAATGAGTTTTAAGATGGGACTTAAATGCTTCTACTGAAACTAAAACAGGGGTCTTCAACAGTTTCCAGGCCAAACTGATGGGTAGAAGTGGGAAAGCCCTACTAATATAACCTGTATAAAATTGTGATTGTTTTTAATTAAACTGGTGCTAAAGGTACCTTGTTGTTGTGCAATACTAAGATACCGTATTCAAATAGGGCTGCAACTAACAACTAATTTGATAATCGATTAATCTGTCGATTATTACTTTGATTAATAATCGGATAAAAGAGACAAACAACATTTCTATCCTTTCCAGTATTTTATTGACAAAAAAATACAGCATAGAATGATTGATGGGTTCTACATGTAAAGCGACTTTGGGTACTTAGAAAAGCGCTATATAAATCCCAGTTATTATTATTATTATTATTATCCATCTTCTACCGGGTCGCGGGGACAAGCTCCAGCAGAGACCCCCAGACTTCCCTCTCCAGAGCAACATTAGCAACTTCCTCCTGGGGAATCCCGAAGCGTTTCCAGGCCAGAGTGTTTGTGTCATGTTTTCATTTTAAAACTGCAAGGTACAGTGAGTGGGGTGGCTAAGTCACTGCTATTCATTCCTAAACTACACTGATGTGTGCTGGATCATTGTTAAATGTGTATTTAAAGATATTTTCATTTGTGGAAAAATTGCGGGGGGAATATAAAAAAGCATGTTCGAAAAAAGTTGACATCTGCCTTAGGAAATGCTAAATAAATTTGATGTGGCGAGGGTCGACTGGCTAGAAAAGCGTCAGGTGGAAGTAAATTGGTAACACATCTCTGTATGGTTGGAATAACAATACATATTTTAACATTCTGACAAGGCTCAGTTCAGTTTGACACTGTGTTGTCCCAGGGTGTTACCTCTTGTTTGAGTCACAATATAGTGCAAACTAGTTGCAGTTAATATATTGTAATAATTACACAGCAAAATGAAAAAACACAAATTAGACTTAACTTTTTTAAGTGTTTTCTCACTAGAAAAGTCTTATTACACCTCATCTTTGTGGAAGTCTCACAAAGTGTGTGTATCCATCCGTTGACTGAATGACTTGTGTCATATTTACAGGAAAGTACAAAACTCAGTTGTGGGACAAACAGACCAATTCTTTCCTCCCGTCGACCCCTGGTCTTGGAATGCATGTTGAAATCAAGGATCCTGATGCAAAGGTGTGTATTGAATGGAAAAATAAGAGGTGTGAAGCCGACACACACAGAAAATCCTAAAATTTGATTTTCTCCGACCCTTTCAGGTCATCCTGTCCCGTCAGTATGGATCTGATGGCCGCTTCACCTTCACATCCCATACTCCTGGAGAACACCAGATTTGTCTGCACTCCAACTCTACCAAGATGGCTCTGTTTGCTGGAGGGAAACTGGTAGGACCCCAGTGCTAGCATCGGGGTACTCTGATAAAGCAAGGCTTTGCATTTCCTGAACGGCTTAAACAATTCACACGCACACGGGTCCAAGATTCTGGGAAAAACTACACTAAGGATGTAATGATGACCGTCTGGAACTTATAAATATCGCAGTATAACTCCGACACTTATTATTACTGTTTTAAATTAGAATGATCTTAAACACTTTGACATACTCCCAGAGCGGAGATGATGCTCAAATCGTGCTAATTGCTAGCTAGCTTAAATGCTTACATGAATGCAAAGCACATGAATGTCTTTCCCCATTACAAATGTCATACCCCAATCTAAACCTGTACAAGCACATTACTGTCTGTGCAACTAAGATATTAAAGGCCTACTGGAATGCGATTTTCTTATTTAAACGATCATTTCATTTCGCGATATTGCCATATTTTTGCTGAAAGGATTTAGTAGAGAACATCGACGATAAAGTTCGCAACATTTGGTCGATGATAAAAAAGCCTTGCCTGTACCGGAAGTAGCAGACGATATGCGCGTGACGTCACAGGTTGTGGAGCTCCTCACATCCGCACATTGTTTACAATCATGGCCACCAGCAGCGAGAGCGATTCGGACCGAGAAAGCGACGATTTCCCCATTAATTTGAGCGAGGATGAAAGATTTGTGGATGAGAAAAGTGAGAGTGAAGGACTAGAGGGCAGTGGGAGCGATTCAGATAGGGAAGATGCTGTGAGAGGCGGGTGGGACCTGCTATTCAGCTGGGAATGACTAAAACAGTAAATAAACACAAGACATATATATACTCTATTAGCCACAACACAACCAGGCTTATATTTAATATGCCACAAATTAATCCCGCATAACAAACACCTACCCCCTCCCGTCCATATAACCCGCCAATGCAACTCAAACACCTGCCCAACACACTCAATCCCACAGCCCAAAGTACCGTTCACCTCCCCAAAGTTCATACAGCACATATATTTCCCCAAAGTCCCCAAAGTTACGTACGTGACACGCACGTACGGCGAGCGATCAAATGTTTGGAAGCCGCAGCTGCATGCGTATTTACGATACTGCGTCTGCGCATTCAACTCAAAGTCCTCCTGGTAAGAGTCTCTGTTGTCCCAGTTCTCCACAGGCCAATGGTAAAGCTTGACTGTCATCTTCCGGGAATGTAAACAATGAAACACCGGCTGTGTTATCCGGCACAACAGTCAAGGGGTGCATTCTACGGCGGGGGTGCGTTATCCGGCACAACACCTGCCGCAATACACCGCTTCCCACCTACAGCTTTCTTCTTTGCTGTCTCCATTGTTCATTGAACAAATTGCAAAAGATTCACCAACACAGATGTCCAGAATACTGTGGAATTTTGCGATGAAAACAGACGACTTAATAGCTGGCCACCATGCTGTCCCAAAATGTCCTCTACAATCCGTGACGTCACACGCAGGCGTCATCATACCGAGACGTTTTCAGCAGGATATTTCGCGCAAAATTTAAAATTGCACTTTAGTAAGCTAACCCGGCCGTATTGGCATGTGTTGCAATGTTAAGATTTCATCATTGATATATAAACTATCAGACCGCGTGGTCGGTAGTAGTGGGTTTCAGTAGACCTTTAAGTTGTGTACATTGACTGGAAGATCCATACATGGACGTGTCTACAACAGGAAGTAAACTCCCATCTAAACATTTAAAATGACAACAGAAGAACAAAACAAACTAAAATATGGCTTTTAGGAAGCCAAAACAATATTGAAATACGTTGTTTATTTAAAAATTAGGGTGTATAAGTACTTTTGAGCACATTTAACGATACCGTGATAATAAAAATAACCGTGTTATGAAGTGTTCATATAGCTACTGCCAAGTGTTTATACTATAGATGTCCGATAAATGCCTTAAAATGTAATATCGGAAATTATCGGTATCAGTTTCAACCTCCCGATTTTCCCGGGAGACTCCCGAATTTCAGTGCCCCTCCCGAAAATCTCCCGGGGCAACTATTCTCCCAATTTTCACTCGGACAACATTATTGGGGGCGTGCCTTAAAGGCACTGCCTTTAGCGTCCTCTACAACCTGTCGTCACGTCCGCTTTTCCTCCAGACAAACAGCGTGCCGGCCCAGTTACATAATATATGCGGCTTTTACACACACATAAGTGAATGCAAGGCATACTTGATCAACAGCCATACAGGTCACACTGAGAGTGGCCGTATAAACAACTTTAACACTGTTACAAATTTGCGCCACACTGTGAACCCACACCAAACAAGAATGACAAACACATTTCGGGAGAACATCTGCACCGTAACACAACATAAAACAACAGAACAAATACCCAGAACCCCTTGCAGCACTAACTCTTCCGGGACGCTACATTATACACCCCCCGCTACCACCAAACCCCGCCCCCCGACCCCACACACACACACACCTTAACCCCGCCGCCCCCCACCCCCATCTCCCGAATTCGGAGGTCTCAAGGTTGGCAAGTATGCTCTAGTATACTCTGGTCTGAAGCTGTGTGCCTTCATTCTTTTTGTAGCTGTTGTTTTGAGGCATGTTTAAGAAAAAAAAAATAATAATAATGCACCTTGTGAGAGTCAAAGTATAGTATTTCCCATAGTTGTAGTGGGTATTAGGATTATCTCAGGGAGAGCATGTCCCAAATTCCAAGATGCTGTTTTGAGGCATGTTAAAAATTATAATGCACTTTGTGACTTCAATAATAAATATGGCAGTGCCATGTTGGCACTTTTTTCCATAACTGGAGTTGAAGTTGGTCTCTGATTTTGGAAAACCTTGTTTTTGATTGATTGATTGAAGCTTGTATTAGGAGATTGCACAGTACAGTACATATTCTGTACAATTGACCACTAAATGGTAACACCCAAATAAGTTTTTCAACTTGTTTAAGTCGGGGTCTACGTTAATCAATTCATGGTAAAGTTACATTGTTTAATGCATCCAGCGGGGCATCACAACAAAATTAGGCATAGTAATGTGTTAATTCCACGACTGTATATATCGGTATCGGTTGATACCGGAATCGGTAATTAAGAGTTGGACAATATCGGATATCGGCAAAAAAGCCATTATCGGACATCTCTAGTTTATGTTGTAGCCTGTAGGTATTGTACATATACACTCCGACTTAGTTTCAGTTTTCATTACTAAATTTGGAGGTGTTGAAATCGCTAATGCTAAACAGTTGCGTGTATATGGCAAATCCATTAGCATCAAGCTAGCGCATTTTGAAAAGCGGAGCCTCGCTTTTAAACATTTTCTAGCAAACACGCTTGCTTTGTTGGTATAAAAAATTACACTTCCTAAAGGCGGTTGTACTACAAAATACGCCTGCTTGCACGCCAAGTGCTTGAGTTGTCACGTGCAACAAAGATCTTGAAGTAGTGTACCGTTTGATTTTACGGTAATCGGTATGGAATTTGGTGTAGGCACGGAATTAGTCAGTCATCCCTATTACCAGGTTGGCCACATTTGTGGTTACTTTTTTAGCCTTTTTGCAGGAAAGTTACAGCAGATTCTAATGTAATGTAGACTACCTGGTACTAAGGAGCAGAGGTATTATTAGAAGTATTATTGAATATGTATGGGTTTAGTCCTAATGTGAGCACTCACAGTGAGAAATATGTCATTTTTCCATAGTAAACGTACAAATAATGAAAGCATACTAAAGTAAATGTGTCTTTGCTACGTCGCAGAGAGTGCACCTGGATATTCAGGTTGGGGAACATACCAACAACTACCCTGAAATTGCCGCCAAGGACAAGCTGACTGAGCTGCAGCTGCGTGCCAGGCAGCTCCTGGATCAGGTGGAGCAGATTCAAAAGGAGCAGAATTACCAGCGGGTGAGTAAACACTTCAACTGCACCTATTTATTTGTATTTTCTGGCTGCCCAGCGGCGTAACGTTGTCCTTGCGTAGTATCGAGAGGAGCGCTTCCGTATGACCAGCGAGAGCACCAACCAACGCGTCCTCTGGTGGTCCATCGCCCAGACGCTCATCCTCATCATCACTGGCATATGGCAGATGAAGCACCTCAAGGGCTTCTTTGAAGCCAAGAAACTGGTTTAGCCGGAACGGCGTCCGGGACCAACAGACACCTTTGGAGACAGACCTGAATGACTGGAACAGAGAATTGTCCAATGCCCCCCCCCCACCCCCTTACCTTACCGCGCAAGAATTCAGGTGGAGACTTTTTGTCGGCCATGGATGATGAAGGTACTTTTCCATCTTGGGCCTTACTTGCTACGCGGTTCTTTGACATCCCAGTCGCCTTGCTCTTTTGTTTGCCTGGCAGCTTTTTGCTTCACCGCAACAATGACCTGCTGTTATTTTCTAACTCGTAACCATCAGTTTCACCGTCCTCTGTCCCTTATTTAGACTTTGCATGAACACTAAAGGATTGATCATGAGTTATGATAATAGTATTGAACATTTAATTGTTGTGTACATTTAAACATCAGAGACCTGTCACACTCACACACATTCTTGTGTGTGTTCTTCAAGAACTTTATAGATCTCCTTCAGAGATCATCAATATTGATGCATAAAAACACATTTAATCTTTTTTTTTTTTCCAGAATACTTTTGTGCCCTTGTTCTATTGCTTTATTATAGCCATCATTCATTTACTCAGTGTTCATGTGTGTTTTTATTTGATGGGGGCATTAAACAGGTTGTATAATGTCTGCACATTGTAGAAAGTTACGGTAGTTTGTAGACTTTTTTGTTGTCAAACTTATTTATTATTGTAATGTGACCAGATGTTCTGCATACAATTCATCCAGGCTGTACTGCAGTTTAATAATAAGTCACGAGTGTATGGGTTTGTCGAGTTTGAGGTTTTAATTTAAATTGATTTTTCTGTTTATTTCCCAGTTCTTGAGATGCTTTACTGTCAGGCATTGTCTTCTTGAAGAAATGTTTAGTTGCCATAAAATGTTCCAGCATTGAAGTCAAGTTGCTGTCACGTCTCTGCGCTTGGTAAAGATTCGCTACTAACGTCATTTGCGGCTAGGGCTGCAACAACTAATCGATTAAATAGATTAAAATCGATTATAAACATAGTTGGCGATTAATTTAGTCATCGATTTGTTGGATATATGCTATGCGCATGCGCAGAGGCTACTTTTTTATTATTTTTTTAATTTTGTTTGTATTTCTTTTTTTTTTCTTTTTTATAAACCTTTATTTATAAACTGCAACATTTACAAACAGCTGAGAAACAATAATCAAAATAAGTATGGCGCCAGTATGCTGTTTTCTTCAATAAAATACTGGAAAAGATAGAAATGTAGTTTCTCTTTTATCCGATTATTAATCGAAGTAATAATCGACAGATTAATCGATTATCAAATTAGTTGTTAGTTGCAGCCTTATTTGCTAAAATAATAATTCTAAAAATACTATTAAAAAAACAAAACAAAAGTTGAATAAAAGATCATACGGGTGAAATGCAATGTTGACAAATACCACAAAGCTGCCTTGCAGGCTGTTTTTTACTGTAAAGCTGTCACTCCAAAAATAATAATGAATGAAAATCAATGTTATGAATTATTGACATATTCAAGAATCCACTTACTTTACATCAAATTTTCCATTTTTTGTGGGAAAATGTTTTCTTTAACAAAATGGGGGGAAAAAAAACATTAAAAAATAGTACCATTGATTGTCACACACACACTAGGTGTGGCGAAATATATATATATATATATATATATATATATATATATATATATATATATATATATATATATATATATATATATATATATATATTATATATATATATGTACCGGTATGTATGTATGTATATATGTATATGTATATATATATATATATATATATATATATATATATATATATATATATATATATGTATATATCGATAAATAGACCTGAAGTTCATATGACCCATTTTTAACACTTTTATGAGTGGGGCCCTTTTGGATTCCCGAGAACTTGAAGTACCGGTAGAGTGGAAAAACAAGTTTCCTCTATGTTGAAGCTATTATCATATATGTCTGATTTATGACACCAAAATACTTCTATAGTTTGTGAATAAATAGATATGATCAAAACAGTATCAATCTCACAGAGATTCCCGAGCCATTTTGAAGAGATGATGAGGAAGCCAGTCAGGTGATCGTGTGAGGAGTAGGAACCACAGATCTCTTCCCCATCAACAACAATGCTAATCAAGCTGACTTTGTGAGAGCCAACAACAAGTACTTCTGGAAAAAGTATGATCCAGGACCTTATATTTTTGAATCCAAACACAAAGAGAACGGGCAATAAGTTTTAAAAGCCGAGTGATGGATGCAGTTTCATTGTGACACTATAGCATTAGCAGCATTGCTAGGTGCTAAACATATAAACTAAGAATAACAAACCAGAATAAAACAAACACTGTAATAGTTCCACTCTTGCTGGAATGTTAACTAACGGGACGCTCACATAATTCCGTTTAGATGAAGATTCAATCGCAATTCTCACGAAGGGTTATGTGAAAGTGGAGCAGCCTGTCGGTCCATGGCCACATTTGTCTACTACCAAATGAGAAATGCATGAATTATAATCTAGAATTTACTTTCAGTAAGTTTGAGACCAAGCTGCCGTCGGCTCAGTGTGTCAACAATGACAGCGAGAGCTAGCATTAGCTCACTGCTATCAAAGCGGCGCTAAAATAGTCCGTCTGCGTTGGCGCTGTGGAGAATGCATATATTTTTAAGTGTTCTTTCTTAATTCATAGTCAGCTATGCAGCATAGCAGCTAATATTTTCCCATGAAAACTCTTTAGGGTTTTAATCTTATGTCCACTACTAAACTCTTTGTCAACCTTGAAGGCTGCGAGTAGAATACCATACTCCCTTTCTGTGGAGAAGGCCTTATCTGTTTAGAACAACAGCTGTGTTTCTTTCTGGGCGGGAGGATCTGTGTTCGCTCTACATAAACTAAGTCTTTTTGTTTGAAATTAGTTCTCTTGGTGATGGTATTGTCGCATTGTAAGGGCTGGTCTCTTAAAGCTTTAGTAAAAAAAACTTGGCCAAGTACTATTCTGTCTCGGTGGTCCTTCTTACTCAACATCAGTGACGTGCGGTCAGGGGAGGCAGGTGAGGCAGTGTGCCTAACCTGCGATCATACAAAGAAATAAAATGTATTATGATAAAATTATTTTAATTGTTAGTTTTTATTTTTCATTTAGCTTCACCAATTCTGATTATTTTTTTCTTCAAAATCGCTGAATTTTCGCAATCCCTCATTAACTGCTCTGTCTGCCGTGCGGTCAGAGCGCGTTCTTGTCTGGTGTGTTTCTGAGTGTTCAAAATGGCAGAGAAAAAAGTCTGAGGTGAGGCAAACAGTTCTCGTGCCTCACGATAGGGGCACTCATCATCCCAGACATACGGTGGCCTCAGCGAGTCAAGTACCGCAGCGAGTAACATGTTTTGTGTGCTGGTGAGCCATCAAAATGGTAGAGAAAAAAGTCAGAGGTGAGGCAAACAGTTCTCGTGCCTCATGATAGGGGCACTCATAATCCCAGACATATGGTGGCCTCAGCGAGTAAGTGCCGCAGCGACTTGTTTTTTCCGTCTTGTGCACCCCGACTTTCAACGTGGATGACTATATTTCCACACTTAAACAGTTTTCTAAAGTGGACTTTCAAGCGAAGCAGGAGATAATTACTAAAGGAAGACCAACGCCGGAGTTGTATGGTTTGTTCCCATCAACAGGACGGAAAGTTACCCGCTCTTTCCAAACGGAGTGGTATACGCGAAAAGACTGGCTTTGTGGATGTTCTGCAAGAAACCGCCTTTTCTGCTTTCCTTGCCTTCTTTTTTCAACCTGTGGCACTGTGTGGACTCAAATGGGATTTTGTGACCTAAAGAATTTGCAAAGAAGCCTCACCAAACATGAGCGCTCATATTCAAAGCCAGATTGCGCTAAAAACGTTTGGGATGACGAGAAAAGACTTGGCTTTGGATGAACAGCGGCAACTCAACATCAGTGTCCACAATGCTAAAGTAAAAGAGAACCGAGAGATTTTAAAAGATCTCATCAATGCGAACTGCTTCTTCGCCAAACAGCAGCTAGCATTTCGTGGAAATTATGAGAGTATGAGCTTTGCTAATTGCGGCAACTATGTTGAACTCTTACAAGACTTTTAAAACTGAAGGAAAATAAGGAGGACTTTTACCAGAAAGTGACGGATATTTTTATCCAAAAGGACCGGAGCATGGACTTCAGTAATAAGTAAAGGTAAGACAGCGATCACATTTTTAAAAATTTGTTTTTAATGAAATGTGCATTTTGTGGGCGACAGTTTGCGTGTGTAAAGAATGCAGAACTTAAACATAACCTGTAAACTGCTGCCAATCAAATGGCAAATAATATGCGCTGATCGCATATACAAACCCCGTTTCCATATGAGTTGGGAAATTGTGTTAGATGTAAATATAAACGGAATACAATGATTTGAAAATCCTTTTCAACCCATATTCAGTTGAATATGCTACAAAGACAACATATTTGATGTTCAAACTGATAAACATTTTTTTTTTTGCAATTAATCATTAACTTTAGAATTTGATGCCAGCAACACGTGACAAAGAAGTTGGGAAAGGTGGCAATAAATACTGATAAACTTGAGGAATGCTCATCAAACACTTATTTGGAACATCCCACAGGTGAACAGGCAAATTGGGAACAGGTGGGTGCCATGATTGGGTATAAAAGTAGATTCCATGAAATGCTCAGTCATTCACAAACAAGGATGGGGCGAGGGTCACCACTTTGTCAACATATGTGTGAGCAAATTGTTGAACAGTTTAAGAAAAACCTTTCTCAACCAGCTATTGCAAGGAATTTAGGGATTTCACCATCTCCGGTCCATAATATCATCAAAGGGTTCAGAGAATCTGGAGAAATCACTGCACGTAAGCAGCTAAGCCTGTGACCTTCGATCCCTCAGGCTGTACTGCATCAACAAGCGACATCAGTGTGTAAAGGATATCATCACATGGGCTCAGGAACACTTCAGAAACCTACTGTCAGTAACTACAGTTGGTCGCTACATCTGTAAGTGCAAGTTAAAACTCTCCTATGCAAGGCGAAAACCGTGTATCAACAACACCCAGAAACGCCGTCGGCTTCGCTGGGCCTGAGCTCATCTAAGATGGACTGATACAAAGTGGAAAAGTGTTCTGTGGTCTGACGAGTCCACATTTCAGATTGTTTTTGAAAACTGTGGATGTCGTGTCCTCCGGACCAAAGAGGAAAAGAACCATCCGGATTGTTATAGGCGCAAAGTTGAAAAGCCAGTATCTGTGATGGTATGGGGGTGTGTTAGTTCCCAAGACATGGGTAACTTACACATCTGTGAAGGCGCCATTAATGCTGAAAGGTCATACAGGTTTTGGAGCAACATATGTTGCCATACAAGCAACGTTACCATGGACGCCCCGGCTTATTTCAGCAAGACAATGCCAAGCCACGTGTTACATCAACGTGGCTTCATAGTAAAAGAGTGCGGGTACTAGACTGGCCTGCCTGTAGTCCAGACCTGTCTCCCATTGAAAATGTGTGGCGCATTATGAAGCCCATAATACCACAACGGAGACCCCCGGACTGTTGAACAACTTAAGCTGTACATCAAGCAAGAATGGGAAAGAATTCCACCTGAGAAGCTTAAAAAATGTGTCTCCTCAGTTCCCAAACGTTTACTGAGTGTTGTTGAAAGGAAAGGCCATGTAACACAGTGGTGAACATGCCCTTTCCCAACTGCTTTGGCACGTGTTGCAGCCATGAAATTCTAAGTTAATTATTATTTGCAAAAAAAAAATTAGGTTTATGAGTTTGAACATCAAATATCTTGTCTTGGTAGTGCATTCAATTGAATATGGGTTGAAAATTATTTGTAAATCATTGTATTCCGTTTATATTTACATATAACACAATTCCCCAACTCAAATGGAAATGGGGTTTGTATTTGTAAATCTGATTCTGATTACGTCAGTGCCTCACCAGCTATAAACCTCACCGCACGTCACTGCTCAACATATATGTCTTCCAAAAGAATTTGGGATTGACCAGTGTGTTTTAATCCCTGAGAGGAAGACTGGTCGCGCGACAAAAAGGAAAAAGAGAAAGTTGTGAAGGAGATGACTCGGGCTCAAGGCCAGGAGCCTAATGGGTTAAAAGATGGCTTGCAGCACTTATGTGTGCAAGAATTAAAGCGTTTGACAAATGACAAAATAAAATTAGAAGGAATGAACATAAGTGGAAGTTATATGAAAAAGCGAAATGCAGGGTAAGAGCCTTGGTGCAGCTTTTTCTCTTGGAATGTGCGCTTGTGTGTGGTGCATGAGGAGCTGGAAAGGCAGCGAGATCAGAATCAGAATCAGAAATACTTTATTAATCCCAGAGGGGAAATTAAAATCTTCAACACAATCCCATTCAAGATCAGACAAACATTACAGGGAGACAGAACAGGATCGCTGACAGGTCTGCCAACTTCTGGCGCCCCTTACAAAAAAGGTGAGAAACAGGTAAACAATGTGGGGCGGGGGTGAGAAAAAAAAAAATCGGTCTAAGCTTGGGCCCCTGGAGAGGGGGTCCAGACTGAGGCCAAGGGAAAAAACAACTCATAGCCATAGCACACATCCCCCTTACATGTGTGTAAGAGGGAAAATTACATTCAAGACATTAAAAGAGCAGAGCTGATGCAACCAGCCACTTCTACATACAGCTATGAATAAAAAATGTAATAAACATATACACTGTGGTGGCCTCTGCGGTGTTCCATGCCATCGTCTGCTGGGGTGGAGGGAGCATGGCCAGGGACAGGAGCAGACCCAACAAAGCAACCAAGAGAGCCGACTCCTCTCTCGGCCGCCCACTAACCCAGCCAGTGTCCTGTCCGCATGGATGAGCGAGGATACGTCTAAGGAGACTGAGGTGTCCGATACCTGCTCATTCAGCCAAGACACTGTGAAGCTTGTCCGTCCCGGCGCTCAGTGCTAGCTCCGCAGCCCTGTCTCTTCATCTGCATCTCCTCCAGTCTCTCCAAACGGACTCTGGTGTGGCAGAGACCCAGCAGCTGGTCTCCATGGCCAAAAGTCTCCCGGGAGGCAGATCCAAAAAAGCACCGCAGAAGTCCCAAAAGTCCCAAAGGGTCCCCAACCAAAAGGCAAAAAAAATAATAATAATAATAATAATAATATATATATATATATATATATATATATATATATATATATATACACATATATATAACCATATATATAATAACACATGAAAACAAGAGGGAAACACAAAAGGATGACACAAGAGCCCAGAGCTCATGCCAACAGCAGCCACTACAGCGGCACCATCTTGGGAAAAAAAAAGAAAGAAAAATCAAGAGGCTTTGTGTGTTTTTACATTGATGCAAAAGTTTGACAGCCTTGTGTGCAACTCTTTTGCTATGGGGTTAAAGCAGTGTGAAATTGAATGTGTTATATGTTGATAGAATAATGCGAGTAATAAACGAACGAGAATAAATTCAAGATTCAAGATTGCTTATTGTCATATGCACAGTTAAACAGACAGTTTGCCGTACAATGAAAATCTTACTTTGCTAGTCCACCCTTCAACAAGTCACACGGTACTTAGCTAAAAATAAAAAATGAAAATAAAAATGTATATACAAGGCACAGTAAGTAACATAACATTATTGCACATTCTGATTGACAGTCAACAGTATAAATATGGAGGTGACATTGGGTCACAGCAGCAGTTAAAGTGTCTTTAGTGATCAAAGGTGAAAAGTGTCTACAGTGATGGTTCACCGTTCGGGGGTGGTCATGGTAGCTGTCTTTTGTTCAAAAAGACAAAAGTAAAACGGGGGGAGGGGGAGCTAGCATTCACAAGTTAGCATTCACAAGCCTGATGGCCTGTGGGTAGAAACTGTTTGTCAGTCTCGTAGTCCTGGATTTCAGGCTCCTGTATCGTCTGCCTGATGGTAGGAGGCTGAAGAGACTGTGCTGGGGGTGTGTACTGTCCTTTATGATGTTGTGTGCTCTCCTGGTGGCCCTGGTAGAGTACATGTCCTGTAGAGAGGGGAAGGCTGCTCCTGATATGTACTGAGCAGTTTTAATCACTCGCTGGAGTGCCTTCCTGTCCTTAGCAGTGCAGTTTCCATACCAGCCCGTGATTGAGCTGGTAAGGACACTCTCAACCGTACTTCTATAGAAGTTGCTGAGAATTTTGGGTGGCATGCCAAATTTTCTCAGCCTTCTTAGGAAGTACAGTCACTACTGGGCTTTCTTTATGTTTGTTGGGTGTTGTGATCCCAGGTGAGGTCCTCGCTAATGTGGGTCCCGAGGAATTTAAAGGTTTTCACCCTGTCCACCTTTGTCCCCCCTATGTACAGAGGTGTGTACTGTGCACTCCTTCTCCGTGGGTCAATAATTATCTCCTTGGTCTTGTCTGTGTTCAAGGAGAGATTATTATCCTGACACCAGGCCACCAGTTCCGCTACCTCCCTTCTGTACGCTGCCTCAGCTCCCCCGGTGATCAGTCCGGCGACCGTAAACCACTTCCGTAAATGCATGCTTTTATTTTGTAGATTATCACATACGACAGGAAGTCAGAGTGCACAAGTGATAAGCATGCTAGGATGTAAATGTCAGACACAGACGATAGTTTGAAAGCCAAAAACGCAAGTATCAGTAAAAGAATGACATTTAAATGATGTGCTGGGTAAACAGCACTATTTCTCAGTCGGTGCATGAACACGTGTGTGACTGTAGCGGTAACAACTGTTAGCTTCAAATAGTTTTGAATATTAATTGCAAATACAAATATACAAACCCCGTTTCCAATTGAATTGGGAAATTGTGTTAGATGTAAATATAAACGGAATACGGTGATTTGCAAATCATTTTCAACCCATATTCAGTTGAATATGCTACAAAGACAACATATTTGATGTTCAAACTGATAAACTTTTTTTTTTTTTCCAATTAATCATTAACTTTAGAATTTGATGCCAGCAACACATGACAAAGAAGTTGGGAAAGGTGGAAATAAATACTGATAAAGTTGAGGAATGCTCATCAAACACTTATTTGGAACATCCCACAAGTGAACAGGCAAATTGGGAACAGCTAGGTGGGTGCCATGATTGGGTATAAAAGTAGATTCCATGAAATGCTCAGTCATTCACAAACAAGGATGGGGCGAGAGTCACCACTTTGTCAACAAATGCGTGAGCAAATTGTTGAACAGCTTAAGAAAAACCTTTTTCAACCAGCTATTGCAAGGAATTTAGGGATTTCACCATCTACGGTCCGTAATATCATCAAAGGGTTCAGAGAATCTGGAGAAATCACTGCACGTAAGCAGCTAAGCCCGTGACCTTCGATCCCTCAGGCTGTACTGCATCAACAAGCGACATCAGTGTGTAAAGGATATCACCACATGGGCTCAGGAACACTTCAGAAACCCACTGTGAGTAACTACAGTTGGTCGCTACATTTGTAAGTGCAAGTTAAAACTCTCCTATGCAAGGCGAAAACCGTTTATCAACAACACCCAGAAACGCCGTCGGCTTCGCTGGGCCTGAGCTCATCTAAGATGGACTGATACAAAGTGGAAAAGTGTTCTGTGGTCTGACGAGTCCACATTTCAAATTTTTTTTAGAAACTGTGGACGTCGTGTCCTCCGGACCAAAGAGGAAAAGAACCATTGTTATAGGCGCGAATTTGAAAAGCGAGCATCTGTGATGGTATGGGGGTGTATTAGTTCCCAAGACATGGGTAACTTACACATCTGTGAAGGCGCCATTAATGCTTAAAGGTACATACAGGTTTTGGAGCAACATATGTTGCCATCCAAGCAACGTTACCATGGACGCCCCTGCTTATTTCAGCAAGACAATGCAAAGCCACGTGTTACATCAACGTGGCTTCATAGTAAAAGACTGGCCTGCCTGTAGTCCAGACCTGTCTCCCATTGAAAATGTGTGGCGCATTATGAAGCCTAAAATACCACAACGGAGACCCCGGACTGTTGAACAACTTAAGCTGTACATCAAGCAAGAATGGGAAAGAATTCCACCTGAGAAGCTTCAAAAATGTGTCCCCTCAGTTCCCAAACGTTTACTGAGTGTTGTTAAAAGGAAAGGCCATGTAACACAGTGGTGAACATGCCCTTTCCCAACTACTTTGGCACGTGTTGCAGCCATGAAATTCTAAGTTAATTATTATTTGCAAAAAAAACCCCAAAGTTTATGAGTTTGAACATCAAATATCTTGTCTTTGTAGTGCATTCAATTGAATATGGGTTGAAAAGGATTTGGAAATCATTGTATTCCGTTTATATTTACATCTAACACAATTTCCCAACTCATATGGAAACGGGGATTGTAAATAATTGGAGGAATGTCTCTTCTTAGTTGTAAAAGTATAGGTTACTTCGCTTACAGACACTGTTCAGTTGGTAGAAAATGTTACTTATAAACCTAGGCATAGAGGAAAGCATGAGGATTGTCAGTATATGATTAGAAGCATATGCTTTTAAAGGTGCATGTAAATTACATGAAGTAATACGTATAACCTTTGAATTAGGAATATTGATTTAATGTTTATTAGAACAATTAATGCTGTAATTTTAAACATATGCAGGATTGGACAACGCAGGACAAGGGTGACAAGGCAGGTGAGAGGGCTGCAAGGAAACAACTTCTTAATTTGCAATTGGCTGACACGAAAAAACTGACGAAAGAACCAAAAGCTAAAAAAAAATCAGGCATGGTGTACTCAGCAACGGGCACCCTCACTCTCGAGCTCCAGGAAATAGGCGAGAGAATCCTCAATAAACTCAACCAGCGGTCGTGGGGCTCGGGCGACGGACGCGGCATTCCGAGGCCAGGCCAGGGTGGAAACTGTTTTACATGCCGCCAGCCGAGTCACTGGGCTCGCGAGTGTCCTAACATTTCCGAGCAGGAGAGTTTTCGTCATGCCAACAGATTAGCACTAGGACATGGCAGGGGACGCCCAAAGCAGGAAGTACAGAAAGGCCCCCTGCTGGACATAGTTGTCGATGGACAATGTTATCAGTTCATGATTGATTCTGGTGCCACGCACTCACTACTGAATGCAGTGGTTACAAAAAAACTGTGTGCTTCCTTTTTGAAGGTCAAAGGCATCGCTGGGGTCACAAGATTGTTACCTGTCACCAAACCACTTCCGGTTCAGATTGCTGGACACACACTGAAACATCCCTTCGTGGTCGATCTGCATACATCTTGCCTGCTTGGTAATGATCTGCTTTACAAACTGTACCCTGACATTCAATATCGCACAGAAGGAACCTTCCTGGTGTTACTTGATGGCACAACTACCAAGCTGCGACACCACTACAAAGGCTCCTCCATGTTCGTGCTTGTACCACAGCCTGAAGTACCAGCGATGGCTGACATCTACTGGGTACGCCTCCTCCCAAGACGAGTGAAGGTCAAGGACTGCTCCAACTGTTCTATCAATGAAAGCCCTGGCTGACTGAACTGCGTCTGTTTGTACCGCCACCCGACACACCACATATTATGATCACCAGTCATATGACTCATACCAGGAGGCTTTTGATCTACCCCTACATATATGTTGGAACTTAGGGTGTGGCTGCTCATGTTGACCTATCATTGCAACAACTAGCATGGTGTAAGATGAACACAATTGCTGTCCCACATTGTTACCTTTCCCTCTGTCCCGCCTACCAAGTCAAAGACTTAGGTCCAATGACGAATCAGGGCATAGCTGCCGCTGATTTGACCGACACGCAAATACCCCATTTTCAACACTACCCGTTGTCTGTTAAAACATTGCTGTGGGCTGCACTTTGAACACCCCTGCTGTAGGCTACGAGGAGCAAGCAGCTACACAAAAGCTAAGCTAAAACAGCACATTTAAGCATATCAAATAATTATAGCATAACATAACTTTTATGGACAGAATTTCTAGGCGCAGTCAAGGCGTTGAGTGGTTCCGGTTTGGTGGCTGCAGGATTAGGTCTCTGCTTTTTGCGGATGATGTGATCCTGATGGCTTCATCTGGCCAGGATCTTCAGCTCTCACTGGATCGGTTCGCAGCCGAGTGTGAAGCGACTGGGATGAGAATCAGCACCTCCAAGTCCGAGTCCATGGTTCTCGCCCGGAAAAGGGTGGAGTGCCATCTCCGGGTTGGGGAGGAGACCCTGCCCCAAGTGGAGGAGTTCAAGTACCTAGGAGTCTTGTTCACGAGTGGGGGAAGAGTGGATCATGAGATCGACAGGCGGATCGGTGCGGCGTCTTCAGTAATGCGGACGCTGTATCGATCCGTTGTGGTGAAGAAGGAGCTGAGCCGGAAGGCAAAGCTCTCAATTTACCGGTCGATCTACGTTCCCATCCTCACCTATGGTCATGAGCTTTGGGTTATGACCGAAAGGACAAGATCACGGGTACAAGCGGCCGAAATGAGTTTCCGCCGCCGGGTGGCGGGGCTCTCCCTTAGAGATAGGGTGAGAAACTCTGTCATCCGGGGGGAGCTCAAAGTAAAGCCGCTGCTCCTCCACATCGAGAGGAGCCAGATGAGGTGGTTCGGGCATCTGGTCAGGATGCCACCCGAACGCCTCCCTAGGGAGGTGTTTAGGGCACGTCCAACCGGTAGGACGCCACGGGGAAGACCCAGGACACGTTGGGAAGACTATGTCTCCCGGCTGGCCTGGGAACGTCTCGGGATCCCCCGGGAAGAGCTGTACGAAGTGGCTGGGGAGAGGAAAGTCTGGGCTTCCCTGCTTAGGCTGCTGCCCCCGCGACCCGACCTTGGATAAGCGGAAGAAGATGGATGGATGGATGGAAATAATTATAGTTGCTTATTACGTACACAAAGTCTCCAAAACAGAAGTCTGCTAGAAAGTATCCAGTAACAAACCTGTCCGCATTGTCCAACTTTCTGCGCGATGAGCTTGACTTAATGAACAAACAAAAAAACAAAAAAAATCTAATTACCATTGCAAAAGCACGTTAAGGTTAAGGTTAGTGTTTTTGTTAGATTTGTGTCCATATATAAAAGACATATTTTGTGGATTTCACCATATTGAATATTTAGCCTAAAATGTAGGGTCGCTATCGCTATAAGGGTCAGTGGATATCGCTATGGGGTCCCCAACCCTAATGCCGCCCTCCAGTGGTCCACAGAGGCTGAAAAGGCTTTCATTGACCTCAAACATGACCTGTCCTCCACCTCTGCTTTTGCTTTGCTTGACTATCAGCTGCTCTTTTTCTTGGATGTTTCTGAAAAGTGATAGCACTACTAACGCAGTCCTTTTTTTCAGAAACAGAAGGGGGAGGAGGTGTGGGGCGAGCGTGTCGAAATTGAGCGTGTCGAGTTTTTTGATTTTACTGATATGAACAATCCAGTACAAGGGAAAGGGTCCTGGTAACAGCAAAACAAAATTGGAAAAAATCTGTGCACAGACCAAAATGAATTGGGTAGAAGCGATGCCTGTTATGATCCGCTGCCCGGATCATATTTTCTGTTTACGTTTTCAAGATACTTGTGTTTTTGGTTAGTTTTGGACTCCTTGAGTACCTGTTTTGTACACCTGAGTTTGTTGCCATGGCTGCTTATTATTTTCACCTGCCGCGTTTGTTCCCGACACGCACCTGTTTGTCATCACTGACATTATTATTTAAGCCTGTCCTCCCTGTCATTCATTCTTGCTTCGTAGTTTGTTTTCATGCAACAGTTGACGACTTTTGTTCTGGATCTGTACCTGTTAGCTTCCACGCTAGGTTCGGTTACTCGCTAGCTCCCACGCTAGTCTTTCTTAGTTTTACCTTTTGTGCTATGAGCACCCTTTTCTTTGTTCCAGTATAATTTATTTATTAAATAAATACTTTCTTACCTACACGCTGTGTCTGACGCCCGTCTGCATTCCTGAGAGAACGAACCCCGCATCACCATGCGCCCTGGTCGTTACAGTACGAAGCAAGCAAAAAGAAGTTCTCTCGCATCGGGCCTGACGGAGGTGGATGAAGAAGGTGCGTGGATGGTCCTCCGAGCGATGGAGGCAGAGACGCTCCGCTGCAATCCAGATGAGGAGATGATATGGGGACCTGGAGGTGTTCTGGTCCCGATCGACTCCATCTGGCCCGGGGAGGTCCGCTCTCAGCCCGCTCGCACGCGTCAGCGAAGGCGGAAGTCGCACAAAACGGCTTCAGCTCGCGACAGAGACGCGCCACCCCCGCAATTCTTCCCTCCGGAACACAGCCAAGCAGCCCAGGATTCCCCTCCGCCGATGTTTGGTAATCCCATCACTCACTTTGCCAAACAGTTCACTGATTGGGCTGTCAGTCACCTGGAGACCCGCGCGGATGACGTCATCCCGTCCACTGGTGATGACGTCATAGACGAAGACATTTTTTTAAATTCAGTCACCTCTTTCTGTCAGCCGCCTCCAAATGACTTTAATTCAACAATTAAATACTATCAGGACATTTTTGTTAATTATAAGTCTAGTCAGTACCAGTCACATTCTGGTTTTCAAGCCCCACCCCCTATGGCTCAAGCTCCGCCCACTCCTCTGTTTTCTCCCTCCTGGTCGTCCCTACAGTCCACTATTGAAGAGCAGAATAGTCAATTTGGACAATCAAAAGGGGAGGAGCCTACCCACCTCCTCACCTCCTCCCTCCCACCCCTAAAGACTTTTCCAGACTGCACAAGACACGTCTGGGATCCGCTTCTTGAGGGGGGGGCTAGTACTGGGTGCTTTGCTAGTGGGCGGGCACAGCTGCGCCCAGCCAAGCCCAAACCTCCATGCCGGCCTCCGCCACCAGACCTTCGGCATGCTAAGCCGCAACCCCCGGCCAGGCCACCTCCGCCAAAGTCACGCCCAGCACCAGCTCCAAGGCTGGTTCTCGCACCAGCACCGACTCCAAGTCTGGTTTCCACACCAGCACCGACTCCAAGTCTGGTTTCCGCACCAGCACCTGTTTCCACGGCAACGACAACGACAGCCCGGACGCCTGCCACTCTGACGCCACCATCAACCCTGGTGGTCCTGCAAACACCATCCTCTCCACCTCCTGCTCCATCGCTGCAATGCACACGAGACCCCGCAGTGACCGACCAAGTAAAAAGGGCATTGCACCAACAGGCCAAACAACTTGGACAACAGGAGGAACAGTTTGGCGTTCTTGGGGCTTGCGTCAACGCCATGGCGGAACGCCAAGACGCCCGCCTTGACGCTTTGGAGAGACAGCTGGGAAGTATTCTCACCGCGCTGCAGGTGATGATTCCCCCTACGGCCAACCCAGCAGCCCAGCTGAGACATCCACCACTCGCAGATACTCCGTTGCCTGCTCCGCCTCTGGCTCCGCCCACGCCGACAGACGAGCCGCCTGCTCCGCCTCTGACTCCGCCAACGCTGACAGACGAGCCGCCTGCTCCGCCTCTGGCTCCGCCCACGCCGACAGACGAGCCGCCTGCTCCGCCTCTGGCTCCGCCCACGCCGACAGACGAGCCGCCTGCTCCGCCTCTGGCTCCGCCCACGCCGACAGACGAGCCGCCTGCTCCGCCTCTGACTCCGCCCATGCCGACAGCGTCGACGCCTTCTGTTTCCACGGCGACGACGCTTCCTGTTTCCACGGCGACGACGCTTCCTGCTTCCACGGCGACGACACTGCTTCCTGCTTCCACGGCAACGACGACGCTTCCTGTTCCCACGGCGACGACGACGCTTCCTGTTTCCACGGCGACGACGACGCTTCCTCCTGCTTCCACGGCGACGACGACGCTTCCTCCTGCTTCCACGGCGACGACGACGCTTCCTCCTGCTTCCACGGTGACGTCTGCTCTCTCCTCGTCGTCTCAGCGACCTCGGGTGGTCTGGCGGCACAAGCGGCGCTCTCGGAGGTTAGAGTATGGACGCCAGTGGCGCAAACAGCAGCGACACCCGAGACGTAGTCGCAGAACTCTCCGGCTGCTGAACTTCTGGCGCCACTCACGCCCACCTTCTCGGCAGCCACAAATGTGGCCTTTCCGTGGTCGCCCGCCTCGCCTCCGGCAGCGGCGTTCCATTCGCCGCCGCCACCTGACTCGTCCCCGGTGGATTCGGGGACATGTGACCTGGCGACCCTCCGCCAAATCCTCCCTCCACCCTCCCTTGACTCTTGAACTTTGTTATAGTTGGGGGGGTTTTAGTTTTTCTAGGGGACATCTGGAATCTGTCCCTTAAGGGGGGGGGTACTGTTATGATCCGCTGCCCGGATCATATTTTCTTTTTACGTTTTCAAGATACTTGTGTTTTTGGTTAGTTTTGGACTCCTTGAGTACCTGTTTTGTACACCTGAGTTTGTTGCCATGGCTGCTTATTATTTTCACCTGCCGCGTTTGTTCCCGACACGCACCTGTTTGTCATCACTGACATTATTATTTAAGCCTGTCCTCCCTGTCATTCATTCTTGCTTCGTAGTTTGTTTTCATGCAACAGTTGACGACTTTTGTTCTGGATCTGTACCTGTTAGCTTCCACGCTAGGTTCGGTTACTCGCTAGCTCCCACGCTAGTCTTTCTTAGTTTTACCTTTTGTGCTATGAGCACCCTTTTCTTTGTTCCAGTATAATTTATTTATTAAATAAATACTTTCTTACCTACACGCTGTGTCTGACGCCCGTCTGCATTCCTGAGAGAACGAACCCCGCATCACCATGCGCCCCGGTCGTTACAGTTGCCATTGGCTTTAATGTGTGTTAATCTTGTATGATGTCTTTTTGTTATTTTTTTTTGTGTGTGATGTGTAATGTCTAGTGTTTAAATGTATGGCAGTGACAATGAATTTCCCCAAGGGGACCAATAAATCTAAATCTAAAAAATCTAAATCTAATCTAATGTACATCCGTATGTCCGTGAACAAAACAGTTGTTTTTCGCCCTATGAACTGCATACAGGTCAGCCCTTCCCAGGAACATCAGCTCTCTCTGAAGGAGGAATCAGTGTGAAAGCAAAATGGTATTTTGACCAAATTCAGAATCTGCCACTCCAGGTTCCCTTCCGCCTGTTGAGTGGGTCGAGGTCCAGGTTTATCAAGCGCAAGTGGACTGGTCCCTTCAAGGCGACACCTTGTATAACTCTCCCTCTACATTCCTGCTGAGGAACCTGGCAGATCTCTGACAGACGTTGTCATTGACCTCGCCACATCCCGCACCCTTCGACCCCCAAGTAGTGCCTTTTGTGCCTGCGGCACCTGATGAAGGACAGAAGCTAACAGAAGATTCGCTGTCATAGAAAAACAAGGCTGTAGTAGCTCACAGCCCAGAAGACGATACCGAGAGATATCCCTCGGTTGAGCTGCCGTCAACCATCATGTAGATCTTCCAGACCTGCTCAACTGCTGTATCGTATATCCTTGCTTGAGACCAGCCCATATGCTCGGCGCTGTCCAATTTCTCTTGCTTGTTTTTAGCATAAATAGTTGTGTCGTTGAAATAAGTGAACTTTTTGATATTGATCCCCGACTGACTGCCATGGTGATTCTTACGTGTTTTGACCAAGATGACGATCCTGACAACTCCTCTTAAATGACTGATGTTAACACTGACACGTTGCTTTTTGACTTCTTCCCTTCATAGCCAAAAATGTAATTATCCCCCAACAAATTGGGTGACATTGACACTTCCTGGTGCACCAATCTGTTAAATGGCTCAAAAATAGACCCTGGGGCTTGGGCTGACTTATTTTGGTATTATGGAGAACCCAGATTGTACATTAGAATCCCGACGTCAGCCGTTGGGCTTTGTGTTATGGTTAGACTAGGGACTAGGGTTGGGTATCGAGTATCGATTGGAACCGGGACTAACTTTCCGATTCTCCCGGAATCCTTCAAAAGTTTAAATTTCGATTCCTAGTTTTGATACCCAGTCCGCCGACCGGAAAAAAAGAGTAAGTCGGCCAACCTGAAGAAGAAGCCGCTGAACACCAACGAAGAAGCGCCCACCGCCGGAAGTGTTAGCATAGCCGAGCCTATGTAGCCGAGCGAGTCAGTCAAGCATGGATAGCGGGGGTCGGCGGTCGAAAGTGTGGCTTTATTTTACTAAAAAAAATGAAATATCGGCGAAATGTAACATGTGCGATAGGACTGTTTCGTGCTTAGGAGGGTGCACGTCGAACATGATGAAGCACCTCTGAGTTCATGGAGTACAAATAAATGCGTGTCCCGTCTTCCACGCGCTGCGCCGACCGTCCTCCTTTGCCTCTTCCTCTGGCTCCGACGCCCAGCCTGGCACCGACGCCCAGCCTGGCATCTTGGTGACTGCACTGCAGTCCGAATCCGGTAAGTAAAACAATATATATGCAATAAATAATGTATTTTGCGCCAACGTTGAGGCAGCTAACAAATTAGCCCGCGTATTTTTTCATAGACAATTTACAACCTGCTAGCCAGGCTCCGCGATGTGCTCAGCGTACTCCGTTCACCGTAGCGGCAATGGGGAAGATGTCAGTGCCACAGACGGAAGAGTGCCACAGAAAGGTCACTGCACACATAGTCAAAAGACTGCATCCCTTTTCAGAGGTGGAATCTCCAACATTTAGGTTAGTTAAGCAATAACGTTAGAGCTAAGCTAATTGATACTGGGCTAAACAGTAACAGCAACATTACATGTTTGTTTATGTTTGCAGGGATATGGTGGAAACTCTCAACCCAAAATACATACCACCTTCCAGGGACTACCTGTCAAACACATTGATCCCGGCATGGTACAAGAAGAATCGAAATCGAGAATCGTCAGGAATCGGAATCGAAACAAAGAATCGGAATCGGAATCGGAATCGTTTGAATTCAAACGATACCCAACCCTACTAGGGACCCCACTGACCTGAGTGGGCACCAAATTGACACCCATTGGAACTCTCGTATCCGTGGCCGCTTTGACATTCGAAGCCGCCATATTGTGTCCCGTAGGAGTGTAACGGGCTCCTTTGATTCGATGAATAATCCTGATGGTGTTTACTTTGATGCTGAGAAACTCCCACTTATAGGTGCGATTTTCCTTGTCACTTCCACTATGAATGTTGAGCGTATGAATGACGTGTTCTAAAGATTGGTTACACAGGACTTTTGGTAAATGGTCCGACTTGATCAAATCCGCCCTGATTTCTATTGGAGTATTCCTTGCTATTATGGCTTTCTGTGGATGTTTTGTTGCCCCTTGTGCTAAATCTTTTTGCACCCGCATCATTGTGAGAGCAATTGAAGGCCAACCCCATCCAACTACGGGGCTTGTTGTGTCGCTGAAGGGGGTCAAGCACAGTAGTGACATTCGAGGACTGTTAGCTTCCTTTCCTGACAATGACAACATTGACGTTGACTCTATCCATCCCTCTACCCTTTACATGTAACTAACCGAAACAGCACCTACTTTAATGTAGGGCGGGCTTTACAAGTCTTGCTCTGATATGAGAGATCTTCTGGGGAAGATCTGTGGAGAATGCATATATTTTTTAAGTGCTCTTTCTTAATCCATAGTCATGTTTGAGCAGCTAATATTTTTCCATAAGAACTCTTAGGGGTTTTTATCTTATGTCAGCTAGTTAATTCTTCGTCAACCTTGAAGGCGCTGGAATGTCTGCTTGGGGTATACTCCCTTTCTGTGGAGAAGGCCTTATCTGTTTGGAACAACAGCTGTATTTATTTCTGGGCCGGAGGGGCTGTTTTCGCACTAGATAAGCTGACTCTTTTTGTTTGGATTTAGACCTCTTCTTGCTGATGCTATTGTCGCATTGTAAGGGCTGGTCTCCCAAAGCTTTAGTAAAACTTGGCCAAGTACTGTTCTGTCTCGGTGGTCCTTCTTACTCAACATATATGTCATCCAAAAGAACTTGGGATGGACCAGTGTGTTTCATTCCCTGAGAGGAAGACTGGTCACGCGCAACAGCGCTTATAATAATATCACTATTATTTGATTAATATTCTGGTCACGACGTGTAAATGGCTTTCTGGATGTTTTTAAAGAGTATAATGAGCGCAACAGAGGCCCCCTTAATCTGTTGAATCAATTCTTAGATGTTTATTTACGACTTTGAATGCATAAAAAAGCCACGCATGTGGATTGTGAATGGTAAACAGCACCTCTCTTTCCAATTTGTACGTATTTCCAGTATGACTGATCTAATAACATGGTCAGAAGCGTTACTACAGTGACGTAGAATCTACGTAAATAGCCGAAGATAATCGGAGTGGAATATTCAAAATAGCTGACTGAATTTGTGGCATTTTGTGATATTTAAACGTTATTTTCACATAGTTTGCGGATTGTAAATACAATTGGCTATGTTTAATGGGTAAAACACAAAAACATATAAAGTCAACTTGTTTTTATACTCTACTGGTACTTAAGTGTATTTTGAAATTGTCATTGCTCAGAAAAAAAGAATGAATTAAAATCAATGTTATGAATATTGACATATTTAAGGTTGTATTTACTTCACACCAAATATTCCACTCTGACATGTTTTCTTTAGGGGGGGGGTAGTGGTGATTGCATATTTTGTGTTTTTGTCATTACAAAATGTAATGACATGATGTTTTCTTTGACACAAATGGCATAAAACACTTTTTTTTTTATCCTGCACTACCATGAGCTTATGTAACAAAACTTCGTTCTTATCTGTGCTGTAAAATTCAAATTTGAATGACAATAAAAAGGAAGTCTAAGTCTAAGTCTAAGTCATATATATATACAGTCGCGATCAAAAGTTTGCATACACTTGTACAGAACATAATGTAATGGCTGTCTTGAGTTTCCAATATTTTCTACAACTCTTACTTTTTTGTGATTGAGTGATTGGAGCACATACTTGTTGGTCATAAAAAACATTCATGAAGTTTGGTTCTTTTATGAATTTATTATGGGTCTACTGAAAATGTGACCAAATCTGCTAGGTCAAAAGTATACATACAGCAATGTTAATATTTGGTTACATGTCCTTTGGCAAGTTTCACTGCAAGAAGGCGCTTTTGGTAGCCATCCACGAGCTTCTGGTTGAATTTTTGACCACTCCTCTTGACAAAATTGGTGCAGTTCAGGCTACATTTGTTGGTAATCTGACATGGACTTGTTTCTTCAGCATTGTCCACACGTTTAAGTCAGGACTTTGGGAAGGCCATTCTAAAACCTTAATTCTACCCTGATTTAGCCATTCCTTTACCACTTTTGACATGTGTTTGGGGTCATTATCCTGTTGGAACACCCAACTGCGCCCAAGAACCAACCTCCGGGCTGATGATTTTAGGTTGTCCCGAAGAATTTGGAGGTAATCCTCCTTTTCCATTGTCTCATTTAAAGCGCAAGTTCCATTGGCAGCAAAACAGGCCCAGAGCATAATACTACCACCACCATGCTTTTTGATTGATTGAGACTTTTATTAGTAGGTTGCACAGTGAAGTACATATTCCGTACAATTGACCACTAAATGGTAACACCCGAATAAGTTTTTCAACTTGTTTAAGTCGGGGTCCACTTAAATTGATTCATGATACAGATATATACTATCAGATATACAGTATACTATCATCATAACGGTAGGCTTGGTGTTCCTGGGATTAAAGGCCTCACCTTTTCTCCTCCAAACATATTGCTGGGTATTGTGGCCAAACACCTCAATTTTATATATATATATAAATATATTATATCTATATATATATTATTATATTATATCTATATATATATATATATATATATTATATCTATATATATATATATATATATATTCCGAGCGCGATGATGTCACGTTATTGATGGATAACTGATTTTTTAAACCTATATTTTCACATTGGCTTAATGATTTCAAATAGAGATGTCCGATAATATCGGCCTCGGTATCGTTTTATTTTTATCGGTATCTGTTTTTTTTTGTTTTTTTTTGTTTTATTAAATCAAAAAACACAAGATACACTTACAATTAGTGCACCAACCCAAAAAAACTCCCTCCCCCATTTACACTCATTCACACTCATTCACACAAAAGGGTTGTTTCTTTCTGTTATTAATATTCTGGTTCCTACATTATATATCAATATATATCAATACAGTCTGCAAGGGATACAGTCCGTAAGCACACATGATTGTGCATGCTGCTGGTTCACTAATAGTATTAACCTTTAACAGTTAATTTTACTAATTTTCATTAATTACTAGTTTCTATGTAGCTATGGTGCCAATATGGAAAACTGAGCAACATCATGAGAGGAGAAATACCGTTAAGCCTAAAAAGAAAGGTCTTTAATCAATGCGTGTTACCAACCATGACATACGGAGCTGAAACCTGGGCTTTGTCAAATAAAATGGAAAAGAAAATAGCAGCAGCACAACACAACATGGAAAGAAATATGCTCGGAATCACATATAAAGACAGAAAAACAAATGAATGGGTTGGAAAACAAACGCAAGTCCAAGACATTATGAGAACTATCAAATTAAGTAAGTGGAAGAGGGCTGGACATATCAGTAGGAGAACAGATAATAGATGGACTTCCCTAATGACATCATGGAGACCCATGGATGGGAGCAGAAATAGAGGAAGACAGAGAGTGAGATGGTGAGATGATATAGACAAATATTGGGGAACAGTGCAGTGGCAGGGAGCAGCTAGAGATCGTTCACTATGGCAGAAACATGCTGAGGCTTTCGTCCAGCAGTGGACTGACAACGGCTGCTGATGATGATGATGTAACTGTTTTTATATTGTTTTACTTTCTTTTTTAATCAAGAAAATGTTTTTAATTTATTTATCTTATTTTATTTATTTATTTTTTTAAAAAAAAGGACTTTATCTTCACCATATCTGGTTGTCCAAATTAGGCATAATAATGTGTTAATTCCAGGACGGTATAGATCGGTATCGGTTTATATAGGTATCGGTTGATATCGGTATCGGTAATCAAGAGTTAAACAATATCAGATTATCAGATATCGTCAAAAAAGCCATTATCGGATATCCCTAATTTCAAAGTATTAAACACATCTTGGAAAATGGTGAAAAGTAGAAAATTCCTTAAATTAGTATCTCTATTGGAAGAATTTAAGTTGATTTAGTTTAGCCCTAATTTTGTATTTGAATGTTTTATTATTATTTTCTAAACCTATGTATTGTCTTTTACTTTTCTTTCCTTGACATGTTTTGTTTGTTAGAGACGATAATTGCTCAACCTGGTGGATGTTTGAAAGTGCCTTGATTTGTGTGTACATTTGTGAATATACGTTGTTTGTGTGTGAATGTGAGTGTGAATGTTGTGTGAATCTCCTCTCTGGTCAACAAAAGCACCATGAGGATTCAAGCGGGAACTCTCGTCCAACCCTTTTTCGATTACGCATGCACCTCCTGGTACCCTAGCACCTCCAAAACCCTCAAATCTAAACTCCAAACATCCCAGAACAAGCTAGTCAGATTACTTCTAGACCTCCACCCCAGATCCCACCTCACTCCTACCCACTTCTCCAAAGTGGGCTGGCTCAGGGTGGAGGACAGAGTAAAACAACTTGCACTGAGCCTAGTCTATAAAATCCGCTACACCTCCTTGATACCGAAGTACAAACTACTTCCTTAACGTAAATGACCGCCATAACCACAACACCAGGGGGAGCTCCACTAACCACGTTAAACCCAGATTCCGATCTAACAAAGGTCTTAAATGCCTACTGAAACCCACTACTACCGACCACGCAGTGTGATAGTTTATATATCAACGATGAAATCTTAACATTGCAACACATGCTAATGCGGCCGAGTTAGCTTACTAAAGTGCAATTTTAAATTTCGCGCAAAATATCCTGCTGAAAACGTCTCGGTATGATGACGCCTGCGCGTGACGTCACGGATTGTAGAGGACATTTTGGGACAGCATGGTGGCCAGCTATTAAGTCGTCTGTTTTCATCGCAAAATTCCACAGTATTCTGGACATCTGTGTTGGTGAATCTTTTGCAATTTGTTCAATGAACAATGGAGACAGCAAAGAAGAAAGCTGTAGGTGGGAAGCGGTGTATTGCGGCAGGTGTTGTGCCGGATAACGCACCCCCGCCGTAGAATGCACCCCCTGACTGTTGTGCCGGATAACACAACCGGTGTTTCATTGTCTACATTCCCGACACGACAGCCAGCGACACGGGAGAAAGCGAGGACGAATTCGGCGATCGCCTTCTAACCAACGATTGGTATGTGTTTGTTTGGCATTAAAGGAAACTAACAACTATGAACTAGGTTTACAGCATATTAAATACATTTGGCAACAACATGCACTTTGAGAGTGCAGACAGCCCAATTTTCATCAATTAATATATTCTGTAGACATACTTTCATCCGCTATCTTTTCCTGAAAGCTGATCTGTCCAGTTTTGGAGTTGATGTCAGCAGGCCAGGGAAGCTAGGGTTGATATTCTGCTCTTGATCATCTTCGGTGGCATAAGGGACGGTGTGAGCCACGACATCCAGGGGGTTTACCTCGCTCGTCTGCGGGAACAAACTGCCGCCATTGCTTGCCGTGCTACCGAGGTCTTTTGACCCTGAATTGCTCACACACTCCGGCAGATTCAATGGGGGTCTGGCGGCAGATTTCTTTGACTTTATCGTTGGAAATGCATCTGCTTTGAGTGTCGCAGGATATCCACACATTCTTGCCATCTCTGTCGTAGCATAGCTTTCGTCGGTAAAGTGTGCGGAACTTGAATCCGTCCCTGTTCGTGTTGTTACACCCTCCGACAACACACCGACGAGGCATGATGTCTCCAAGGTACGGAAAACAGTCGAAAAAACGGAAAATAACAGAGCTGATTTGACTCGGTGTTTGAGAAAATGGCGGATTGCTTCCCGATGTGCTCCGAGAGCGAATAATAGAAAGGCGTTTAATTCGCCAAAATTCACCCATTTAGAGTTCGGAAATCGGTTAAAAAAATATATGGTCTTTTTTCTGCAACATCAAGGTATATATTGACGCTTACATAGGTCTGGTGATAATGTTCCCCTTTAATAATGAAAACTTTTTCTTATGCCTTCTGATCTCTCTCTCTCTCTCTCTCTCTCTCTCTCTCTCTCTCTCTCTCTCTCTCTCTCTCTCTCTCTCTCTCTCTCTCTCTCTCTCTCTCTCTCTCCCTCTCTCTCTCTCTCTCTCTCTCTTTCTCTCTCACTCTCTCTCTCTCTCTCTCTCTCCTTCTCTCTCTCGCTCTCTCTCTCTCTCTCTCTCTCTCTCAACTACTTGCTGTACATATCCTACCAAGTCAGACCTGACTGTTCCAATATCCATTTCTCTGTTCTCAATTGTTGATGATAACAACCAAACCTAAACCTGTGCAACCTACTAATAAAAGTCTCAATCAATCAGTCTACCTGTGATGAGGTGGCGATTTGTCTGGGGTGTACCCCGCCTTCTGCCCGAATACAGCTGAGATAGGCTCCAGCACCCCCCCCGCGACCCCAAAAGGGACAAGCGGTAGGAAATGGATGGATGGATGTGTGTATAATAAAATAAACACTACTGTGGGCGTTCCTTTAAGGGGGCGTTCCTTACAGAGCACACCTTTAAGTGTCTGCCGCCTGCAGATAGATGCGCTGGGCTTTGCTTAGCTTGCTAGCCGCTAACAAAGAGACGCGGAAGTAGGCCACACGTCGCTCAGCGGATACACGTCTAATTGTCGTGATTGTGCCAAAATGCGTACAGTCCAAATGCTGAGAGCGTTGGTGAATCAGCGACTAAATGCGGCGGTTGAGGAAATATTTGTGGTGTTCGAAAGAACGATAGCGGACTACGAGGAAGAGAACCAGCGACAACGTCGACTACTGGACGCTGTCTTCAAGCGGCCTCGACTTGTGTTAAACAAAGCAGGTTTGTTTCCTTCTTACTCTCACATGTTTACTGTAAAATAGTGCACATTGCACCGTGGCTTGCGGAGGCTTCCATCGAAGCCATTATTATTGTGCTTCTTCTTCTTGTAGTTAGCCGTAACTTATTGTTTATTGAATGGATCCCCATTAGCTCACGCCAAGGCGACTGCTAGTCTTCCTGGGGTCCATATAGGAGCATACACAATTAAAATACAAAGAATACATGCATTACCAGGCATTATACACTGGAAAAATACAACATAAGATAAAAAGCTAGTTAAAACCAGTATTAAAAATTCACGTCATGTGGGCAGCTGCAATAGGTGTATCTTCAAAGCTGTCTTCAATGACAATCTACTTTGTGAGAGATTAATGTGAGCAACCCATTCCAGAATGATGTACATCTATACATGACTGTATGTTTGAGGAGATTGGCACTTCCTGCTCCCAGGACCAAATAGCCATTGCTGGCATTCCTGGTGTCATGAAAGTGTGTGTTAGTTGATTTTAAAAACTGTTTGTAAAAGTAATCTGGTGATTTAGTAGGTGCATACCTCCATATCAGTGGTTCTCAAATGGAGGTACGCGTACCCCTGGGCGTACTTGAAGGTATGCCAAGGGGTACGTGAGATTTTTTTAAAATATTCCAAAAATAGCAACAATTCAAAAATCCTTTATAAATATATTTATTGAATAATACTTCAAGAAAATATGAATGTAAGTTCATAAACTCAGTGAAGCACAAGCTTAGGTTTCTCACTGAAATGTCTGTCAAAAAGAACTGTGAAAATAAATGCAACAATGCAATATTCAGTGTGTTCCATAAATATTGATGTTAAAGATTTTTTTTTTTGTGAAGAAATGTTTAGAATTAAGTTCATCAATCCAGATGGATCTCTATTACAATCCCCAAAGAGGGCACTTTAAGTTGATGATTACTTCTATGTGTAGAAATCTTTATTTATAATTGAATCACTTGTATATTTTTCAACAAGTTTTTAGTTATTTTTATATCTTTTTTTCAAAATAGTTCAAGAAAACCACTACAAATGAGCAATATTTTGCACTGTTATACAATTTAATAAATCAGAAACTGATGACATAGTGCTGTATTTTACTTCTTTATCTCTTTTTTTCAACCAAAAATGTTTTGCTCTGATTAGGGGGTACTTGAATTAAAAAAATGTTCACAGGGGGTACATCACTGAAAAAAGGTTGAGAACCCCTGCTCCATATAATATATAATCCTGTATCTCTGAGGTATTTAATAACAGCTCTATATTTACTGCAAACCCTCATTCTCAAAGTTTGTAATACATCTTCTATTTTCCAATCTTTCTCTCTCTTGCTGATATTTTCCTTTAACTTACGTCTCTCTTCAGTAAACTTCTTGCAATATAATATAATGTGTTTTACATCTTCAACAGTTTTACATGAGGCACATGACATTTTCCTATTGTTGTCGTTGTTTTATTTAGCCCTGTATGATCAAATCCTAGTCTTTGTCAGCCTTCTATTCTTCCTCTTAATCTATTGTGCATTAATAGTTTTCTGTATGTCATAATATTTTCTACCTCTGCAATTGTTCCCCTATGTACATCTGTCACATTCAATATTTCTGTCATCTCAGGGCGTTCAATCGTTCGCAACTGGACTGCTTGGTTTGTCTTGGAAGACATTTCGCCACTCATCCGAGTAGGCTTCATTACTTTGTGCTCATAGACTTAGATTGGTCAGATCAAGTCCAAGGGTTGGTGCCGAAACCCCATTTATTTATACTCCAAAAACCAGGAGGGTGTGCCTGGGCAAGGATGGTTTCGCCTGATCGTAGTGAGAAAAAAAACAACTGTTTTAATGCAAACGAGCAATTCTAACTATCAAAGCCAACGACAGTCGTTGAAGTGTAAATTCCCCTCGTTAGCATTGAGGTATTGTGTGGCAGAACACAATATCCAGTTCAAAATAGTCTCAATCCCCCACGTAAGCATTCCATTCAGTGTAAATCAATGACACAAATGACATTCTGCTCACCTTCAGTGAGCAGAATGTTTCAAATTCCAGTTATTTGTTGGAGTCTTTTAGGAATGGTTGAAAGGACAGTGTTTATGAGCACGAACTGATAAAGACTACTTGGATGAGCGGCAAAACGTCTTCCAAGACAAACCAAACAGTCCAGTTGCGAATGATTGAACGTCCTGAGATGACAACGACCTGGAGGAATGAGAGCCTTCATAGGTATATCACAATAATATCGCACTGTGGCCTTAATACCGTGAACGTTCTCATTCATCAAGTTTTTGTCATGGCATCACTTGACTGTTCAGTTTGTCTCAGAAGACAATTTTCTTTTCATCCGAGTAGATTTCATTACGGCTGGCCCGATAAAACGATATCAATATAAAATGCGTTCGATAAATATATTATTATTATTTTTTTTGTCGGAAGAAATCGTAAATAATTAAGCATGGTTGCTTGCATGAACAAAGGCACCCGCGGTCTGAAAAGCCTGCAAAACACAGTGCTCTATGCTTAGGTAGTATCACTGGTGCTACTAAATGAAAAAAAATTGTAACACAGAAAAAATGTAGTAGCAATATGAAATGCCCTAAATATTACAATTCCAATATTAACACTCAAACAACGTACACGCATACACACATATAGACTCAATGCCAACATAAGGCCTACTGCAACGCTCAAACACAGAGAAAATCCCTAAACTGTGCTAGCACTGACGCTAACACAAGTGTCGGGCTAGGCGATATGGATCAAAACTCATATCGGTATAGTTTGGCCCATAAACTAGCCCATAAATGGAAATATCCGTTGATGTGACTAAATATCTCCACCATGCCTTGATTTAACATTTTTAGGACTGATGGGGATCCAAAATACACAAAAACAGGTACCAACAAGTAAGAAAAGTAGGTTTTGTATTGGGGCTGGGCGATATGGCCTTTTATTAATATCTCAAAATTTTTAGGCCATGTCACGATACACGATATATATCTCGATATTTTGCCTTAGCCTTGAATGAACACTTGATGCATATAATCACACCAGTATGATGATTCTAAGTGTCTACATTAAAACATTCTTGTTCATACTGCATTAATATATGCTAATTTAAAACTTCAATGCAGAGAGGGAAATCACAACTAAGTAAATTTACCAAAACTGTATTTATTAAACAGTTATTAAAAGCCTACTGAAACCCACTACTACCGACCACGCAGTCTGATAGTTTATACATCAATGATGAAATCTTAACATTGCAACACATGCCAATACGGCCGGGTTAGCTTACTAAAGTGCAATTTTAAATTTTGCGCGAAATATCTTACTGAAAACGTCTCGGTATGATGACGCCGGCACGTGACGTCACGGATTGTAGGACATTTTGGGACAGCATGGTGGCCAGCTATTAAGTCGTCTGTTTTCATCGCAAAACTCCACAGTATTCTGGACATCTGTGTTGGTGAATCTTTTGCAAATTGTTCAATGAACAATGGAGACAGCAAAGAAGAAGCGTTGTATTGCGGGCGGCTGCAGCAACACGAACACAGCCGGTGTTTCATTGTTTACATTCCCGGAAGATGACAGTCAAGCTTTACCATTGGCCTGTGGAGAACTGGGACAACAGAGACTCTTACCAGGAGGACTTTGAGTTGGATGCGCAGACGCGGTACCGTGAGTACGCATGCAGCTGCGGCTTCCAAACATTTGATCGCTTGCCCGTACGTGCGTGCCGCTATGTGCATGTCACGTACGTAACTTTGGGGAAATATATGTGCTGTATGAACTTTGGGGAGGTGAACGGTACTTTGGGCTGTGGGATTGAGTGTGTTGTGCAGGTGTTTGAGTTGTATTGGCGGGTTATATGGACGGGAGGGGGGAGGTGTTTGTTATGCGGGATTAATTTGTGGCATATTAAATATAAGCCTGGTTGTGTTGTGGCTAATAGAGTATATATATGTCTTGTGTTTATTTACTGTTTTAGTCATTCCCAGCTGAATATCAGGTCCCACCCGCCTCTCACAGCATCTTCCCTGTCTGAATCGCTCCCACTGCCCTCTAGTCCTTCATTCTCACTTTCCTCATCCACAAATCTTTCATCCTCGCTCAAATTAATGGGGAAATCGTCGCTTTCTCGGTCCGAATCGCTCTCGCTGCTGGTGGCCATGATTGTAAACAATGTGCGGATGTGAGGAGCTCCACAACCTGTGACGTCACGCGCATATCGTCTGCTACTTCCGGTACTGGCAAGGCTTTTTTATCAACGACCAAAAGTTGCAAACTTTATCGTCGATGTTCTCTACTAAATCCTTTCAGCAAAAATATGGCAATATCGCAAAATGATCAAGTATGACACATAGAATGGACCTGTTATCCCCGTTTTTAAATAAGAAAATCGCATTTTAGTTGTCCTTTAAGCAGTGGCAGAAACATTCATGTAATCTCAAAACAGAGTGCAAGATTGTCAGACATTTTAAAACAAGCTATTAGTGCACTTTTTGTACAGAATGCCACTACAATATTTTAAAACAAATAAAGTGCACTTTTGTGCATGATGTCACACAAGATATTTCAAAAACTGTAAAATAAAAATTAGCTGCATAATAGGAAATCAAATTGTGTATGTCTTTCGCTATGTGGTAGGTTACTGCGGACATTGTCTCCTTCTGTTTTGGGCAATTTTTTTCATACGGTGTTGATGTGGAACTGGAAGACGCCAGGCTCAATTGGGTCAGTGCTGCTTGCTTGGGCATTTTGTTGCTGTGGCACCGGCCGAGATGTGGACATGCAGAGTTTCAAGCACTCCTTATTCTCTAGCGGGTGACTTTTCAAATGATACTACAAATTAGTAGTGCTGCGACTTTTTGTAGCAACGCTTTTGCCGCATACTTTTCATATTACGGTTGTCTGTTCAACATCTTCCCCCTTGAAGCCAAACCACCGCCAGACGATGGACCCCGTCTTGGGAATGAATTCTTCTTCTTCCATGTGTTACCAGATTCGCACCTTCTCTCTCTCGTATTACCACTCGCTCCGCTAGCACCACCTGCTACAACTAACTTTACCCATGTCGCCACGCTAACTGCTGCGATGTAAGCAGACCTACAGAGGTGGAATTGTTTGCCACTATACTATAGACTTTAAAAATCTATTTCAATCTTCCCCCATATTTTCTTTCTAAGTCCTATTTTAAATCGTAATTTTTTCTTCTTTTATTTGGGATGATGAGCGCGCAAGAACGGGTAGGACTTTACTCCAGTGCTTGGGCGACCCAATTTCATCAGCTATTATTGGGCAGCCAATGTCCACAAAATGGTACTTTGGTTTATCTCAGAAAAGGGACTGCAGCTATCGAATATTTTAGTAATCGAGTAATCTATCGAATATCCCGATCGATTAATCAAGTAATCGAATAAATCATATTTTAGCTTAAAAAATAAGACGTTTTTTTTGTCCTCTGCAGCTTCTCAGGCAAATTATATAGTTGATGTAGATGCCCCTATCGGCTGTACAAATTGACTTTACAAAAGACAAGTGTGGGATACTTCTCTTGTTGCCTTATTTGTATTTTGACTTTATTAAATGTATTTAAATTATTATTTGGTGCAGCCGTGCCGGAGCAATATATTTGCTTAATTAACGTTTAATTATACATGTTAAGATGTGCCCTCAATTGTTGTTTGGCCTAATTGTCTTATTTCCAAAACGCCTGTTTTCATTATTGAAGCCTGTCACGCACAGCTGAAATGCCTCCGTGGTTGATTGTGCCAATTTGTGTGTGCTAATAAAAACAGGTGCGCTCACAGCCCTATGTGCTGTGTGGTGTGACCGCATAAATTAAGTTCTTGTCTCTCGTGCGTTTTTGATGATTATTATACGGTGCCATTTAAATAGTGGTTTCTCCACGCAAATCCGCTGAGCGGTTTTCAACCTGCCAACAATACATAAACAATATAAAAAGACAAGCCACTTATTAATGACAACAGTTTTACATTTTAAGAATGCAATAAGGTTCATTGCATTTTTTGCATGCAAAATAGTAATCAATGTTAATTTTGCCATCATAACATGTTTGAGATGAAAACACATACCGTATTTTTCTGAGTATAAGTCGCACCTGCCGAAAATGCATAATAAAGAAGGAAAACAACATATATAAATCGCACTGGAGCCCGGTCAAACTATGAAAAAAACTGCGTCTTATAGTCCGAAAAATACGGTATATATAAAATTAGTTCAAAATTAATATGCCCCGAGAAAGTTAAAATAAAACTATATTCTTAGTATCAAAAATAAAGCAAGAACAGTTTTCATTATATCAAACATTAGGAGTGGATTAGGTAGTGCCTTTAATACTGCATTTGAAATGTGCAGCTTCATATTCAGAATGAATATGGCTGACAGGACCTTGGAACACAAGTGCTACTACCACTGTGAACAGGAACTTGGAACTCTTACATTTTACAGAGACTATAGTGGCTCCAAGTGTAAGCTATCCAAGTAGCATGTGGTTGCATGACTTGAATAACCCAAATAACTTTGCACGACTACTTTTGCGTGGTTAGTAATTAAAGGCTAATTAAACCCACAGCTCGGATAGCATTGTTAGTTTTCAACACCTTTTGGTGGCATTTGATGACTTGGCGGGAGTGAGAGAACACATCCTGGTTATCATAATGAATAACATTTATTTTACTAACACAACTTTTGCATTTACATTTGATACTAGATGACTTACCTCGCCTCCGGACGTCCCTCAATCGGATGCTTTCTCGACAGGTGCTACAGCATCGAACTTGTGCTATTGTGGTATACGAGCTCCACTTTGCAATGTTTGCATACGACTTCGTTTTCCTTCGATTTCAGTGTGAAGTGTTCCCACACCTTAGACAACTTTTGTCGCTTCTTAATTCTCTCGTTTTGCGAGTTATGTCTGCGAAAAAGTTTTCTAAACTCAAGTGTATTTAAAAGAGCGGTGTTGTGCAGTGTAGGGGCTGTATGATCTGTGACGTAAACACGCTGTGCAACACCTAAACAGTCCGTGCGAAACGTGAGCTGCCATGTCCACACGAACACAGTGTCATGGTTTGTAGGTGACAAACCCGAAGATGCAGAGATGGCAGGCGGTGTACAAGAAAACATGGTTTTAATGTTAAAAAAAAGGTGAAAACAAAAAGGCGCACAAGGCGAAGGTACAACTTAACGCAGGAAACAAAAGCTAACACTTAGCCTGAATTATGGACATGAAACAAAAAGTCGCTAACTGTGGCATAAATAAACAAAACTTACTTGGCAAGGCACGAGCAGCATGAACTAAGCATGAAATCATCAGCATGAACTATGATATCTCCAGAAAACAAGCATGAACAGAGCATTGCATGAAACAGGGAGTCCACAGCATACAACAAACAATACTCCAGCACTAACTTGAGGGCAAGGCAGGTTTAAATAATGCCTCTGATTAGTGCTCGGGCAGCAGGTGAGCGGGCGAACACTAATCAGAGGCAGGTGGAAATAATAAGTAACCATGGTAACTAAAACAAACAAGGGTGCACAAAAAACAGGAACTATGAAGTCCAAAACTAACAGAACATAAAACATGATCCGGGACATGGATCATGACACACAGAGTTTCAAAAACACATATTTGGGGTTAAAACAATCTCCATTAACACACATGTAGTTTCAAAACTGTCTCTGTCTACACACAAACGCTTACACCTGCTGTCATGCACATTTTGTACAATCAGAAGCCTGAAAAAAGCAGCAATATCTGACTTGGTGGCATTACACCTCCTATTATGTTTATTTTGATCGACTTTAGATGTACAATAACCTGTACATTATCTTTAAAACCTGCCTGCACGTACACACAGAATCCTGGGAACATTATTAAAGAGCGTATTCACGCCTGTGCTGTTGAAACCCAACACTCATAGAATTATAACGTGTTCAGCAACATGGTGATGTATTACATGTGCAGTGAAGTGTACATTCTTTCTAAAATCAGCGCGCACTAAGGAAACCCTTTTGCATGTTTGAGTGCCTATATAAAGTGCACGGACGTGCGTGTGCCGCTGCAAAACTCTCGTGGAATTATAAAGCATTTAATCATGGATATAGTACATGTGTAATGAAGTGTATATTGTCTTTAAAGGCCTACTGAAATTCGATTTTCTTATTTAAACGGGAATAGCAGGTCCATTCTATGTGTCATACTTGATCATTTCGCGATATTGCCATATTTTTGCTGAAAGGATTTAGTAGAGAACATCGACGATAAAGTTCGCAACTTTTGGTCGCTGATAAAAAAGCCTTGCCTGTACCGGAAGTAGCAGACGATATGCGCGTGACGTCACAGGTTGTGGAGCTCCTCACATCTGCACATTGTTTACAATCATGGCCACCAGCAGCGAGAGCGATTCGGACCGAGAAAGCGACGATTTCCCAATTGATTTGAGCGAGGATGAAAGATGTGTGGATGAGGAAAGTGATAGTGAAGGACTAGAGGGCAGTGGGAGCGATTCAGATAGGGATGATGTTGTGAGAGGCGGGTGGGACCATATATTCAGCTGGCAATGACTAAAACAGTAAATAAACACAAGACATATATATACTCTATTAGCCACAACACAACCAGGCTTATATTTAATATGCCACAAATTAATCCCGCATAACAAACACCCCCCCCCCCCCCCCCCCCCCCCCCCCCCCCATCCATATAACCCGCCAATACAACTCAAACACCCGCACAACACACTCAATCCCACAGCCCAAAGTACCGTTCACCTCCCCAAAGTTCATACAGCACATATATTTCCCCAAAGTTACGTACGTGACATGCACATAGCGGCACGCACGTACGGGCAAGCGATCAAATGTTTGGAAGCCGCAGCTGCATGCGTACTCACGGTACCGCGTCTGCATATCCAACTCAAAGTCCTCCTGGTAAGAGTCTCTGTTGTCCCAGTTCTCCACAGGCCAATGGTAAAGCTTGACTGTCATCTTTCGGGAATGTAAACAATGAAACACCGGCTGTGTTATCCGGCACAACAGTCAGGGGGTGCATTCTATGGCGGGGGTGCGTTATCCGGCACAACACCTGCCGCAATACACCGCTTCCCACCTACAGCTTTCTTCTTTGCTGTCTCCATTGTTCATTGAACAAATTGCAAAAGATTCACCAACACAGATGTCCAGAATACTGTGGAATTTTGCGATGAAAACAGACGACTTAATAGCTGGCCACCATGCTGTCCCAAAATGTCCTCTACAATCCGTGACGTCACGCGCAGGCGTCATCATACCGAGACGTTTTCAGCAGGATATTTCGCGCAAAATTTAAAATTGCACTTCAGTAAGCTAACCCGGCCGTATTGGCATGTGTTGCAATGTTAAGATTTCATCATTGATATATAAACTATCAGACTGCGTGGTCGGTAGTAGTGGGTTTCAGTAGGCCTTTAACATCAGTACACTACAAGGGGGACACTATTTTTTAGCTGCTTGGTCGCTTTTTACGTGCAAGCACGGTCGCGCCCGGCCCCATCTACAAAAATGGACGCAAGACACGTAAGGTAACTTCATGATTTGTTGTTAAATAAGGACTAAAAACATAAAATAATGTTGCACCTTTCTTATGACACACAGTAACAAGTCTTACTTGTCAAAGTTGTTCCATCAGGTGGAAGTTTGACAGCGATCATGTCCAAAACAGCTGAAACCCATTTTGATGTGTTTTTTTATTAATGTTGTGTGAAAATAACTGCATGTTTACGTTCAAACATACATTAGGTCCTCTAATAATGTGTTTAAAGGCTGCAACGCAATGTTGTTGAGCTTGGAAATGACAGCGTACAACCGTGACGTCATCACAAGTATCCGTGTGTGCTGTGTACACGCATACGCTAAGCAGAGAGTTTTGGATCTCTACACTTTGGCCAGCGTTTGTAGGGTTAGGGGTTATGGTTAGGTTAAGTATGCATTTATTAAGTATCTGTGTTCGTGTGGAAATTAACGAGGCAAAATGCCGTAAAAAAAAAATGTAACGACGCCTCAAGGCTGCAAAAGTTACTCGAATATATTTTGTAATCGAGTTACTCGGGTAATCGTTTCAGCTCTAGACTGAACCCCTCGGCTCGGGAGTGAAGTTCTGCCTCAAGTGGAGGAGTTCAAGTATCTCAGGGTCTTGTTCACGAGTGAGGGAAGAATAGAATGCGAGATTGACAGACGGATTGGTGCGGTGACAGTGATGCAGTCACTGCACCGGTCTGTTGTGGTGGAGAAGGAGCTGAGCCAGAAGGCGAAGCTCTCGATTTACAGGTCCGTCTACGTTTCTACCCTCACCTATGGTCACGAGCTTTGGGTAATGACCGAAAGGACAAGGTCGCGAATACAAGCGGCAAAAATGAGTTTCCTCCGCAGGATGTCTGGGATCACCCTCAGAGATGGTGAGGAGCTCGGTAATCCGGGAGAGACTCAGAGTAGAGCTGCTGCTCCTTCACGTCTAGAGGAGCCAGCTGAGATGGCTCAGGCATCTACTACGGATGCCTCCTGTGTTTTGGGTTTGTCCAGCCGGGGGAAGACCTTAGGACACGTTGGAGGGACTATGTCTCACAGCTGGCCTGGGAACGCCTCGGTATCCCCCCTGTAGAACTAGAGGAAGTGACCGGGGACAGGGAAGTCTGGGCATCTCTGCTTAGACTGCTGTCCCCGCGACCCGGACTCGGATAAGCGGCGGTGGATGGTTTCTCTCGCCCCAGTGCAGCTGGTGCTGATTAGATGCTGACGCCTGCTCTTCTTCTCTCCCATCTCTGGTTTGTGGCACCCTTCCTCTCTCTCCTTCTAGCTTCACTCACATCTTATACTGTGGCGATAGGAACACTTGGGATATGGTCCCCAATTTGATGACATCTGGGTGGCTCTCACTCCCTTCCAAGGTTTATTGTTGTTCCCATTGGTGTGTTTTTTTTCTTGCCCTGATGTGGGATCTGACCTGAGGATGTCGTTGTGGTTTGTGTAGCCCTTTGAGACACTTGTGATTAAGGCATACTTGCCAACCCTCCCGGATTTTCCGGGAGACTCCCGAAATTCAGCGCCTCTCCCGAAAACCTCCCGGGACAAATTTTCTCCCGAAAATCTCCCGGTTAGGCGGAGCTGGAGGCCACGCCCCCTCCAGCTCCATGCGGACCTGAGTCCGCTTTCCCACAATATAAAGAACGTCTACAGTAAAGCAGCCCGTCTGCCGTCAACAGCAATGTTGTGACACTCTTAAACAGGACAATACTGCCATCTAGTGCATTTGATGAAAGCACTTTTGTGCGTGCCACACAGCAATGCATAATCAGAGAGGGTGTTCAGCATGGTTAGAAAGATAGTGACAGAGAATAGAACAAGGATGGACAATTCAACCCTTAACTCAACGATGAGTGTTATGTGTGTGTATATGTGTAAATAAATGAACACTGAAAGTCAAGTATTTCTTTTATATATATATATATATATATACAGGTAAAAGCCAGTAAATTAGAATATTTTGAAAAACTTGATTTATTTCAGTAATTGCATTCAAAAGGTGTAACTTGTACATTATATTTATTCATTGCACACAGACTGATGCATTCAAATGTTTATTTCATTTAATTTTGATGATTTGAAGTGGCAACAAATGAAAATCCAAAATTCCGTGTGTCACAAAATTAGAATATTACTTAAGGCTAATACAAAAAAGGGATTTTTAGAAATGTTGGCCAACTGAAAAGTATGAAAATGAAAAATATGAGCATGTACAATACTCAATACTTGGTTGGAGCTCCTTTTGCCTCAATTACTGCGTTAATGCGGCGTGGCATGGAGTCGATGAGTTTCTGGCACTGCTCAGGTGTTATGAGAGCCCAGGTTGCTCTGATAGTGGCCTTCAACTCTTCTGCGTTTTTGGGTCTGGCATTCTGCATCTTCCTTTTCACAATACCCCACAGATTTTCTATGGGGCTAAGGTCAGGGGAGTTGGCGGGCCAATTTAGAACAGAAATACCATGGTCTGTAAACCAGGCACGGGTAGATTTTGCGCTGTGTGCAGGCGCCAAGTCCTGTTGGAACTTGAAATCTTCATCTCCATAGAGCAGGTCAGCAGCAGGAAGCATGAAGTGCTCTAAAACTTGCTGGTAGACGGCTGCGTTGACCCTGGATCTCAGGAAACAGAGTGGACCGACACCAGCAGATGACATGGCACCCCAAACCATCACCCAACCATGCAAATTTTGCATTTCCTTTGGAAATTGAGGTCCCAGAGTCTGGAGGAAGACAGGAGAGGCACAGGATCCACGTTGCCTGAAGTCTAGTGTAAAGTTTCCACCATCAGTGATGGTTTGGGGTGCCATGTCATCTGCTGGTGTCGGTCCACTCTGTTTCCTGAGATCCAGGGTCAACGCAGCCGTCTACCAGCAAGTTTTAGAGCACTTCATGCTTCCTGCTGCTGACCTGCTCTATGGAGATGGAGATTTCAAGTTCCAACAGGACTTGGCGCCTGCACACAGCGCAAAATCTACCCGTGCCTGGTTTACGGACCATGGTATTTCCGTTCTAAATTGGCCCGCCAACTCCCCTGACCTTAGCCCCATAGAAAATCTGTGGGGTATTGTGAAAAGGAAGATGCAGAATGCCAGACCCAAAAACGCAGAAGAGTTGAAGGCCACTATCAGAGCAACCTGGGCTCTCATAACACCTGAGCAGTGCCAGAAACTCATCGACTCCATGCCACGCCGCATTAACGCAGTAATTGAGGCAAAAGGAGCTCCAACCAAGTATTGAGTATTGTACATGCTCATATTTTTCATTTTCATACTTTTCAGTTGGCCAACATTTCTAAAAATCCCTTTTTTGTATTAGCCTTAAGTAATATTCTAATTTTGTGACACACGGAATTTTGGATTTTCATTTGTTGCCACTTCAAATCATCAAAATTAAATGAAATAAACATTTGAATGCATCAGTCTGTGTGCAATGAATAAATATAATGTACAAGTTACACCTTTTGAATGCAATTACTGTAATAAATCAAGTTTTTCAAAATATTCTAATTTACTGGCTTTTACCTGTGTGTGTGTGTGTGTGTGTGTGTGTGTGTGTGTGTGTATATATATATATATATATATATATATATATATATATATATATATATATATATATATATATATTAGGGATGTCCAGGTTTTTGCACTTCCGATCCGATACCGATATTGTTTTTGCATTTCCGATCCGATACTGACCGATACCGATACTGACCGATACTGGCCTATCCGAGCATGTATTAAAGTTTAAAGTTGTTTAGCCTACTTAGTTGTCAGAATCATGTTGAAAAGGGTTTTAGTACTCTTGATAACAACTAGCCAGCTGAATTAGGGGAGTTTGAATAATACACAATGGTTGGTAACAAGAAACTGACCTGTTTATTCAAGGATAAACACAAAATAGACAAAATTATACATGACAAACAGAAATGGCATCATTGAACTAGGGCTGGGCGATATGGCCTTTTTTTAATATTGCGATATTTTAAGGCCATATTGCGATACACAATATATATCTCGATATTTTGCCTTAGCCTTGAATGAATACTTGATGCATATAATCACAGCAGTATGATGATTCTATGTGTTTTGATTGATTGATTGAGACTTTTATTAGTAGGTTGCACAGTGAAGTACATATTCCGTACAATTGACCACTAAATGGTAACACCCGAATAAGTTTTTCAACTTGTTTAAGTCGGGGTCCACTTAAATTGATTCATGATACAGATATATACTATCAGATATATACTATCATCATAATACAGTCATCACACAAGATAATCACATTGAATTATTTACATTATTTATAATCCAGGGTGTGGAGGGGGAGCCGGATGTAAGTGTCAAAAAGACAGCCAAAAGAGTTTGATATGAGAATAAATCTAAAGTTAAAATATAGGGTAGAAATGCACCCATTTGCAGGAAATGTAGTCTTGATTTCTTGATTTTCAAAACGTTCTTTCAAGGCTTGCATGTCTACATTAAAACATTCTTCTTCATACTGCATTAATATATGCTACTTTTAAACTTTCATGCAGAGAAGGAAATCACAACAAAAAAAATCACTAATTTTTTGATACGGTGTTGATTTGGAAATTTTTGCCTGCGTCGGCATTTTGATGGTCTGGGCGTGTGGCACCGAATGGAGATAAGCGTCTCGACAGACGTCACAATATTTGAACAATGATGACGAAAACTGTTGTCTCTGTCGTGTCCGTGTGTCGAAAAGTGTTATGCACTTATTTTTTTATTTGATTTTGTGCGTGGCATAGATTTGCCGTGCGCAGAGGACGCTTGAGCAGGCGCGCACCTTAGCGGCTGCGCTAGCATCACAGCTAACGTTAGCCATGCCGCTACCTCGCTCTCTGCTGGGAGAGGGCGTATACGTATGTGACTTATGACGTGACAGTATGTGACGTGTGTAAGAAGGTGCGCTCGCTGTCTGTGAGAGGGAGACACAGGAAAGAGTGAGAAGAGCCTGTCGTGTAATGCCAGCAGCTAAAAGCAACTGCGTGAGAATTGTGGATGTGTTGAAGGTGTGCTGGAAAATGCGGAACGGAAATTACGGAGCAGCAGAAAAGTGGAATGTATTATTTAAATAGGTGCGTTGGAAAACACGGACCGGAGTTTTTTTAAAAACTGGATCTGGATCGGCATTTTCCCATGCCTTGCCGATACGCAATTTTTGGCAAATATCGGCATCCGATCCAAATATCGGATCGGGACATCCCTAATATAGATATAGGGACGGCGTGGCGCAGTGGAAGAGTGGCCGTGCGCAACCCGGGGGTCCCTGGTTCAATCCCCACCTAGTGCCAACCTCGTCATGTCCGTTGTGTCCTGAGCAAGACACTTCACCCTTGCTCCTGATGGGTGCTGGTTAGCGCCTTGCATGGCAGCTCCCTCCATCAGTGTGTGAATGTGTGTGTGAATGGGTAAATGTGGAAGTAGTGTCAAAGCGCTTTGAGTACCTTGAAGGTAGAAAAGCGCTATACAAGTACAACCCATTTATTATTTATTTATTATATACATATATATATATATATATATATATATATATATATATATATATATGTAGCTAGAATTCACTGAAAGTCAATTATTTCTTATATATATATATATATATATATATATATATATATATATATATATATATATATATATATACACCGTATTTTCCGCACTATTAGCCGCACCTAAAAACCACAAATTTTCTCAAAAGCTGACAGTGCGGCTTATAACCCGGTGCGCTTTATATATGGATTAATATTAAGATTCATTTTCATAAAGTTTAGGTCTCGCAACTACGGTAAACAGCCGCCATCTTTTTTCCCCGTAGAAGAGGAAGCGCTTCTTCTTCTACGGTAAGCAACCGCCAAGGTAAGCACCCGCCCCCATAGAAGAGGAAGCGCTTCTTCTTCTACTGTAAGCAACCACCAAGGTAAGCACCCGCCCCCGTAGAAGAAGAAGCGCGCGGATATTACGTTTCATTTCATTTGTGTGTTTACATCTGTAAAGACCACAAAATGGCTCCTATTAAGAGACACGCGTACAACGCAGAATTCAAACTCAAGGCAATAAGTCACGCAGTAGAACACGGAAATAGAGCAGCAGCGAGAGAATTGAACATAAATGAATCAATGGTGCGTAGGTAGAGGAAGCAACAAGATGACCTGCGCCACTAAGACAGGGAGACAGCGCCGGACGACATACGCCAACATCTGGATTGTAAATGCCTGAGCGGATATATCGGTCTCAACTGTGGTCCGAGCTTTCTGGAAGGCAGGATTCACGGAACTGCTGGACAACAGCGACACTGACTCTGATGACTTCGACGAGACGGAGCCGGCCATTTTGGATGCCGTATTCGCCCAACTTTTTAATTCAGACACTGAAGAAGAATTCGAGGGATTTATGGATGAGGAATAATTTCAGAAAGTGAGCTTTAAATGTTTATTTTGTGTGTTGTGTGACATTAACGTTCGAGCAACGTTGAGTTATTGATGTTGCTATTGCTCTGCACTAATTTGAGTGTTACTATTTTTGTGATTGCACATTTGCACATTACATTTTGGGGGTGAACAGAGTTGTTAGAACGCTGGTTTGTAATATATTATTAAAGTTTGACTGACCTATCTGACTGTTTTTATGACATTCCCTTTAGCGCAGCGTAGGCGCGGCTTATAACCCGGGGCGGCTTATAGGTGATCAAAGTTTTGAAATATGCCATTCATTGAAGGTGCGGCTAATAACCCGGGGCGGCTTATAGTGCGGAAAATACGGTATATGAAATACTTGACTTGGTGAATTCTAGCTGTAAATATACTCCTCCCCTCTTAACCACGCCCCCAACCACGACCCCGCCCCAACCACGCCCCCCGCGCCCCCCCCCCACCCCCCACCTCCCGAAATTGGAGGTCTCAAGGTTGGCAAGTATGGATTAAGGGCTATATAAATAAACTTTGATTGATAATTCCCTTTTCATATCAGCTAAGATAGACCCGCAGTCTTAATTTTTGGCAGCGCTTTTTGTGTCTTTCTGGCTGCCAAAGTGTCCCAACTTGTCGGATTACCTACTCAGACGTCTCATATACAGGTGAGATGCACAATTTGCAATCTAGAATAAACATAGAGGGCACAGGGAAGCGAGGAAACCGCAGACCACTCGATGATGTCAACATAGGCACACACGGAATGATCACGCCGCTGCAATAAATTGTATTTCTCCTGAAGCTGGAGAACATTAAGTACTCTTTTCGAGTGTGCGCGGATACGGTCTACATCCACTGGAGACCCTTCCTCCAATATTTTGAAAAGCTCCCATCTGTCGAGGTAGTATAGTAAGACATCGCCTATTTATCCTGATCCCGTCCTCAATTTCCAACTTCCCAGCTGTGCGTGACTGAACACCAAACTGCTGGGTCTGAATATACTTTTAACACGGGTTGTTCAGCCGCGGAGGTGATGGTCAGGATGCGAGCAGCTTTTTTTAGGTCAAGTTGAGCAGCATGTGCAGTATATCTATCTCAATTACAACTTTTGTTTCTCTGGATTTGGTCTCTTCACTCAATTTTCATTATTAGCAATATTTTTTCATGATACTTTTTCATGATACTTTTTTTTTTTTTTTTTAGATGTACATCATTTTATTTTCTTAATCATTTATTTTTACTCGCACTTATTCCTTGTCATTTTATTTTATTTTATGCGAGTTTTCCAACCTTACAGTTGTATTTGTTGTTAAACTAAGAAGCCTTTTTGTTGGTTTTGGAGGGATTTTGTTATAGAACTAGTGATACTGGGCTTTTAAATGTGTGTAAGGGAGGGGAAAAAATAAAACTGTGGGCTACATCCAAATTGCACTGTATGTTTTGAACTTGCTTTAATAAGAAAAAAAAAGATGTACAAGCCTAGTTGATATAAAAATAATTTTAGAATCCTCTAAGTGACATTTTCTTTGTCAAATCTAGCCTCTTTATATCTTTTATCCATGATTAGGGATGTATATCGTTAAGAATTTATCGATACATTACCCTTATCGATAGTCCTTATCGATACCGGTATTTATCGGTAATATATGTAATTTGTGGGGAAAATACATATCAATTATATAATATAAAACAATTAGCATGTTATGTGGCTGTGCACTTTGTAACAATAGGAATTGTTATTTGTGTTTATTTTGCACGTAGACGTATTTGAGTGACGGACCGGAAACCATATTGACTGTTAACAGCTACCAATTTAAGTGTGGTGTGTGTTCTCTAAAGAAAAAGACTTAGTGAGCAAATTTAATGCTCAATTGTCCAGTTTTTAGTCAAGAGACAGAGCGAACTGAAACACAAGATGTGTTTAATGACTAAGGCTGCAGCTAACGATTATTTTTCTATCGATTAATCTATAGATTATTTTTTTCGATTAATCGGTTAATCTATAGATTATTTTTTCGATTAATCTATAGATTATTTTTCCTTTTACCGATTATTTTTTTTATTTAAAATGAAGATGAAAAAATAAATGTAGGCCAGTTTTTTCAAAAGGCATGGCTTTTATTTACAAAAAAAAAAGTATGGCCACTCAGTCAACATTGACAACAACATGACAAAATATTCTGTAACAATGTAAACATTTAACAAAATTAAAAGTAGCTTATTTGCTTTTAATGTGCAAATATAAAAGTAAACATCCAGTGCAAATCTTAATATTCTGCAATAGTATAAGCATTTCAAAAGTAAAAGTATTGCTTATTTTGCTTTAAAATGTGCAAAAATAAAGATAAACATCCAATTCAAAAAAGTGCAAAACGGAAATATTCTGTAACAACAGTGTAAACATTTCAACAAAAGTAAAACTTTTGCTTATTTTGCTTAATAACACAACAATGATAGTATGATTAAAGTGAAAGTTAATTGTTCGTTTGTACATAGTATACGTAATTGTTAATGTTGTAAAAGGTATTTGCACAACTAATTAACGTTAGCGTTAAAGAGGAGCGCGTCTTTGTAAACACTGAACAGGAACGCCAAACGCTCCTCTCAGAGCGAAACGGTGCTTTAGTTTATGAATTTACAACGCAGATACAAATGACACATTCATGTTTTTGTGTAATGATGACAACGTATACTCACGCGGACGATTGACTAGTTGATGGTGATGGCAAGAACGCTGCCGTTGTGCTGCTATGATAGGCCATTTCCGCTCGACACAGTGTGCATACAACAACATTATTAGCAGAGGTGGGTAGAGTAGCCAGAAATTGTACTCAAGTAAGAGTACTGTTACTTTAGAGATTTATTACTCAAGTAAAAGTAAGGAGTAGTCACCCAAATATTTACTTGAGTAAAAGTAAAAAGTATGTTGTGAAAAAACTACTCAAGTACTGAGTAACATACACACACATATCATATACCGGTGTGTATATATATATATATATATATGTATATATATATATATATGTATATATATATATATATATATATATATATATATATATATATATATATATATATATATATATATATATATATATATATATATAATGTATATGTGTATATATATATAGGGCTTCACGGTGGCAGAGGGGTTAGTGCATCTGCCTCACAATACGAAGGTCCTGAGTAGTCTTGGGTTCAATCCCGGGCTCGGGATCTTTCTGTGTGGAGTTTGCATGTTCTCCCCGTGACTGCGTGGGTTTCCTCCGGGTACTCCGGCTTCCTCCCACCTCCAAAGACATGCACCTGGGGATAGGTTGATTGGCAACACTAAATTGGCCCTAGTGTGTGGATGTGAGTGTGAATGTTGTCTGTCTATCTGTGTTGGCCCTGCGATGAGGTCGCGACTTGTCCAGGGTGTACCCCGCCTTCCGCCCGATTGTAGCTGAGATAGGCTCCAGCGCCCCCCCGCGACCCCAAAAGGGAATAAGCGGTAGAAAATGGATGGATGGATGTATATATATATATACACACACACACACACACACACACATATATATATATACATTGATATATACAGTATATAATTTATATTTATTTATTTTGCCGTTTTTGTTTACATGTTAAAGGTGTTTTAATGAATATACATGCATGTTTAACATATAGATTCCTTTCTTTCATGAAGACAAGAATATAAGTTGGTGTATTACCTGATTCTGATGACTTGCATTGATTGTAATCAGGAAGCAGTGCTGGTAACGTCCACGTTTTCAAATGGAGGAGAAAAAAAGTTCCTCCTTTCTGTCTAATACCACATGAAAGTGGTTGTTATTTGGCATCTTATTTGTCCAACTTCCATATTCGTTTTTATACCCTTTACAAGAAATACATTGGCGGCAAACTCCGTAGCTTGCTAGCTTGTTTGCGCTGGCTTTCGGAGACTCTTATTTTGAAAGCGCAGGCGCGATGGAGCGGGACTTTTATTGTGAAGACAGGAACTGTGCAGTCAGTCTTTACGGTTGAAATAAAAAAAGGGTCTTTTTTCCTTCACACTTTTGATTGATTGATTGGAACTTTTATTAGTAGATTGCACAGTACAGTACATATTCCGTACAATTGACCACTAAATGGTAACACCCGAAGTTAGCTCGGAGCCAGTCAGGTCATGTGACCCCTGGCTCTGTTTGATTGGTCCAACGTCACCAGTGACTGCATCTGATTGGTGGAACGAAGTGAAACGTCACCAGTAAGGCAGGCACTTTGAAGGTCTGTCTGACAGACCAAAACAAACAAAGCGTGCATTAACAGATCGATAAAAATTAGTAGCGAGTAGCGAGCTGAATGTAGATAAAAGTAGCGGAGTAAAAGTAGCGTTTCTTCTTAGGCCGTTTATTGAAATACTCCCACACTTTTGACGACTTTTGGCGTGCTTTTTTCCCCTCGCTCGCACCGCTCGCATCGTCTGCTTTGCGCTCCGCCATGACGGTAGTGTGACGTAAATATGCGACGCGTCGACGAACAAAAACGTCCTCGACGTATTTACGTAACCGATGACGTCGACTACGTCGACGCGTCGTTTCAGCCCTATTAATGACACACAAATGCGGCGCAATGGAGTGACGTCAGATGGCAACCAGAGACCTGTCAGTCACAGTGGATGCTATCTTGCTTCAAAGCAACTTTATGAATGATTATATTGCCTTGGTTCACTTCAAACCGACACAGCGTGCGTGACTTTTAGGAGGAAATGTTGCTGTTACAAACCTTTGTGGTGTTGCTTCCTTATTTGTCATTATTCAAAGCTAATTGAAAAATAGAGCAAAAGAATGATAATATATGAAAAAATGTGTCAATACCAATAATTGACACAGATTTGTTTTAAATGTATGCACAACATTTTTTAGCCTTTTTAAAGAAAATATACGCATCATTTATTCAAATTATACAAAGGCGTTATGTGGTTCACTGCGGCGGAGGAAATTTCAGGCGCATTTCACTCACTCAAGCAGGACTCCGCAGACTCCGGTGGGAAAAATAACACAATACTAAAAATAATATACACTTTTAAGAAAAGTGGCGTTTTTGTGTTCTCCTTTACCTGCTTCCCATTCAAAGTATTTTTCATCACCGACAACAAAGTTTTCTTATTTCATTAGAACAAGTCCCCTACACGTTGAAAAATCATCAACACTAATGAGCACAACATCGAGCAGTGATAACGTGAGTTTACTTACGATCAAGTTCGTATCTTTAGTTGTTGAAATAAAATCGGCATGACTGGCAAGTTGTTTTGGTAGCAGCTAAACGAGGCATGAAAACCAGAGCGGCGCAGGGTTGATATGTATAGATATGTATGGTCTGCTGACAACAATATTTTTTCCCCCAAAATCTGTAGTTTGATGCACCTTTTATGGATTTATTTTAAGAGCAAAATTCAAATAAAAGAGTTAAAATCCATTCTCGCACGAGTGCTCCCTTTTTATTTTTTCTAGTCACACAATCTATTTTTTAGGTACAGATGCGAATGAAACAGTTGCACTGTACAGGCTTCTGCCCTAAGGCGTCCTCACCACAAATATATTGGCAAGCTGGAGGAAACCCCCAAGACATCAAGGATTACAGCACAAATCTGTTTTTTATATCACGCTTAAAAGAAATATTGAAATGTTAATATCAATACACCGACCTCATTGTCTAATATGTATAATTGATTTAAGCATTTTTTAAGGCTAACACATGGAGTGCAGTACCAATGGCGATGAATAAATTAATTCCTCTGACTATGCAAGTGGGATTTATGATAATAACAGGCAACAGTAAATTAATATTCTGAGCATTCTAAACGGTTAAAACTGTGCGACTCCCTGTCACCCAAGCACTCCATGTTGTGTCTCTAGTGGTCAATTGCTCACCAAAAAAAAAAAAACTACACCCAAACAAATAATAAATGGCTAATTTATGGCCCTCTTATTGTATGTTTTTCTTATTTGCTTTTGGTTTCTTGTGAAAAGTTCTGTTCTTTGTTTGTGTTGACTGTCCTTTCTGTTTTTCCCACATTTGATTTGCACAGGATTTCATCAATTATTTTTTGTCCTGTACTGTTTTGTCCTTTGGGTGTACGAGCAGCTGTCTTGCTTGTATGTAAGGCTTTACTGCTGAGTTCATTTTGTGTTTTTTCATGACTTGTAATGCTTCTGTTACTCCCTGGTGTACAGAGTGGTTATGACATCTTGAATGTCAATGTGGAAACTGATGAGATTATTGGAGATATTATCGGAAAATATGCTGATTTATTTGAGCAAAGCTGGACTTTTCCAAAGCATGATTTTGTCTATTTGTGTCCGGCAGACATCTGTGGAGAACATTCTCTCCTTGAGCAGCAGGAGTGGACCTTCACGGAGGGGCCACAACCACCCCACATTGAAGAGGAGGAGCCATACCACCCACATATTCAAGAGAAGGACCCACTGTCCCCTCCGTTTAAAGAAAACAAGGCACGACAGTCCCCTCAAATTAAAAGAGAAGAGGAACAGCCCCCACAATATATAGAGGAAGAGAAGCAACAGCATTCTCACTTTAAAACAGAAGAGGAGCCACAGTCAACCCAAATTAAAGCCGATGAGTCACAGTCCCCTCACATTGAGGAAGTTGAAGCGCCAGAGTCTCCCCAAATTAAAGAGGACGATGAGAAGCCACAGCCTCCTCAATTTGTAGAACAACAGCCCCCTCACCTTAAAACAGAAGAGCCACAGTCATCCCAAATTAACGCAGACGAGTCACAGTTCCCTCACATTGTGGTAGTTGAGGCGCCAGAGTCCCCCCTAATTAAAGAGGACGATGAAGAGCCACAGCCTCCTCAATTTGTAGAGGAAGAGCCACAGCCCCCACACTTCAAAACAGAAGAAGATGAGCCACAGTTCCCTCAATTTGTAGAGGTAGAGCAACAGCCCTTCCAAATTAAAGTTGAGTCACAATCCCCTCACATTGAGGAATATTGGGCGCCACAGTCCTCTGTGTTAAAAGGGAAGAGGTGCCACAGCCCCCACACATTCAAAAAGAAGAGAATGAGCCACTGCACCAGCATGGTAAAGAGGAAGAGGAGGAGCCACAAAAGTGAAAGTGAGGAGAAGAGAGAGGCGGAGCCTCCAAGCAGCAGCTCAACTCAACACATGACAACAGAAGCTGATGGAGACCACTGTGGAGGATCACAAGCAGACAAGATCTTAGCTCCACTATCAGATAGTGACGACACAACGTCTCACTCTCCTGACACTGATGAAGAAGACTCTGAAGATGATAAGACATGTCACACTGACAACACACACTTTACATGTTCTCACTGTGACAAAACTTTTACTTATCGTAGTTATCGGAAAATACACATGAGAACACACACTGGAGAAAAACCCTTTTCCTGTACAGTCTGTGGTAAAGGTTTTGCACAAAATTGTCATCTGAAAAGACACACAAGAATGCACACTGGAGAAAACCCCATTTCCTGTTCAGTCTGTGGTAAAGGTTTTGCGGGAAAAAGTGATCTGAAAATACACTCAAGAATGCACACTGGTGAAAAACCCTTTTCTTGTTCAGTGTGTGGTAAAGGTTTTGCACAAAATAGTCACCTGAAAATGCATACAAGAATGCACACTGGTGAAAAATCATTTATCTGTTCATTCTGTGGTAAAAGTTTTACACAAAATAGTGATCTAAAAAGACACACAAGAATGCACACTGGAGAAAAACCCTTTCCCTGTTCAGTATGTGGTAAAGGTTTTGCACGAAATGGTAATCTGAAAAAACACGCAAGAATGCACACGGAGAAAATCCCTTTTCCTGTCCCTTCTGTGGTAAGGGTTTTGCACAACAACGTCATCTAAAAACACACAAGAGTGTAGACTGGAGAAAAAATACATTTTCCTGTCCAGTCTACTGTACACTGGAGACAAACCATTCACCTAGAAGGCATTATTGATAATGCAGAGCAGAAAGCACACTGGTGAAAATCTTTTTATCAGCTCAGTCGGCTTTAAAGGTTTCATAGACAGTCTAACTTTGAAAAGACACACACTCAAGAGAAACCATTTAGTTGCAGTTTGTGTGTGTGATGAAAGATTCCCTAATAAGTAGCAGTGTAAGACACACAAGTGTGCGGGTGAGAAGAGCAGCAGCAAATGAAGACGCAGGATGTTTTGTCATTGTTCTGTGTGTTACAAGCTTGACAAATAATTCAGACTTTTATGTTCCAACACATTTACCTAGGGGTGTCCGATAATGGCTTTTTGCCGATATCCGATATTCCGATATTGTCCAACTCTTTAATTACCGATACCGATATCAACCGATACCGATATCAACCGATATATACAGTCGTGGAATTAACACATTATTATGTCTAATTTGGACAACCAGGTATGGTGAAGATAAGGTGATATTTAAAAATTAATAAAATAAGATAAATAAATTAAAAACATTTTCTTGAATAAAAAAGAAAGTAAAACAATATGAAAACAGTTACATAGAAACTAGTAATCAATGAAAATTAGTAAAATTAACTGTTAAAGGTTAGTACTATTAGTGGACCAGCAGCACGCACAATCATGTGTGCTTACGGACTGTATCCCTTGCAGACTGTATTGATATATATTGATATATAATGTAGGAACCAGAATATTAATAACAGAAAGAAACAACCATTTTGTGTGAATGAGTGTAAATTGGGGAGGGAGGTTTTTTGGGTTGGTGCACTAATTGTAAGTGTATCTTGTGTTTTTTATTGATTTAATAAAAAAAAAAACGATACCGATAATTTCCGATATTACATTTTAACGCATTTATCGGCCGATAATATCGGCAGGCCGATATTATCGGACATCTCTACATTTACCCTTGCATGCTAAGAGCATTTAGAACTGTTAGCGATCTACAGCGTTAATTTTTGTTTGGTTAATGACAGGCTATGAGACATTGTCATCACACTTCAACAACTCTACCATGTAAATGCTGCCTCTTTCCTAGATCAGCATTGTAAATGTAAATATGTTCTTAATTGTTTTACCCTTGATGAATCAATGTTAAATAAATACATGTAATATAGGAAGTAAATGTTTATGTACTACATTACCCAGAACGGTTAGTGCTGTAGACAGGAACAGGAAGTAGGTTTGAGTTATGTTGGAGGACATTTGTGCCGTTTGATCAATAAAGAGTTGATATATTGTTTTACATGTTGTTGATCAATAAAGAGTTGATATATTGTTACATGTTGTTGATCAATAAAGAGTTGATATATTGTTACATGTTGTTGTTGCTGTTTTGTCTACACAAGAAACACGTTTGGATAGGACAGCTGCTTGAGCGTCATCAGATCAATAATACGTCGGTACAAAAATGAGTGAGGAGACTCCAATTGGTGGTCTCGCTGGCAAATGTCACTACAAATTACATCCTGAAAGACCTTTAGATAAAACTAAATATATTTAAAATACATCCTGAAATAACTTTAGCAGTGGAAGAGTGGCCGTGCGTGACCCGAGGGTCCCTGGTTCAATCCCCACCTAGTACCAACCTCGTCATGTCCGTTGTGTCCTGAGCAAGACACTTCACCCTTGCTCCTGATGGGTGCTGGTTAGCGCCTTGCATGGCAGCTCCCTCCATCAGTGTGTGAATGTGTGTGTGAATGGGTAAATGTGGAAGTAGTGTCAAAGCGCTTTGAGTACCTTGAAGGTAGAAAAGCGCTATACAAGTACAACCCATTTATCATTTATCATTTAGATGCAACTGTTACCAAGTTTTGTTCAAATAAATGACACATAAATAAAAACATTCCTGGATGTCATTCCGACAATAAAATTACATTTGTCTACAAATCATTTAATCATTCACGTGAGGTTTCACCTGTGATTTATCGTGATTAATCCAGTTTTCAAAATGTGATGTATATGTGATTATTTGACAGTCCTAAAATGTTGTCACTAATAACACAAAGCTGTCATTGCTAAAAAAAAAGTAATGAAAAAAATAAAACCGTATAATTATACTTATTCAAGCGTTGCAAGTAAGAATAACATATATTGATATGACTTTTTTTTTTTTACACTTTTATGAGTGAGGGCCATTTGGATCCCTGAGAACTTTAGTGTGATTTTTTTTTTAATTGTCATTGCTCAAACAATAATGAATTCAAATTAATGTAATGAAATATTGACCTATTTATGGCTCAAATTACTTCACATCAAATATTACACTAACATTTTTTGGGGGGGTTGCATGTTGTTTTTTTCTGAATAAGAAAGAGGGTTTTGACTAAAAAAGGGCACAAAAGAAAAAAATCTGTCAACGGATAGATTTGAAGTGGATCTATAGCTATTGAAGTGTTGAAAGTAACACAAATATTAATATATGACATATTTTGAACACTAATGACTGAAAGCCTTTTGGGTCCCCAGGCACCTTTACCATTCACCAAAACAGAGGGCAGCCCTACAATATGCTGTATACGGCTTTTAAAAATGGAAAATATCAAAATAGCTGCCGTATGCTTTTATTTGTCAGTGTGCTGCCCTCAGTGGGAAAAGTTTGGACACCCCTGTGATGGACCATTCACCTTCCAGGGTGTCCAAGTCTGCCTTGTACTTGTGGTACACATTTTCTACTCAACTGTTTTGTGTGTCTCACCAACTCATCCAAATGCCTCAGCAAACAAGACTTGGTGCGCCTGGTCCGGCTGCTCTGCAGGCGGTTTGGACGTGCCGTCGTGGTCGTTAGCTGGGAAAAAAGACAACGATTAGTTCATCAGTTGACATTTTTTTGTCATATTTCAATCCAGTCACTAGGAAGATAGTTTCTATCGCACTTAACGCCGTCGGATTAAAGTCCAACACAATTAAAAACAGATCAAAGAAGCAATGGAAGAAGTACAGTAGGTCTGGATTAGTTTGTGTCTCATTCCTGTGAGAATCCTGCATGTGACTGAAGCATTGAGTAGCGGGGGGGTTGGTTCATTTATCTAGGGCAAGCTGCAGTGTGCCCAAGCAACCAGCGAGTAGCATCTGTGAGCAGACAATACTGTATCATCTCTTTCTCTTTCAGACTTATCAGGTCTTCACATGGAGGAAACGCATGCTTGAAGTGAGGGATGAGGGAGAAACGAGTCCAGAAGTACGGTAGTTGCGGTCCATGAGGAGATCTCATGTTTTGTTCCAAACAGGCCCGGCCCTAACCAATCTGGCGCCCTAGGCAAGATTTTAGGTGGCGCCCCCCCACATCGGCAGTGAAGTGTATATACTCACAAGAAACCGAATAGCTTTGTCTTTGACCTTTTTTTTTTACTTACAACTATACCTAATATATAAAGGGGTGGAAAAGTGACTATTACCTGCAGGGCAAACATTAGCTAACCAGAAGGCAATAACAATGTAAACAAAAAACACCTGCTTAAAAGATCTAATACAAATGTCCCTGAGGAATGTAATTAGCTAACATTACATTATTATTTTCCATAACAATTTAGCCCCCTCCACAATATTAACCCGACGTTAAAACAGAACTAGCTATTTATTGATTAGCAATTGCCGAATCATTTAACATTAGCTTAATGCTAAAAAGCCAGGTTACTATCACATTCTGTAACAGACAAATAATTTCATGTAGGCTAACGTTACCTACCTGCTACCTGTTTTTTCTCGTTTCTACTCCTCTTCTTTTCTCTTTTTTCTTCCTTGGGCACCTGACAGTTTTGGCCGTTTTGACATCTTGTGTTGATTTTTTGATGTGGTGACGTCCAAAAAGAGTCATGATACGGGAAGGGAGGGGGCGCACCGTGCGGGGGGGGCGTAATGTTGTAACAAATAATATTTCTATTAAATAGGCTTTACTTTATATTTTAATTAACGTGGGATTATTTTTTGTATTTAGAAATAATAGTACCAACTTTTTTTTTTTTTTTTTTTTTCTCCAACATTTGTGGCACTGGCGTGGCGCCCCCTGATGGACGGCGCCCTTAGCATTTGCCTATACGGCCTATGCCACGGGCCGGCCCTGGTTCCAAACACACGCAACTGGAAGGTGATCCAAATAAAACTGTTAGCTGTGTGGGATGCACAACAAAAAGTGTACAGTAACGACTCCGCCTCCATAAGATAATGTACCGTTTCCTGTGTCAGTCCTCAACCAATTTAGCATTGCAATTTTTTTTACATTTGTTCAGCTTGAAATATTGGTATCTGGATTTTTTTTCTTTATTATATAATTTTTTTTAATTATATATATATTTTTTGGTATTTTTTACTTTTAATTTTTTTGAGGGCGAGGGGGAAAAGTGTCTGTTTGTCAGTACCTGTATTATCTTTTCCTTATCAAATGACTAAATAAATATTTAAGAAAATAAAATTAAAAAAAAAAAAAGGTAACTGCTGCGCCTCCAAGTGGCAAATACTCTAACCTAGAGTGGTTTCAATAATGTTAACACTTTTAAAGTGATTCTTAACCATGGAGCTGCCAAATAATATCACTTATATGGTTTGCATGGGCTGCAGCGACACATTTAGTTGTGATACACTTTCCCACCACTTGTAGAATAGAATAGAAAAGAATGGAATAGAATGCCTTTTATTGTCACTGTACGCAGGTACAATGAGATTAAAAGCAACTCAAGTAGGGATGTCCGATATTATCGGGCTGCCGATATTATCGGCCGATAAATGCTTTAAAATGTAATACGTATGACGTTTTAAAACGCCGCTGTGTACACGTACATAGGGAGAGGTACAGAGTGCCAATAAACCTTAATGGCATTTCCTTTGCGTGTGTGCCTTAAGAGTCACATAATATCTACTGGCTGTTTTCATCACTAATTAATGCAAGGCATACTTGATCAACAGCCATACAGGTCACACTGAAGGTGGCCGTATAAACAAGTTTAACACTGTTACAAATATGCGCCACACTGTGAACCCACACCAAACAAGAATGACAAACACATTTCGGGAGAACATTCGCACCGTAACACAACATAAACACAACAGAACAAATACCCAGAATCCCTTGCAGTACTAACTCTTCCGGGACGCTATAATATACCCCCCCCCCCCCCCCTCGCTACCCCCTACCCCCACCCCGCCCACCTCAACCTCCTCATAGTCTCTCTCAGGGAGAGTATGTTCCAAATTCCAAGCTGCTGTTTGGATAGATAGATAGATAGTACTTTATTGATTCCTTCAGGAGAGTTCCCTCAGGAAAATTAAAATTCCAGCAGCAGTGTACAGAATTGATATCGAATTTAAAAAAAGTAAAAAGTAAATAATGGGGGTACAAATGGAAACAGAATAGAAAAATATTACAAAAAGAATAAAAATAAAAAGCAACAATGAGAATACAAATATAACAGTAAAATAAGAATATAACAAGAGAAACTAGGCAGTAGTGACCATGTTATGAAAAAGTATTGCACTGTTATTGTTTTGAGGCATGTTAAAAAATGTAATGCACTTTGTGACTTCAATAATAAATATGGCAGTGCCATGTTGGCATTTTTTTCCCCATAACTTGAGTTGATTTATTTTGGAAAACCTTGTTACATTGTTTAATGCATCCAGCGGGTGTATATATCGGTATCGGTTGATATCGGTATCGGTAATTAAGAGTTGGACAATATCAGAATATCGGTAAAAAAGCCTTTATCTGACATCTCTAAACTCAAGTATCAGTGCGACAGTCTACAAATATGCAAAACATAGGAAGAAAAGAAAAAGTGCAAAAGGAGGTAAGGTGCACAGTCCATTCCTGAGAATGAATGTACAGAATGTGTTGTTTACAGGAAATAAATATTATACTATATACATTTATACAGAAGCATTCAGATTGTGGGTGGAAAGTAAAAATTGCACACAGAGAGGTGCTAAACTAAAATCGGTGCCTATGAGAGTTTACTGTGGTTATGGCTTTAGGGAAAAAACTGTTCTTGTGTCTGTTTGTCTTAGACCTGAAGACCCTGTAGCGCCGTCTTGAGGGCAGCAAGTCAAACAGGTCAAAGCCAGGGTGAGAGCTGTCCTTGATAATGTTGGTAGCTCTGCTGAGGCAGCGGGAGATGTAAATGTCTATCAGGGAGGTGAGAGGGTAACCGATGATCCGCCGTGCTGCCTTTACCACTCTCTGGAGCCTCTCCCTGTCTGCAGCGGTGCAGCTGCCGTACCATGCTGTGATGCGGTATGTCAGCAGGCTCTCAATGGATGAGCGGTAAAAGGTCAGCAGCAGGTTGGAGTCCAGGTTGTACTTCTCGAGGACTCTCAGGAAGTGCAGCCGCTGCTGAGCCTTCTTAGTGATAGCAGTAGTGTTGTCTGAACAGGAGATGTTGTCAGAGATAAGGACGCCAAGAAACTGGAATGTGTGGACCCTCTCCACACACTCACCCTTGATGTAGAGTGAGACTAGGTCAGTGCTGTGTTTCCTGAAGTCAACGACGATCTCCTTAGTTTTCTTGGTGTTCAGAGCAAGGTTGTTCTCTGAGCACCAGTCTGCCAACTTCTGAACGTCCTCTCTGTAGGCTGCCGAGTCCCCCTTCGAGATGAGTCTGACCACCGTAGTGTCATCCGCGAACTTCACTATGAGGTTGTTGTTGTGGGTCGGACTGCAGTCGTAGGTGTAGAGGCACTACAGAAGAGGGCTCAGCCCACAGCCCTGTGGGGAGCCTGTATTCAACTTGCGGCTGGAGGAGAGGTATAGGGGCCAAGTCACACAGTCTGGGGCCGGTTGGAGAGCCAGTCCTTAATCCAGGCACAAGTGAGGGGGGGGGGGGGGGGGGGGGGCTGAGAGTGTCCAGTTTTGTAATGAGGATGTCCGGTATTATTGTATTGTGGCAGTAATGTGTCAGTCTATTGATTCACTATTGACTAACTGACACATTAAAGCTCAAATTAAAGCTGTGAGCATCGTTGAAAGCGCATCCCCCCCTAATACCCCGACCAACCGAAATGGTTGCAGTGACAAGTACTGGCGACGCAGGTAGGGGGAGAGTCGGTGACAGTGGTGAGGAAGCAACAACTGTACTGTGAATGTATCCAACATGGGTGACAGTACGGACAGAGAGAATGAGGATATGGCTTGGCAGGAAGTTACCAGGAAAAGGAAAGACAGAAGCATTACTCCGCTAAGTGACAGCTCAGGATCAGAGTTCCAAGGCACGGCAGCGGTAAGAAAAGTAAAAGCCAGCAGGAAACAAAAAATCAAATGCTGCAACTGTGGTGGGGAACACAGCGCGGCTTATGGGGGATGTCCAATCCAAAAGCAAGCAAGAGAGATAATAAAATTCTAAGTAACCAATAATGAGTCATTTGCAGATGCAGTTAAACAAGTAAAGCAAGCAGAGCTGGGGGTGGATACCACAATACCTCAGCCGGCAGCAGACTCTAGAGCTCAATAAATCCCTAGACAAATACAAAAAGAAAAAGAACCATGCCCTTGTTAAGATAAGAACAAGAAAGACACAATACTATCAATCAATCAATTCCTTTATTGTCATTGTCATAATAACACTTAAGTCATACATGAACAACGAGATTTTGTTTGAGCTTTATCCAGCGGCATAGAAACTGCATTGATGTGCAGGTTGACAATAGTTTACATTTTAGCATTGTCAGGAAGATGGCGAATAGAGGGACGTGGGGGTGGGAACAGTCAGATGTCTGATGGGTGTTACGTTGATGTTGCAGCAATGCAATGTCCAGAGCACAATTATTGAGGTGGTGAAGAGTGAGGTAATACGATGGTCCGGGGCAGCAAAGGGGCAGGCTGTTCATTTAGCAGTCTCACAGCCTGGGGATACAGACTGAGAAATTCTGGTGGTCCTGGCGCGAATCGATCTATAACTCCTTCCAGAGGGTAGCAGGTTGAAGAGGCCATGTGCTGGGTGGTATCTGTCCTTCAGGATGTTGTGTACTCGCTTTAGGCAGCGAGTTGTGTACATGGCACTCATCTCTGGGAGTATCGTCCTTGAGTGCCATGTACACAACTCGCTGCCTAAAGCGAGTACACAACATCCTGAAGGACAGACTAGTTGAGAAAGCTAGCTTTATAGCCTCTATTAGTAAAACAGTGAATGTCGCAATGCAACAGCAGAGGAAAAGTGATAGAATGAAAACTGAAGTCAAGGCTTCTGAGGAATTTCTGGGGAGTAAAGACGTGAACGCAGAAATTATACATGAGATGCTGAATCCTGTCAGGCAAGATGATGTGTTGTAGGTTGAGTGAAATAATGATGCTGTTTCTTGTCTTACAATAGAATGCCAGAAGTTTCATTGTTAATGGACAAGAGCTTAAGAAAGTGGTATCAGAGATGGAAGTAACTCCTGATGTTGTTTGCATACACGAAACATGGCTTAAACCTCAGGTGGACTTTGTAATGGCAGGGTACTCGTCTATTAGATGTGGCAGGAAACATAATCAACATGGTGGTGGTTGTTTAACATTTGTAAAAGATTCACTGGCATTCAAAAAAGAAAATGTGGTGGTAGGTCTGGATGGCAAGATGGCGCGCTCATCCCGGGCACGGCTATCTAGCTAGCAGGCCGCACAACACATCGGCATGACAGGACCAAAGACTCCGGTCGAGAGCAGAGGAGGGGGGCTATGCATCTATGTCAGGTTCAAACACCAAACTATCTATTAAACAAGACAAGAAGCAAGGAATCAAACAGAGACAGGATTCAATTTAGCTCATGAGGAGAGCGCGTGGACCTGCACCCTCGTACAGTGTCACCCCGCTGCTCTGAGGAAAGAGTTCCACGCCTCCTCATTTATTTGGGCATTCCCTGCTTATATAGTTGCAGCTGCTTCTAAGGGGAGGGGTCTCATTATACAGCAGCTGCACTGGGTCATAAACAGTTCAAACAAAAAGGTGCTTGGAGCGGTGGCAGATTTGCCTCCTCTCTGCTCGTAGATTTCGGGTCCTGATAAGGTTCTTCCTGTGGCTGTCCAAGATCTGAGAAACCGACACCTCTACGGCGCATTCCATCGCACACAGTGGAGGTTTACAAGCCATCTGCCTTTTGCTTGATAAGATCAAAGACAGCTTTTGTCCTCACGCAGGGCAACCTAAAACTCATAGCAAACAAGTTGTCTGATAACTTATATACAATTATTCTGACAATCTACATCAACAACACCTGGTGCACCAACACCAGGACTATTACCAGTCACTGCTCTTCAGATCTGGAGTATGTTACTGTGAAATGCAGGCCCATCTACCTTCCACGGGAGTTTAATGTTGTCATGCTAACAGCTGTTTACACACCACCGGCAGCTAATGCTGGTACGGCCCTCAGGCTGTTACATGACTCCATTAGCAGTCAACAAATTGCGTATCCTGAGGCGGTGTACATCATTGCTGGGGACTTTAATCATGCAGAACTGAAAACTGTGCTCCCTAAATTCCACCAGCACATTAAATGTGCAACTAGGGGGGAAAAAACACTCTGGACAAGGCATACTCTAATATCAAGAGTAGCTACCGGGCTAAGCCACTACCACACTTGGGCCAGTCCGACCACTTGTCCGTGCTGTTAATTCCATCATACACCCCCACAGGAAAAGTGCTCCCCCGACAACTAAAACTGTTAAAATCTGTCCTGAGTGTGCCTCTCAACATCTCCAGGATTGCTTTGAAAGAACAAACTGCGACATCTTTGAACAGCAGGACCTGGAGGACTACATTCGATCTGTGCTGAGCTATATCAAGTTCTGCACGGATATTGCTATGACCGAGAAGCGCATCCGGGTCTATGCAAACCAAAAACCCTGGTTGACTGGTGAGGTCAGGACCCTGCTGAAGGAGAGAAACAAGGCCTTTAGGTGTGGTGATAGGGCACAGTACAGTGCTGCCAGAGCCAGCCTGAGGAGAGTCATCAGAGAGGCCAAGACAGCATACCAGAAGAGAATAGAGGGACACCTCAGCAGCAACAACACAAGGCAGGTGTGGCAGGGGGTGCAGCACATCGCCGGCTACAAATCCAACAACCTCGCTGTGGCTGACGGAGACGCCTCGCTGGCAGAGAAACTGAACATCTTCTTCACTCGCTTCGAGGTGGAGCAACCACATGCAATCACATCACAACCCTCAACCCGTGACAATGTCCTTGAGACCCACCCATAATGTGTCACATTTTTGTGTTGATTTATTTATTTTATTTTGTGGTTTGAATTCGTTTTTGGAGCTGTCATTCCACATTTATCAGTATTCACCTTGGCCAGTAGGGGGCAGTAGAGCGTTTCTTCCTAATTGAATGCTATTACCTGCAGACCTGAAGCTTCTTGTCATTCTGATGAGAGCGACCAGTCTGTAAACAACTGAAACGTGTGCTTTTTCCTCCTGTTTAACAGGTTAGTTTTGGTGAATCAACTGAATGATATCCATGTGATCATTATAACTTTAAGTACACATTCTGATGGTGGAGCCTAACTCTAAAGTGTTTGCAAGGTGTAGTTAGTGTTTGTGAATGAATCCAGTGCAGAGCACAGTAGTCTGGCTGCAGTAATTAATACAAAATGGCGACATGAGTGCACAATGTTTATATAGGAATTTCTGATCCTAATTCAGACTCCCAAACTAGAGCTCCCGTTTTCTTATCAATCAATCAATGTTTATTTATATAGCCCTAAATCACAAGTGTCTCAAAGGGCTGCACAAGCCACAACGACATCCTCGGTACAAACCCCACATAAGGGCAAGGAAAAACTCACCCCAGTGGGACGTCGATGTGAATGACTATGAGAAACCTTGGAGAGGACCGCATATGTGGGTAACCCCCCCCCCCCCCCACCCCTCTAGGGGAGACCGAATGCAATGGATGTCGAGTGGGTCTGACATAATATTGTGAGAGTCCAGTCCATAGTGGATCCAACATAATAGTAAGAGTCCAGTCCATAGTGGGGCAAGCAGAACACCGTCCCGAGCGGAGACGAGTCAGCAGCGCAGAAATGTTCCCAACCGATGCACAGGCGAGCGGTCCACCCGGGGTCCCGACTCAGGACAGCCAGCACTTCATCCATGGCCACCGGACCTGTGCCCCCCCTGCCCCCCCCTCCACAAGGGAGAGGGGAGCAGAGGACAAAAGAAAAGAAACGGCAGATCAACTGGTCTAAAAGGGGGTCTATTTAAAGGCTAGAGTATACAAATGAGTTTTAAGATGGGACTTAAATGCTTCTACTGAGGTAGCATCTCTAATTGTTACCGAGAGGGCATTCCATAGTACTGGAGCCCGAATAGAAAACGCTCTATAGCCCGCAGACTTTTTTTGGGCTCTGGGAATCACTAATAAGCCGGAGTTCTTTGAACGCAGATTTCTTGCCGGGACATATAGTACAATACAATCGACAAGACAGGCTGGAGCTAGACCGTGTAGTATTTTATACTAAGTAGTAAAAACTTAAAGTCACATCTTAAGTGCACAGGAAGCCAGTGCAGGTGAGCCAATATAGGCGTAATATGATCAAACTTTCTTGTTCTTGTCAAAAGTCTAGCAGCCGCATTTTGTACCAATTGTAATCTTTTAATGCTAGACATAGGGAGACCCGAAAATAATACGTTACAGTGGTCGAGACGAGACGTAACAAACGCATGAATAATAATCTCAGCGTCGCTAGTGGATAAAATAGAACGAATTTTAGCGATATTACGGAGATGAAAGAAGGCCGTTTTAGTAACACTCTTAATGTGTGATTCAAACGAGAGAGTTGGGTCGAAGATAATACCCAGATTCTTTACTGAGTCGCCTTATGTAATTGTTTGGTTGTCAAACGTTAAGGTGGTATTATTAAATAAATGTCGGTGTCTAGCAGGACCGATAATCAGCATTTCCGTTTTCTTGGCGTTGAGTTGCAAGAAGTTAGCGGACATCCATTGTTTAATTTCATTAAGACACGCCTCCAGCTGACTACAATCCGGCGTGTTGGTCAGCTTTAGGGGCATGTAGAGTTGGGTGTCATCAGCATAACAGTGAAAGCTAACACCGTATTTGCGTATGATGTCGCCTAGCGGCAGCATGCAAATACTAAAAAGTGCAGGGCCAAGAACCGAACCCTGAGGAACTCTGCACGTTACCTTAACATACTCCGAGGTCACATTGTTATGGGAGACGCAGCATCCTGTCAGTAAGATAAGAGTTAAACCACGACAAGGCTAAGTCTGACATACCAATACGTATTTTGATACGCTCTAATAAAATATTATGATCGACGGTATCGAAAGCAGCGCTAAGATCAAGGAGCAGCAACATAGATGACGCATCAGAATCCATCGTTAGCAGTAGATCATTAGTCATTTTTGCGAGGGCTGTCTCCGTAGAGTGATTTGCCCTGAAACCGGATGGAAAAGGTTCACAGAGATTGTTAGACACTAAGTGTTCATTTAGCTGCTGTGCGACAATTTTTTCGAGGATTTTCGAAATAAAGGGAAGGTGGGACAGCGGTCGGTAGTTTACCATGAGGTGAGGATCAAGGTTATTATTGATATTATAATGTATTTTTGTGTAATGTGTGTGTTCTGAAAGAGGGTTTACATGCTATTTTATTGTGTTTAGACATGGTTATGTAAGTTAAGCTCTCAGGAATGGTCAATGCACATTTCAAGTACAGTAACTTAAAGCTGCTATTATAAGAAGAAGAATATGAAGAAATGTAAAGTGCTTAAAATTATGAATGTTGCTAAAAAAGTGCATTAAGTTAAATGTGAATATTCCTGAGAAAGACAAGACAGTGAAATAAGGTCTAATTGGGCACTATATTGTATGTTTTGGAGGGATGATGTGGATATGTGAAAATATATGGGAAAGGCATACAGTATTGTTATGGTAATTATAACTCCAGGGATACAGTGATGGTTTAATCATTGGTATGTGTTCATCTACAAAACCATTCTGGGTATCACTACATCTTATCTGTCTTGTCTTTTAACAAAGAAACAAGGAATTAAGCATACTTGCCAACCTTGAGACCTCCGATTTCGGGAGGTGGGGGGCGTGGTTGGGGGCGGGGCGTGGTTGGGGGCGTGGTTAAGAGGGGAGGAGTGTATTTACAGCTAGAATTCACCAAGTCAAGTATTTCATATATATATATATATATATATATATATATATATATATATATATATATATATATATATATATATATATATATATATATACACATATATATATATATATATATATATATATATATATATATATATATATATATATATATATATATATATATATATATATATATATACACATATATACATCGGGAAGCAATCCGCCATTTTCTCAAACACATTACAAACACCGAATCAAATCAGCTCTGTTATTTTCCGTTTTTTCGACTGTTTTCCGTAACTTGGAGACATCATGCCTCGTCGGTGTGTTGTCGGAGGGTGTAACAACACGAACAGGGACGGATTCAAGTTGCACCAGTGGCCCAAAGATGCGAAAGTGGCAAGAAATTGGACGAAATTTGTTCAAAATACGAGGGTGTGGGGAAAGCCGACGAAAATGGTCAGTCGTTTGTTCCGCACACTTTACCGACGAAAGCTATGCTACGACAGAGATGGCAAGAATGTGTGGCTATCCTGCGACACTCAAAGCAGATGCATTTCCAACGATAAAGTCAAAGAAATCTGCCGCCAGACCCCCATTGAATCTGCCGGTGTGTGAGCTATTCAGGGACAAAGGACCTCGGTAGCACGGCAAGCAATGGCGGCAGTTTGTTCCTGCAGACCAGCGAGCTAAACCCCCTGGATGTCTTGGCTCACACTGCTTCTACCGTCCCTTATGCCACCGAAGATGATCAAGAGAAGAATATCGACCCTAGCTTCCCTGGCCTGCTGACATCAACTCCAAAACTGGACAGATCAGCTTTCAGGAAAAGAGAGCGGATGAGGGTATGTCTACAGAATATATTAATTGATGAAAACTTTATTCATTACTCGCGGTTTTACGTAAATTATTATACATAAACTGTGTTTACCAATAATTTAGCTTAAAAACATTACAACACTTAAAAACAAACACATACCAATCGTTGGTTAGAAGGCGATCGCCGAATTCGTCCTCGCTTTCTCCGGTTTCGCTGGCGGTCGTGTCGTTTTCGTCGGTTTCGCTTGCATACGGTTCAAACCGATATGGCTCAATAGCTTCAGTTTCTTCTTCAATTTCGCTTAAGCCGCTGAAATCCGAGTCTGAATCCGAGCTAATGTCGCTACCTTGCTGTTCTATCCGCCATGTTTGTTTGTATTGGCATCACTATGCGACGTCACAGGAAAATGGACGGGTGTATATAACGATGGTTAAAATCAGGCACTTTGAAGCTTTTTTTAGGGATATTGCGTGATGGGTAAAATTTTGAAAAAAACTTCGAAAAATAAAATAAGCCACTGGGAACTGATTTTTAATGGTTTTAACCCTTCTGAAATTGTGATAATGTTCCCCTTTAACACCACCAAGATGAAGGAGCTGATCATCCATCATACGACGTTTTTGGTGGCCATCTATAGCAGCGGACAAACGTGAGTTCATCGCCGCTTGTACCACTTGTTCCCGCAGCACACCCTCTCACAGACCTCCTGCTGGTCTCCTGTCCCCCTTGCCTATTCCTGGCCCTCCATGGTCTCACATAGCTCTGGACTTCGTTGCGGGATTTCCGGTGTCGAGAGGAAACACCACTGTATTAACCCGCTTCCCAAGCTTCCATTCTCCTCTGAGACGACTGACCTCCTCACTCTACACATCAATAAACAGCATGGTATACCGATAGATATCGTTTCTGATTGTGGCCCCCAGTTCACCTCCCGGGTGTGGCGGGCCTTCTGTAAAGATCTGTGGGATCTGAGCCGAGGATGTCGTTGTGGCTTGTGCAGCCCTCTGAGACACTCGTGATTTAGGGCTATATAAGTAAACATTGATTGATTGATTGATTGATTAATTCTGTTATCTGATCCATCTTTCCACTTAGTCTGTTTGCTAACATCAAACAAGTTTTATCATTTACTAAATTTGAGCGTGCAATCACTGCTTTTATTTATTCATTTATCTATTCAGTTTTCACCTTACGTCGGATTGAACTTTTGCGTTAGTACAACTACGTGCCACTTGGTTCTGATGATTATTAAAAGGTGACCATGTTACCATAATTCAACACCTTTCCATTGGTTACCAATTTACTTTTAAAATTATTTTTAAACTGTATTGTCCTGTTTTCAAATCGCTTGCCTCACCTCATAATATTTTAAGACCTCTTCAAAAATGTAGACCATCACACAGTCTCTGGGGTTTGCTGAATAATTTCTACACGATTAAGATCCAGAAGGGATCGCATACTTTACCTGCTGTTGGTTGAAAGCTTCAGAAATGTATCCTTTAGTGCCCTTACCATGAATTGATTAATGTGGACCCCGATTTAAACAGCTTAAAAAACTTATTCGGGTGTTACCATTTAGTGGTCAATTGTACGGAATATGTACTGTACTGTGCAATCTACTAATAAAAGTTTCAATCAATCAATCAATCTAAATACCACCTTCTATATTTCCATTTAAATCTAATCACCTCCTAAAACATATTTTACTCTTTTTCTTTTAATTCACATGAGAGATATGTAATCTCTTCTACGACTGGTTCCGGTTCGAGCTCGTGTACAGTTCTATCTAGCTCTTAAATGTTTATTGTTTCCTATCCATCACTCTGCAACCATTAAAATGTTTCCAGACGGTGCTACATAAATAAAATGCATTAGATTTTATGTCACTTATTAGTTACTAATAGCAGCAACGCTTCAACTTTTTCATATTATGGATTAAAGCTTTTATTCCCAATTAGCGCCACTGCTAGAAAATTTAAAGAGTCGCGAGCTGCAGCTTACTTACTAGTCCACATCCCCCTCTGCATTCTTCAGGGTGGGGGTCGTAAATGCACACGCACACACACACACACACACACACACTCGAAAGTAATTGTTCCTCCCTCTTTTTTCCCCCTGTATATATATATATATATATATATATATATATCATTGGGTCCCTTTCAAAAGCGCTATATGTGATTGCTCGACTATCCTACTGAGAAGAGACTTGCGGTGAGTCACCAGCCAGTTGAGGCACGTCACTGAGTTGAGCCTCACCATGGATTGCGCAATGACTCGGCTAACTGCTGGCCTGCTGTGCTATATTAATTATATTATACATTTCCATAGTTTAGTTAGCTGAGGTATATAATGTACAGTGTATTTTGTCAACAACTGTATGTGTGTAACGTATTTCTTGTGCTTAGCAATCATAAAACTGCTGCGAAGACGTACTGTGTGAGGCTCGCAGTAATCCCGCCTCCTGGTGGTAGAGGGCGCTAGTGATCCCAGAGATCATTCTTGCGACTACTCGGCTGCAGAAGAAGTGACAACAAGCGGCAACAGTTAGCAGCGATCGTTTATTTTTTCCTCTTGCCTGGACTATTAACATGGAGGATTACATATCTAAAATAAAACAGTTTTCTAAACTGGACTTTCAATCGAAGCAGGAGGTAATAATTAAAGGAAGATCTCCATCAAGACAGAGAGACTTTTAAAACTGAAGAAAGATAAGGAAGACTTCTATAAACAAGTTATCGATACTTTTGTTCAAAAGGAGCTGCGCATGGACTTCATTTATAAGTAAAGCAAAGACCATAATAACGTTTTTTTAATATTTTTTATTAAATGTGCTTTTTTGTGTGCTACAGTTTGTATGTGTAAAGTTAAAGTTAAGTTAAAGTATCAATGATTGTCTCACACACACTAGGTGTGGTGAAATTTGTCCTCTGCATTTGACCCATCCCCTTGTTCCACCCCCTTGGAGGTGAGGGGAGCAGTGGGCAGCAGCGGCGCCACGCCCGGGAATCATTTTTGGTGATTTAACCCCCAATTCCAACCCTTGATGCTGAGTGCCAAGCAGGGAAGAATGCTGGTATGAGCTTTTAAACATAACCCGTTAACTGCTGCCAATCAAATGGTGAATAAGATACTCTTTAGGGTTCATATGTTTGTAAATCTGACTGTGATGAAGTCAGTGCCTCACCAGCCATGAACCTCACCGCACGTCACTGTCTTGCAGTGAGAAGCAAAAGTAAAGTGTCTGTTGCTTTACCATTTAATAGTGTATTTAATAAGAAATGTTCAGAGAATACCTTTTTTTTTAGTATTTATTTGAGGCCTCAAAAGACAAAAGTTGTCTGTTTATAGGAGAGTGTCGGTGAGGCACACACTTTTTATCTTAGCTCAGGAATGCATGGGGGAAGGGTTGGAGACAAGCAGGAAACTCTTAGTTAGGAAAAGTAAACACTCTCAGTAAGGTGAGACATTAGTCTGAATATGATGCATCTAGCAAAGTGAGACAGGCAGAAGAAAACAAGTAATACAGCATAAACATGTAAGAAAAAATACTTGAAGAAAAATCTTCAACCAAAACAAGTACCACAAAAATGTAGATTTTTGCTATTTCAGTAAGCCAACCTTTTGCCAGGAATCACAGGGTATAGATTCACAATACAAGCACCATATTTGCACCAAAACACACACACACACACACACACACACACACACACACACACACACACACACACACACACACACACACACACACACACACACACACACACACACACACACACACACACACACACACACACACTTATATGGCACAATACCACATAGTGCGATAAATCAAAGCTGGAACAAAATAACTGTCATGACCTGTCAGAGTAGGTCAGAGCTTGTTTTGGTTTGTGTTGTAATGTTCATGATTGCTGCTCACGTGACACATCCTTGTGCTGAAACGTGATATGCATGCATGACATCACTCCCGAAGAGGCAAGAATAAAGTAAATATTACATGTTTTCATTTAGGAAACAGATTTTAACTTGGATTAGTGGTTTGAAAATAGTAACGCTTTACTTGTTACTGAAAAACGTGGTCATATTGCGTTACTAAGTAACATGTTACCAGCATCAGGGGCGGACTAATGGACAGTCCTAGGAGAACTTTATTCAGAGTATTAGAACAAGACTGCAGTTCCTGTGAGGAGCCAGGTCAGATGTATACTTCCATTTGATGTCATCGACCCTTGTCTGAAAGTTGGACCTTGAAAATTGCTGTATGTCATCATATCAATTAGGACACAGATGGAGCCATGTCTCTCTTACACAGTGTCAGTCAGTTCACAATTTTGGGGCTCCAACTTGAGTTCAATGTCCTGTTCGTTACAACTTCTTCACAACTTCCCAAGATAGGAGACACTCAGCATTCTTGAGAAGTCGAACCCAGAGGCTGGCGTATGTATGTTTATGTGGTGTTTTATGACCCCTCACATTCACTGGATGTCAGCATGATGGAACATTGTTTACCAGAGACTGGCTGGGTGAGGACACACAAGGCCCACACAATACATGAACAACATTCTTTCTACAAAACCCCAATTCTGATGCACCATTAGGTACTGAAGTGAATTAATTAACTCATATTATGTTTTGCTTATGGTGAAGGTTTATATCCACTTTGGAGAAAGCGAACCACCAAGTTTAAGTAAATAGTAGCGTTTCAGTTTGAGCACATAATAAGATAAGGCCCCTTAGTTTGACATTTGCAGGTGGACTGGATCACTTTCCATAGGCCCACAGACCTCCGATTTCGGGAGGTGGGGGCGTGGCCGGGGGTGGGGCGGTGCGTGGTTAAGAGGGGAGGAGTATATTGACAGATATATATATATATATATATATATATATATATATATATATATATATATGTATATATATATATATATATATATATATATATATATATATACTGTATATATCTACATCCTGAAAATATGCAAACAAAACTGTGTTTAGATAATTGATACGTCAAACTTGCATAAATAAATCTTAAGGAATATAACATAACTTGGCTTCTGAGAGCTTCAAAATGTAATGAATAAAATGCTAAAGTTGTTGATAAACAAGCAATTATTTCAATAATTAAATATGGTCATTTTAAATGAATTATTATGATAATTTAAAATTAATTATTTCAAATATGTTTATTTTAATGTATAATTCTATGGCTGGATGTAATAAGGAGTCAGAAAAAATACAAATAAAAATACAATTAATTTTGATGTTTTTAGCAAAATATAGTAAACATTTTTTTTTTTTTTTAGTTAATAAATATATTTATTTTTAGGTAAGATAAACATAATAATACAATTTATCTCTAGTCTAAAGGCTGTCCTCACTCAGGTCCGCATGGAGCTGGAGGGGGCGTGGTCTCCAGCTCTGGCTGAAAATCGGTAGGTTTTCCGGTGAGGCGCTGAATTTCGGGAGTCTCCCGGAAAATTCGGGAGGGTTGGCAAGTATGCCCACAGAGGCCCTAATTTGGACTTCGCAATACAAAAGTGATAGCCCTATCCTTGAAGCCCTATCCTTGAGAAGAGACTACATGTCATAATTATTTCCCTTGAATCAGAGACAGAGACAAAGTGTGTGTGTGTTTTGGAGGGATGCAAAGTAATTATAGTGGGGGCTGTGCCCCAGTCGAGCTTTATGCCTAGCAACACCCCTAGTGTGAGGTTCCAGTTTCTGTATCACCTGAGAGGTCACAGACATGTTCTCTTCTGGAGGAAGATGTAGGCTATTCCTGCCCTTTTCCAGCTAAAACGAAGACGCATAGTACCTAAACATAATAATTTAATAAATGCCTACACTGTGATTGACAATATTTACATTTATCATTGCTGAAGGACTTTGTGATGACACATCTAGTCCTTGGAGGTGAACTGGTAGTCAAGATGAAGGAATGAAATAATTTCTGTGTCAAACAATATTTTCTGTCTTATCAAAACCACCACACTGAGAAATTGCTTGCAAATAATTATGTATTCTTCAAAAGCACTGCACACTTCTTACTTTCATCTTTATCTTTGGGTAAACTTCAAAATGGAAACAGGAGATTTGAGAGATTAAACACAAAAACATTTTGCAGAGGAGATCAAGCTTATTTTCTTCCTTCATATTTCTTACGTTTCTTCCACAAAACTCACATTTTTATGCACATCTGTTAAATGGATGATAATTAAACAAAGCTGCTAAAATCGTTGGTAACTAGATGACAAAATGTTCTACAGTCAGATGTTCGGTTGTTTGTATTTTCAATTATAGTATCTGCTGCAATAGAAAATCACATGTTCTGTAGGACTGTGTAAGGCAAGCCAACAGCCAGTTCTTATAAATAGTGGTCCGTCTTTGTGGTTACATAATCATTTATGAGCATAAACTGCTTTAGCATACACGTATGCTGACATACAAAATACATCCCAGTCTAAGTCAGAGGAGAGAGGCCTCATTGAACTATGTATGGTATGTGGGGAGCAGGCCAGATCTCCATGCACTTACATTCCCCTGTAAAGGTAGTTTCTGGTGAAAATGAAGTCACAGTTCTTGTCAAGATGCCAGGACAGGGTGAAGTGAGGGTCAGCACTCAGCTGTATGGTCAACATTCACTCATTCTTGACAGACAAAAGCTTAAGGACCTGTAAATACTACATGTACACACATGCACGCTAAAGTACTACGTCACTCTAAGACCAGTTGGTAGATGGCCCAGATGAACTGTACTGTGTAAACTGTACCGATTCATGTAATGTATTTTCTTCCCTCACAGTCTGCTAATAAATGTGTCAATCAATCAATCAATTGTTTTCACCGACAGGCCTTCCAACATGTGGCAGATAAAAAAGAGCTAAAATAAGTGCATTAAAAATAGTACTTGTTAATTATTTTCATATTTATCTGATTTAAAGTCAAATACGGTTTATATACTTGAAATATCATTTGTTGCCGTGTTTTTTTGTGGTGTGTGGTGTGGGAAAAAATCGATTCGAATTCGAATTGCGATTCTCACGTTGTGCGATTCCGAATCGATTTTAATTTAAAAAAAAAACAATTTTTTTCTTTTCTTTTCTTTTCATTTTTTTTTTCATTATTATTATTTTTTTTTTAAATTAATCAATCCAACAAAACAATACACAGCAATACCATAACAGTGCAATCCAATTCCAAAACCAAACCCAACCCAGCAACACCCAGAACTGCAATAAACAGAGCAATTGAGAGGAGACACAAACACGACACAGAACAAACCAAAAGTAGTGAAAAAAAATGAATATTATCAACAACAGTGCCAATATTAGTTACAATTTCAACATAGCAGTGATTAAAAATCCCTCATTGACATTATCATTAGACATTTATATATATATAAAAAAAAGAACAATAGTGTCACACACTCTTAGAAATAAAAGTGCTAAGTAGAACCATATAAGGTTCTTTGGCTCGTCCTCATAGGAGAACCCTTTTTGGCTCCAGGTAGAACCTTTTTATAAAGGTTCCACCTGGAACCCTTTTGGAGGGTTCTACCTAGAACCCAACATGAAGGGTTATACCTAGAACTGTGTGTGTAAGGTTCCACCCAGAACCCCCCATGAGAGGTTCTACAAAGAACCCACGCAGGGAGTTCCACTAAGAACCCTTTCATGTTTCAAGGGTTTCATATAGAACCCACACAGGGAGTTCCACTAAGAACCCTTTCGTATTTCAAGGGTTTCATCTAGAACCCACACAGGGAGTTCCACTAAGAACCCTTTCATGTTTCAAGGGTTTCATCTAGAACCCACACAGGGAGTTCCACTAAGAACTCTTTCATGTTTCAAGGGTTTCATCTAGACCTGACACAGGGGGTTCTAAAAACATCCCTTTTCAAAGGTTTTCACCGATAACCGTCTTGTCTTCTGAGGGTTCTATAAAGAACCATATTGTATTCTACAGATCAGTTTAGTTCATATTATATTGTGGTCATTTATCATGTTGACATTGAACAAACATTCAAAACATTTTAATGAGAAAAACATTTATTTAAAGATAGTCCAACAAAACAGGAGAGGCTGTGTAGGTCCCAGGGGAGAACAGGGCAAAAGTCAGCATAGGTCCAGTGGAATCAGCAACATGACAGGCCAAACACATCATGCTGTCCTCAGTCTCTTTCTGCCATGTCACCATTGCTGGAGATTTATTTACACAAATTCACCTACACAAAATAGTTTTAGTTCAATCAATCCAAGGTGCACTTACTGCATTTACTGCGCCTTATTGTAAGCTATCTACAAACAATAAAATAATGCATGGTCCAATGAAAAGAATCAGTGTACATCCTGTATGTACTAATTGTGACAGTGGAACAGAATCGTGAGAAAGTGAGGGAATCCCACAAAGTTTTCACATTGATTTAAATAATGTTGAAATACTTTTCAGTGTTATGTAATAAGTACTCAAAATGTTACGTATTGTAACAATAATGGAAATCTAGAGACGTCACTATGCCAAAATCAAACAAAATGTATTGGTCCAAAATATGTATTAAATAAGGGATATTTTTTTTTATCAATATGTACAAACAAAGGGCAGCAGCAGGAATTTGACCATAAACAAGAACATAAAGCATGAAATCCCATGCTGCAACACATCTACGGTACTCACTACTCCCCACTTCCGACACAGTTGTATAGTCTCTTCACTGAAATGGGTACAACACTGTGGTCCTTGATCCCCAACACAAATCTTTCAATGAAAATAAGAGTTTTTCTCAGTTCCTTTGGTTACTGGACAGCAAAAACAATATAGAGTGACATTAATGCACTCATAGCATATGATATGTCCATGCTGCTGTCCTCAGTCAAAACCTGTATACCATCCAGGTATAGGGTTATCCTTTGTGCCTGCAAAGGGTTCCCCTCATGTGTGTTATGGAGCATGATTGCTGGAGTAGGCACGCTTGGCTCCTATGCAATAAAAACAGATACATGTCAGTAAATAAAACCTGCTGTGAAAACAGCAAAATGACTCAATGTTGCCATAATATGGATAATGCCAATTCCTAAATCTTGACCTTAAATGCAGTATTTACCAGAGGTGGGACCAAGTCATTGTTTTGCAAGTCACAAGTAAGTCTCAAGTCTTTGCCCTCAAGTCCGAGTCAAGTCCCGAGTCAAGACAGGCAAGCCCCGAGTCAAGTCCAAAGTCAAGACTGGAAAGTCTCAAGTCAAGTCCTAAGTCCTGCATTTTGAGTTTCGAGTCCTTTCAAGTCCTTTTAACCACAGACTAATATATTAACACAGATTGTGTATGCTTTTCAAATGCTGTATTTATTTATTAAAACAAGTGCATTTTAAATTGCAGGAAATAAAATTGTGCTGACATTGCACTTTATAATAGCACTATTAACCAGTCATTTTAAACATTAACTCATTCCTTTACAGAACAAACACATTGAAAAATAAAGTGCAAATGTACTTATTTGTACAAAAGTGTTAACATTGAAAAAACATGACATATACGTGAACATAACAAAAAAGTTGTACTTTTTATATGTCAGGGCCCTATGCTGCATTGCATTTGCAAAAGACCAAATTAGCCAAGAGTCTGTCAGTCATTTGTGCACGATGGGGGCGTAGTATGATGCCACCATGGCTGAAAACTCGCTCCACTGGAGCACTGGAGGCAGGCACTGCCAAGACTCTCATGGCCACTCGGAACAGTGAAGGAAGAGTCTTCATGTTCAATGCCCAGAACAAAAGGGGGAGAGAGTTTTTTTGGGTTGGTGCACTACTTGTAAGTGTATCTTGTGTTTTTTATGTTGATTTAATAAAAAAAATAAATAAAATAAAATTAAAAAAAAATTCTTGTGCGGCCCGATACCAATCGATCCACGGACCAGTACCGGGCCGCGGCCCGGTGGTTGGGGACCACTGAGGTAAACAACCAACAGTATGTCAGAAAGCTAGCTAAAACGGTACACATATTCATAATATAGTATACATTTTAACTGACCTTTATTTTACTATTTTTGTCTTTTTTTTAGGTGGCTAAAATACGCGGTGCTGCTGACCGCCGTCTAACGTTACGTGTGATATATTGACTAACGTAACCCTGCTTAAAAAATCACTGAACAAAAAGTATGAATAAGGTAGTGAACTGCAACAGATTCCCGTGTTTGCAATAACGTTATAACATTAGCAGTGAGTTTACAGCCTCACTGATTTAACTACACAGCAAATAAAAGTCACGTTACTTAGCCAATAAACGTTATCTTACATTCAAAACTTACCGTTCTTTGTGTAACTTCAAATGCCGGACGAAGTTGGAAGTTGTTTCCTCTCCATCAGTAATTTTCGAACCGCATGTGTTGCATATTGCAAACCGTTTTGTGTTGACCACCTCGTAATTTTTATACCCAAACGAAATTATTTTAGGTATCATTTTTTGTTCACTGGCGTGTGGTTTGGACATGTCTTCTTCATTGGTTGTCCTGCAATTTGATTGGATGAATGCTGTGTGATGAAAACAAAGTAGATCTAATTTGATTGGCTGTTGTACTGAGACCACACCAGCTGACACACGCAACGCTGATAGACAAGTACACAATGAAAAATACGGAGCGCTCCCGAATAACTTTTTCATCTTTGGGTTTTGGGGAAAGTAGCAAGTCATGTCAAGTCATGTCAATTCAAAAGGCTCAAGTCCAAGTGAAGTCACAAGTCATTGATGTTAAAGTCTAAGTCGAGTTGCAAGCCTTTTTACATTTTGTCAAGTCGAGTCTAAAGTCATCAAATTCATGACTCGAGTCTGACTCGAGTCCAAGTCATGTGACTCGAGTCCACACCTCTGGTATTTACCTCCAGTAGAGTGTATAGAAAGGATGAGTCCTCTCTGAAAATGGAAGGCAGCAGTAGAATTGCTGCATCCCTAATGAGTCCTGAGGAAATACAATTATTCTGTAATATTTTTTGTTTTCAGAAATACAGATTGTGGCTCCTATAGATACACATATAGGCCTAGATACCTCGTCTTACTGAATCATCCAGGCAGGCATTGATTGCCCTCTGGCAGCAGTCCTTTAGGTCACACATAGATGCTCTTTGAACCATCTTCATTGCCATTCGATCCAGCTCTGTGACCATTCTGCGATCAGCTTCTACAAGGAATTGCTCCTTCATCTCCCACAGAAGCTGTAAGGAGGGATAAAAAGTGTCATCTCAAAATACTTGATGATCATGAATGAAATAATACACATACAATTAAATATGGTCAATTCAATGCTTGAAGATACCAACTATTTTAGGAAGCTTCAGTGCGGGAAACCTTTTGATGATTTCCTCTGCCTTGACAGTTGCCATGAAAGTCTTTCGGTATGCATAGGTTCGTCTCATTCTCTCCTTTAAAGAGTTCAGATCTGGGTGTACCTTAAGCATCTCTGTAGACATTTCATTGATATGAGCTTCAATGCTCCTTTCATCCTCTCTACATTCTTCACTCTCCTGAGCCTATATGCATTCAAGAAAAATGACAAGCAATATAGTAAGAGGTAACCATTAAGATGAGGTGTACATGTTTTTAAAAAAGTTATATAATATGGAAGAATCATCCTCTCTGTAACCTTCGTCTTGTGTTATCTTTCTGCTACCACTATGTTGGAGACCAAGCTTAAGCCCAGTCTCCCTGCTCCTCCTACCCGCACATTAGTGTGTGCTCAACATGGATGTATTAGATCCATGGTGCTCACCAGCCCACCCATCCCTCCAAAGACGAGCTAGATGGCGACCGCAACGCCGCTACCGACAACGTTAAAGCTCCTTCTAACATTGACAATTTATACTATATTATTTCATTAAAATAACAACTACGATAACCTTTTTAGGATGATTTCAGATTAATTGTACAGATATATTGTAACCTATTTTGTTTTGGCAGCTCTCAGCAGAGCTTTGTCAGGTATTGTATTGTTTGACCACAATACAATTTGTTTGTTTGTTTTCTACAAGAAAACAAACAAATAAGCAAACGAACAAAACATAACAAGAAACAAATGCTTAGTCCACCTTTTACCATAAAAGTCCTCAGCTAGGGTCAAGCATGCTGAAATAAGATATTATATTTAGCTCACCTTGATTCTCGGAAGTTTCTTCTGTTCTCTCTCCTGTTCTTCTTTGTTCTGTTCTGTTCACAGTAATCACTATTGGTATGGCACACCTGGTTTGAAGGCAGGGAAGACCAGACCATGTGGTGCAATCCATGGGGCAACCAGCTCTTAACTCACACATGACAGCCACCATCATGCCAGCTCCCTGGCCCAACACACCAAACCTTGCCCTTTCCCGTGGGAGATCAGGGTTCAATTCCCAGCATCAACAAACCCTGATGTAGTAGCCCAAAAGTCAGCATTACAGTGTGATTTTTGCATCAGTTAAGGTTTGGCCTCTGACATCACCGTTGTCTATCAATTAACTTATGTGCAGCTTCACAACTGGACTAAGCCAGTCAGCAGGGTACAGCAGCCATGGGATGAGGCCGATCATGGAAAAGTATGAGGAGGAGACAAATACATGAGTAAAATTGTCTGTAAAATAAGTGTTTAATATTTTTTAAATTGTCTGTCACTAATCCACACATCACCTCAGTATGCATTAACATGGTCACTCTGCATCAACCAGGCCTTGAACTCACAACTTCAAACTGTATCCCTAGATCACATGACTTGTAACAAACTTTCAAAAGCCGTTGTCCAGTGAGTCGTATAGCTCACTTAGATGCCCCAGAAAGAGGAGTTATATCCTTGCTGCAGGGACCACCTTGCTAGTTCTTTGCTGTGTGTCATTTCCTCCTGAAGAAGGGAGTAGTGTAACTAAACTAAATAAACACAATAATAACTGCTGCGCAAATTGGCAAATTGGCAAATTAAGGCAATTCTGAGCAACAAACAGGAGAACAGGAAGGCAAGACAGTTGACATTATAATGTTCCTTTTGCACCAGTTGAGGCTAAAATCCACAACAATAGAACCAAAGACTGTGGTCTATCATGCTGAGCTAATTGGCAAGTGACAATTCAACAGTGGCTTCACAAATTGATTAAGCCATTCACTGTTGTGCATGCAGATTTGAAACCACTGTAAATATATCAGTTATCAAGACACAAATCTGAAAATACACATATTGCATCTAGACAGAATGGAGATATTGGTAATTTGATTTTTTAATTGATTCGATTTGCTCCATAAGTTAATAACTGATGTTTAATCTATCATGACTCTAAAATGTATATGTTTGCTTCACAAAGACCATCTGGCATTTTCATGAGCTGTCATCACCACCTTTGTTAGGGCTTGAACCCAGGTTCTTTGGCACCAAGAACCAGCTCCTAAATCACTGAGCTATTTCTCAAATGGAATCACCAGCCAGACAGCAGTTGTCAAGGCCGATTTCAAAAATGGTCCTCCCAGTCACAGCTAATCTTTGCCTGAGTCAACAAGATTTGCTGATGAAGATCTTGCTTTCTTATAATTAATGGTTGTGGAAATAAATTGGTAACAGAACATTGCCATTATTTGTATGTCTGATCAGAAGGTGTAAGGTAATAGACTAGTGTGGTGGACCTGATGACTGAAGGCAGCCAGCTGGTTAGCTCAGTCACTATTGCCAGTGACTTTAGACTGGGTGGCAGGTGTTCAAATCCCAAGATGGGCAATGATGTTACAGTTTGATCAACAGGATCTGGGGAAGAAGAGTTTGCTTTAAAATAAACAAAAAAATTGAATATGAAAAGTATTTGTATCAGTAGTCACAAGGAAATGTATTTTGCACCATTATTGGCAAATGTTATCAGGAAGTATGTCCCTGGTGACACAGGATCTTACCCATGCTTTCAACAATCCCTGAAGAACTCTTTCTTCCAAAAACGGTTCTCTGGATCAAAATAGTTCTTACTGGAACCCTTAATGTTAGTGAGAACCCTTTTAAAACCAATTATTCAGAAAAGGGGTTTTAAAGGGTTCTCTGGATCAAAATGGTTCTTACTGGAACCATTAGCGTTACTAAGAACCCTTGAAAAACCCTTTCTTCGGGAAAGGGTTTTTCAGAAGCAAATGGTTCCAGTTAGAACCGCAGCCCTTGTAGAAGAACCCTTTTGGAACCCTTATTTCTAAGAGTGCAGTGGCTTACACTTGCAGGGGCGCCGCTAGGGATTTTGGGCCCTATGAAAAGAATCTTTACAGGGCCCCCAACACAGTGTCATTATTTTTTCTGTATTATAATTTCATCATCATTAGGGGCCTCTCTGTGCCCCCCTCCATCATGGGCCCCTAGAATCCGTCTCCTTTACCCCCCCTTTTCGGTGCCCCTGTACACTTGTATCGCATCTCATAAGCTTGACAACACACTGTGTCCAATATTTTCACAAAGATAAAATAAGTCATATTTTTGGTTCATTTAATAGTTAAAACAAATGTACTTTATTGCAATCAGTTGATAAAATATTGTCCTTTACAATTATAAAAGCTTTTTACAAAAATGTACTACTCTGCTTGCATGTCAGCAGACTGGGGTAGATACTGCTGAAATCCTATGTATTGAATGAATAGAGAATCGTTTTGAATCGAGAATCGCGTTGAATCAAAAAAATTGATTTTGAATCGAATTGTGACCCCAAGAATCGATATTGAATCGAATCGTGGGACACCCAAAGATTCGCAGCCCTAGTAGGCACCATGAAAACATACATTTTGAACGGGTCGTTCATGACTTGCCCATCACTCTGACCTATTGGCCCCGCCCCTAAATGAAGCACTCTTGGAGGATATGCGCTTTGCAGCAAAGTCCCCTCCTTCACTCCACACACGCTTCTAATCCTCGGCACATCTCCTCACATCGCTACTAACTACACTTTATTCATCCTCCGTGTCAGGATAAACTCGACTCGTCTTTGTAAATTATTAGGCCCGCTTAGCTTGCTAGTTGTTTTAGCGCTAGTTAGCTTAACGTGCTCGTTGTGCTCGTGAGTTTAGCTTGCAAAGAGACGCGGATTTGATCAAAACACATCGCTAAGCAGAGATCAAGTGTGAGTGTAAAGTGTTGTGATTGTGTGAAAATGTGCGAAAGAACGATAGCAGAGTACAAAGAGGAACTTTCTCGGACAAATGAGGAGAACAACAGACTACGTCAACTACTGGACGCTGTTTTCAATCAAGTTGTGTTACACAGAACAGGTTTGTTTACTTCTTACTCTCACATGTTTTCTAACTTTATATTTCATTATTAACATGAAAATGACATGTTTGTTTACTTCTTATTCTCACATGTTTACTAACTTTATATTTCATTATTAACATGAAAATGACATGTTTGTTTACTCTTTACTCTCACATGTTTACTAACTTTATATTTAATTATTAACATGAACATGACATGTTTGTTTACTTCTTACTCTCACATGTTTACTAACTTTATATTTCTTTTTTTTTTTTGATTGATTGATTGAAAGTTGTATTAGTAGATTGCACAGTGAAGTACATATTCCGTACAATTGACCACTAAATGGTAACACCCGAATAAGTTTTTCAACTTGTAGTATATATCTGTTTTTCAACATATATATATTATTTTCATAATACAGTCATCACACAAGATAATCATCACAGTATATAAATGGAATTATTTACATTATTTACAATCCGGGGTGTGGGATATGGAGGGGGGAGGTTGAGTTTGGTTGGAATCAACACTTCAGTCATCAACAATTCCATCATCAGAGAAATTGACATTGGAACAGTGTAGGTCTGACTTGGTACATATGTACAGCAAGTATTGGACACAGAGAGGGAGATCAGAAATTATAAGAAAAAGTGACTACATTTGATTGTTTACATTTGATTATTTACAATCCGAGGAGGTATGATGAGGAAGGGAGGGTGTTAGTTTAGGGTTGAAGTTGCCTGGAGGTGTTCTTTTAGTGCGGTTTTGAAGGAGGATAGAGATGCCCTTTCTTTTACACCTGTTGGGAGTGCATTCCACATTGATGTGGCATAGAAAGAGAATGAGTTAAGACCTTTGTTAGATCGTAATCTGGGTTTAACGTGTTTAGTGGAACTCCCCCTGGGGTTGTGGTTATGGCGGTCATTTACGTTAAGGAAGTAGTTTGACATGTACTTCGGTATCGGGGAGGTGTAGCGGATTTTATAGACTAGGCTCAGTGCAAGTTGTTTTACTCTGTCCTCCACCCTGAGCCAGCCCACTTTGGAGAAGTGGGTAGGATTGAGGTGTGATCTGGGGTGGAGGTCTCGAAGTAATCTGACTAGCTTGTTCTGGGATGTTTGGAGTCTAGATTTGAGGGTATTGGAGGTGCTAGGGTACCAGGAGGTGCATGCGTAATCGAAAAAGGGTTGAACGAGAGTTCCCGCCAGAATCTTCATGGTGCTTTTGTTGACCAGAGAGGAGATTCTATAGAGAAATCTTGTTCGTTGGTTGACCTTTTTGATTACCTTGGTTGCCATTTTATCACAGGAAAGATTAGCCTCTAGAATGGAACCTAGGTAGGTGACCTCATCCTTCCTGGCGATAACAATGTCACCCACTTTTATAGTGAAGTCACTGACTTTCTTAAGGTTGATGTGGGACCCAAACAGGATGGATTCCGTTTTACCTAAGTGTATGGATAGCTTGTTGTCAGCGAGCCAGGTGCAAATTGTACAGAGTTCAGCACTGAGGATTTTCTCTACCTGTGACTTGTCCTTGCCGGATACCAGCAGGGCCGAGTCATCCGCAAACAAGAACAATTCACAGTCGCATGCTGATGACATGTCGTTTATGTATATTAGGAACAGTAAAGGCCCTAATATACTGCCTTGGGGGACTCCACAGCTTACTGAGAGGGGGGACGACGACACTGTGCCATTCAACTCAACCACCTGTTTCCTCCCTTCCAAGTAAGATTGCATCCAGCTCGATGAGGTTTTATCAAATCCGATTGCTCTGAGCTTATCCAACAGTATAGTGTGGTTAACGGTGTCAAAGGCCTTCTGAAGGTCCAGTATGACCATGCCGCAGTATTTGCCCGCGTCCACCTCATGTTTGATGTGGTCGGTCAGATAGAGAAGGCATGTGTCAGTGGAGTGGTTAGTTCTGAAGCCGGATTGGAATTTGTACATGAGTTTATTTGTGGCAAGGTAACTATCGACCTGTTCATAAACTATTTTTTTCCATTACTTTCAAAATGGAACTGAGAATAGAAACAGGTCGGTAGTTGCCAGGTTCTAATTTGCTTCCTTTTTAAAGAGGGGAGTTACTCTTGCTATTTTGAAATCTTTTGGTACTTGGCCTTGTGTAATTGAGAGGTTTATTATGTGCGTGGTGATCGGGGTAATGGTGGTGGCAGAGTCCCTGAGGAATCTGGAGGGAATATTGTCAAGGCCGGTGGCCTTGTTTGGGTGGAGCGTGCTCAATTTTTTAATCACCTCACCAATTAACATCAACATGACATGTTGGATTACATTTGATTAATAGGTGTACTCAGACACATGATTGTTATTGTGTTATTAATGTGATTATCAGACAGCAGTCATTTCCATTAGATAATGTTCAAATTTAGGCGATTTGGCCCACTTATAATGAAAATAACAAAATAATGATGTTTTTCATCAGACATGTGCTAGTATTGTATATTTGGATGGGGGCCCTGCTTTGGAAATAATGTGTATCCCGTTCAGAGATCACATTTAGTTCCACTTAAAACATTCACATGTTCCACAATGAGATGAATGCTGTAGCACAAGCATGGGATAACGTGAACAGTTGTGGAACTTTCTGTCTAACTAACTCAGTGGAATCTATTTTCAGAAAAATTAAAAGATGCAGATATTGCTTTCTCCTTTTCTCGTTGGAAGTGCGATGTATGCGCTGAAGTAATATAACAAAATGGTGGCTGCTGTATTTTAAGGATACCATATGGTGAGATCACCGTATTTTAGCTACAACAGTTTTTTTTTCACCAATATCTAGCAGTCACATACCTGGTAATTTTATTTAGCAATATTTAGTCTAATAGGTTTCCGACACAATTGTGCATGTATTTAAAATACTTGGTACATCATTTATTTTGATGCGATAGCTAAACATAATTATAGTTGCCATAGTTTTGTTTTATTTTTGACATACTGCTTAAAGAATAATTATTGGTAAATGCAATCTATGAAATATTTAATTCATTAATTTGAAAAGTTCTTCACTTTAAACAGAATTACAGTACATTTACCCCTGCTTATGATGTTGAACATATTACACACCATTATACTAAATGTATGACTATTCCTTGCAGGTTGGATGAAGGAATTGTTCCACAATTCTATCAGTAATGAAAGACAGTTTTATATCCTTAAGGCCGAGTATATGCCTTCCATGAATGTTCACTGTGCTCCCCATAAGCTGTGGGTTGCTAATGAGAAGAAGTCAATAGTGCATATTGTACCTGTTTTGCTGGGTATGTAATTATATGGGATAATAGAAAACCGAATCTGAAGAAAAAAATTCATATTAAATGTTCAACTTGTGTAGTGCTTATGTTGTAATGCATGTAATATTCATTCTGTTTGTGTAAAAGTTCAACATTTAGGAGGATTTTAAAGTTTTTAAACCTATTGCCATCTCCAGGTATTGCATAAATTACAATGATTTTTGTGACTCTTGAAAAAATATATATTTTTGATGATGATCATGTTGCACAGATTCCACTTCAATGTTGAGTTTTAGAGACTGAAAAAAAGAAGAATAATGTGTCATTTAAAATCATTTGCCGAGTAATATAACTGGTAAATGGTACTTTTTAGTAAAAAAATAACTGTCAATTGATGCAACCTATTAGTAGATAATCCATGACACTTACAACATTTCTGATTACAGGATAACAATGACGTAATGTACATTTTATGAATATTTTTACACAACAATATTGTATAATGTAGCAATATATTTCAACAATGTTTATTTAAACTACTGTCCATGTCATGTTTTATCCTACCTGGTTGGGTTGTTGTGTAGTAGATTCAGAACTATCCTCTACTTCGCCAGTCTCTGGGATAACTTCGTCCATGGAAACAGCAGCAGTAGTTGACGCTGATGTTGACGCTTCTGAGTTGACAGAAGCCGTTTCTGTAGGTCCATGCCACATCAGTGTTCTTCTTCTTTTCACGTTAATGTTAACCCTTTTCCATTTCTAACAATGGCAAAGGGTGGTCATCCGTTGGTTTACCATGCAAGAATTGTTTACTGCAGATCCGTGAGTCTTTTGTAGGCTTTCAGTCCACCCGCTTGTTATTAGCGTTCTTAAATTTCCTGTTAACGGCCATAATCCATCTTATTTTCATGTCTGGATCTTTTGGAAACGGGTACTGTTTAAATGGTGGATCATAAACGCATCTTCCTGAGTCAAAATAACACTCATGAATGTCACATATTGTTTGTTTCTATCTTGTGAGGTGATATGTACTATTAGAACATCCCACAACTGCACAAATTGTCTTTGACATATTGAAAAATATACACGATGCGGAATAAACAATAATTCAGAAATATATCTACTAGTATTCACGCTAAAGAGTAAAAACTAACTACGAACTGACGGAGTTTACTAAAAAAGTATGGAGTCGCTTGACTTTGACCTCGATAAATTGGACATGCGCAGAAGCCTACTTCGAACTGGTCCATCCATTGTTATTGTGCTCACCCCGCGTGCTTCTCCTTCTTTGAGTTGCACCGGAGTATGTGTCGTGGACTCATTATCTACATCTTCTGTACTATTTATTATTAATTATAATATATATGTATGTATATTTATTGTTATGTGTACAGGAGGGAATTGTGACGGCACAGAACCACAAGGGGGCAGTAAAGCTGTATGTATTTATTTTATAGAATAGAATAGAATAGAACAGGGGTGTCAAACTCAAATACAGAGTGGGCCAAAATTTTAAACTGAACAAAGCCGCGGGCCAAGGTTGAACAAATTAACCTTTTAATAGGGACCCAAACAAGTTTTGCATTGAATATTGAACAAGCAAGGCTTGCTTATATTGCAGCCCGGAAGAGTTAGGGCTGCATGGGATTCTGGGTATTTTTGTTGTTGTGTTTATGTTGTGTTACGGTGCGGATGTTCTCCCGAAATGTGTTTGTCATTCTTGTTTGGTGTGGATTCACAGTGTGGCACATATTTCTAGCAGTCTTAAAGTTATTTATACGAGCACCGTCAGTGTAACCTTTATCGCTGTTGGCCGAGTATGCTTTGCATTCAACATTCGCTGGACTGGGTGAAAAGCGGACGTGATGATTTTTGGGAGGGGCACTGAAATTTGACAGTATTCCGGGAGGGAATTAGCGGTGAATGCGGTGTTACCGCCGCGCGGCGGGCCAGCTCTAGTGTTAATTTGATATCGTCTCAAGGGCCAAGTGAAATTACAAGGCGGGCCAAATTTGGCCCGCGGGCCAGAGTTTGACACCCATGGAATAGAAAGTATTTTATTGATCCCTGGGGGAAATTCAGCACCACAGTTCGCTCACAATAGACAATAATAATAATAAATAATATAATATATATAATATATGAATAATATAAATATATTCTACATATATTCTACATATAAGTGCAGTCAAGAAGGAACATATGCATTATACAGTCTGATGGCTGTCGGTATGAAGGACCTCCTGTGTCGTTCCGTGTTGCATTTTGGGAGTCTGAGCCTTCCACTGAACGTGCTCATTCTCTCCCCAAGGTCCGAGTGTAGTGGGTGGGAAGTGTTGTCCATAATGGTTAGGAGTTTTGCTAGACTTCTCCTCTCTGACACCACCGCCAGAGAGTCTAGCTCCACTCCCACCACGTTACTAGCCTTCTCTACCAACTTGTCCAGTCTGTTTGCGTCCCTCGCTCTCAGCCCGCTGCCCCAGCAGGCCACGGCGTACAAGAAGGCGCCCGCCACCACCGACTCGTAGAACATCTTCAACATCTTAGTACAGATGTTGAAGGATTCTAGCCTCCTGAGGAAGTAGAGGCGGCTCTGTCCCTTCTTGTAGAGTGCCTCAGCGTGTTTTGACCCATTCAGCTTGTTGTGGATGTGTACTCCGAGGTATTTATAATCCTCAACCATGTCCACATCGACCCCCCTGATAGAAACAAGGGTCGCCGGAGTACTCCTCCTCCTTCCCAGGTCCACAACCAGTTCCTTGGTCTTCGTCACATTGAGCTGGAGGTGGTTCTTTCCACACCATGTGACAAAGTCCTCCACCAGTGACCTGTATTCCTCATTATCACCATCCTCAATACACCCCACTATCGCAGAGTCATTAGAAAACTTCTGAAGGTGGCAGGACTCAATGTAGAACTCAGGAAACAAAATGATACTGCGCCCATAGTAAACCCCAACCACTGGCAGAATCAAGTATATTTTTATATTTGCTTGAAAAGGAACAGGATGAAGAAAATCTTACATTTCCTGCCCCCTTCAACATAATAAGTAGTCTTACTTAATGGATAGTCCAGATTCACAAGCATACAAACCAAACAAATACATCCAAACATATCAAAAAGTAATATATACCTCATGGGATGATACAAAACCAGACAAAAAATAAGTAGAATAATAAATATAATATAATATATGTATTGACCAGAGTATCCCAATTCCCCCGTATTGGATGGCCTGTGAGGTACCACCAGTAATTTGGCCAGTCTTTTCCTGCTTGCTCCGCCATGAGCAACAAATTATTGTTTTGCCCCGATACTCCTGTGGTAATAGTAAACCATTTATCCTTTGTTAAGGGTCCATTGACAATGTGGACCTTGAGAGTGCTTTTGGTCAGGGGTCCTATTGTTAGACCTGTGTGTGTTTTCCCAGTATGATTCCTAAATTGTTTACTTCCATCTTTAATGGTCACATTTGGGCAGAGTCATATGACAGCACAGGGATCTTCACCAGTCTTGTAGATACAAATAGCCAGAGGATAACATTTAGGGGCAACATGTCTATTAACAGGTGGGGTGGAGTTGAGCGGAGACTCTGTAGTATTGAATTTTATTACTAGACTATTGCCTGTTTTGGGCAATTTAAATTGGGATTTCCATTTGATTGCCTCTGGTTGCCACCCATAAGTGGGTGTGTCCCACGAGTCGGTGGTATAAGAAACCCATCCCCAATCAGAAGTATATCCGCTCACTCCTATGTACCATGGATATCTTTGCCACTCAATCCCCTTGTAACTGTATTTCTAATTGTGACAGTGGAATTTGTAGTGTGCTGGTGAACATATCCCCTTGATAACACAAATAGAAACCCGAATACTTTTGTCCATTACTGTTTTTCTGGCAAGGGTTTTCTGGCATTTTTCCACTAATGGGGTTACTCTGAATCCTCCCATTACCCGTCTTCTAATACGACCCCCCCCTGTGAGTGTATTTTACTTCTTGATTCTGCCAGTGGTTTGGGTTTACTATGGACGCAGTATCATTTTGTTTCCTGAGTTCTACATTTTCCTCAGATTCCCAAGTGAACCATATTAGGGGGGCAGGGCCGACCAGTACCAATATCGTTAACCCATATGTTATGGACCGTCTGAGCCATTGGGGTGTCATTTCTGCTGATTCACTCCTCTACCAAAGTCAGTGGTTCGGCTCAACTCTAGTTATCGTGTGCGTCCACACTATTACCAGACTTTGCCTTCCTTTCCTTATTGGATGATTCAACAGATATGACTTTTTTTACAATGTACCGGTACTAAGTGTACCCAGGTTGGTCTTCCCGCTATCTTTTACTGCTGTCGGGGTTGTTAACAGTACCTGGTACGGTCCCTCCCACCTTGGAGAATGCCAATGTTTTTCTTTTAACGCTTCTTATCAGAACCCATTCTCCTGGTTCCACTAGGTCTGTTATCTGTGGATGCGCAATAGGTTTACCGTTAGTTTCCGTCTCTTTTAGCTTCTCCAGCATCTTGCACATATAATCTGCTAAGTTTGGTTCATTACTAGGTTCCCATTGATTTTTGAAATTTGGTAGCTGATAAAGTCTTCCAAATATTATTTCATATGGTGTGAGTCCTGTTGTACTTGTAATGTTCATGTACATTTTTACTAAATCTATACATTGTGTCCATGGACGTTTTGTTTCTTCCATACATTTCTTTAGTCTGTTTTTAATTGTTACATTTTTCCTTTCCACTAGTCCTGTGCTTTGTGGATGATAAGCACAGTGGTTTTTGAGATCAATTTGGAATAATGGTCCTATATTCTTGATTAATTGATTTGCAAAATGAGGTCCATTGTCACTGTATAGATTTAGTTATACCCTATCTCGGTATTATATCTTTGCATAATGCTTTTGCTACTGTTAGCGCATCTGCTTTTCCTTGAGGAAATATTTCGACCCACTTTGAAAATGCATCTACGATGACCAGACAATACTGTTTTTCTTCACTCCTATTTTGTTCAATAAAATCCATGCATAGATGTTGGAACGGGTGTTGTGGTTTGGGGAATTGGCCTCGCACAGGTCATGCATGCCCTACAAAATTATTATTTTTTGAATAAGAATAAAAGCTGTAGGTAGTATAGTACTTCTGTATAAGGTTCACCATCCCTCCTGTTGAGACATGAGTACAACCATGGCTCAATACTGCTGGCCACTTATACAGATTTTTTGGTAAGATTGGTTTATTGTCTGGACATACAAAAATGTCTTCTTTGTTCAACGTGGCTCCGTTTTTTGTTTTGTTGTTGTATGTCTTTTAGTATATTATTCATGTCGCTAGTTTGTAGTTTAAAAACTTGTATTTCTTGTTCTGCTGCTTGTTTTGCTGTTTTGTCCGCAAGCGCATTACCTCGCGATATTGCGTCCGTTCCGTTTGTGTGTGCCGCACATTTGCATATTGCTATTTTAGCTGGTAACTGTACTGCTTTTAATAATTCTTTTAATAATTCTCCATGTGTTACAGGTTTTCCTGTTGACCTTATCATTCCTCTATTTTGCCAGTGTTGTGCAAATGTGTGCACTGTTGAGTATGCATATTGACTATCTGTGTGTATTGTAACCTTTTGATATTTCATTAATTTACATGCTTCTGTTAGTGCTACTAGTTCTGCAGCTTGCGCTGAGTAATTAAAAGGTAATTTGAGAGCTTTTAACACTTTAGTTGCTGTGACAACCGCACATCCTGTTCTATTTTTCCCATCATCCCCTTTTCGTGCAGACCCATCTACAAACAATACTTGTCCCTCCGTGAGAGGTTGGTCTTGTAAGTCAGGTCTGGGTTTAGATGTTTGTTCTGCCAACTGTTGACAGTCATGTGGTTCTCCGTCACTGGAGTCAGGAATTAATGTTGCTGGATTAGGTGTTGTGCATCTCTTTATTGTCAGATGTGGTTGAGATAGTAACGTTGCCATACAGGATAAGTGTCTAGCTGGTGATAAGAACGTTAGATTAGTTTGTAGTAATAGTGCTGACACAGCATGAGGCACTTTTAGGGTCAATGGGTGGAACAGTACAACATACTTGCCAACCCTCCCGGATTTTCCGGGAGACTCCCGAAATTCAGCGCCTCTCCCGAAAACCTCCTGGGACAAATTTTCTCCCAAAAATCTCCCGAAATTCAGGCGGACCTGGAGGCCACGCCCCCTCCAGCTCCATGCACCTGGAGGGTCTGCATGGAGCAATGTTGTAATATATTGAGTTGGAGGCAATAAACAGGTGAGGGGATGAAGTACGTTTCTTTACTGTAGACTTCAGAACAGACTCACACACTTGACGTCAGGTGCGCAACACCACGTAAATCGTTGGCCAACCAAAAAGTAACCCCAGTACGCTATAGCCAACATTCACCAGGAGATGGCAACAGACAAACATAGATCACTCCATTGCATTCCTCCCCTTTTAGAATTGTAGAAATTACTCAAAAGAAATAAACAACCCAACCAAAAAAATGCAGCAGCTCATTTAAAAAACGGTACTTAAGCCACATTCTTTTTTTTTTTTTAGTACTGAACTCTTAACCCTCATTTGTAAACAATAACATGCTTATTATACAAACAGTATTTGTACACCTTTAACACAGATTTGTATACTGTCTTCATAGATTCAGTTTTTTTGGTGGTACTCGAAACCTTTCTGGGTACCTGCTGATCACTGGTGGGGTTTTTGTTGTGGGTGATCTGGGTTCTGATGATGGCAACTCAGCAGCCCTTGAATCTGGTTCAATGATGAGACTAGTTTGTGTCTGACTCACTGATGGTCCTGGTGATGGAACTGAAACAGCACTGTCCAGTTGTACTGATGGCACATTTTCTGTAACTGGTGGAGACTAGATAACTGGCAGTCTCTCCATGTTTTCTTGCCATGGTAACATGTGATCCACATGCACTGTGCGCTGTCTCTGTCCCTCTTGATAGATACATAGATTGATATATATATATATATATATATATATATACACAGTATATATATATATATATATATATATATATATATATATATATATATATATATATATATATATATATATATATATATATACAGTGTGTATATATATATATATATATATATATATATATATATATATATATATATATATATATATATATATGAAATACTTGACTTGGTGAATTCTAGCTGTAAATATACTCCTCCCCTCTTAGCCACGCCCCCAACCACGCCCCCGCCCCCCCACCTCCCGAAATCGGAGGTCTCAAGGTTGGCAAGTATGCAGTACAATTTGACTACTGCTATCAACTGCTATAGATGTTGCCACCACAGCTCGCACACACTGAGGAAGTGCGCATGCTACATTGTCTAATTTAGATGCGGTCCTCTCCAAGGTTTCTCATAGTCATTCACATCGACGTCCCACTGGGGTGAGTTTTTCCTTGCCCTTATGTGGGCTTTGTACCGAGGATGTCGTTGTGGCTTGTGCAGCCCTTTGAGACACTTGTGATTTAGGGCTATATAAATAAACATTGATTGATTGATTGATTGAAATGTTATACGTATTACTTCATGTAATTTTAAGTAACATTTTAAACCCACTAAAAACTGTCTATAAGTGTATTAACTGTAATTTTACAACTCAGAAGAGACATTCTTCCAATTCTTTATATGTTTTATTTGTAATTATTATTCAACAATATTCAAAGCAAACAGTTGTAATGGTTATAGTTACTCGCATTATATTATCAAAAGTCTATAGCTAACTGAAAGCTGTTGAGATTGCCATGCTTCTTTATTTATTTTCATGTTATGCCATTATCTTATCGTAGCTCACCACCCAGATGTATGGTACTGTATTCTAACGTAAGAATGTTAGACAACACTTTAAGTTAAACAACTTAAAACTTAAACTTAATACATTAATTTTTCAAACTTCCACTCCCAATGTGCCACACACACACACACACACACACACACACACGCACACACACACACACACACTCACACACTCACACTCACACACACACACACACACACACACACACACACACACACACACACACACACACACACACACACACACACACACACACACACACACACACACACACACACACACAAGGTTGTGTGTGTGCGCAAGTGCACATTCTAATAGATAAGGCGAACACACTCGAAGACCGTTTTTCTCTTTTTCTTCTTCAGCCTCTAAACATGTAACTTATTTTATATCACTTAATCATACTATACATATTGAGTCTTATTATAGTTATTAATCTAGGTTTTTATTCTATACATGTAATTCTACATGCTCCGGTATCGCACAGAAATTGGATTTCTTTGTCATTTATTTCAATGATTATTTCTGGTTTATTTGCTGTTTTTTCACTTAAGTTCTCATAACTTACCATACCATACCATACCAACTTTATTTATAAAGCCCTTTAAAGACAAGCACAGTTGAAAAACAAAGGGCTGTACACCACAAAGAAATGAAGGCAAAGGACAGACTAAAAAATAACGTTTAAAACAGAAATAAAAATACACATTTAAAAGCAAATATAAATTACCCTAAGAACAGTTTGTTAAATAAAAACAGTTTAAAAGTTAAAAACAGTTCAAAAAGTTAAAAGCTAAAAACAGTTCAAAGTCTCATGCTGGGTTAAAAGCCAGTGAATAAAAATGGGTTTTAAGAAGGGTCTTAAAAATAGCCAAAGAAGGGGCCTGTCTCACATGGAGAGGGAGATCGTTCCAGACTTTGGGACCCGCAACAGAGAAAGCTCTGTCCCCTCTGAGCTTGCGCTTTGTTTTGGGTACCTCCAGGATCAGCTGATCAGCTGACCTGAGGGACCGGGTGGGCGCATAGAGGTGGAGCAGCTCAGAGAGGTACGGTGGGGCAAGACCATGTAAGGATTTAAAAACAAGCAAGATAATTTTAAAATGGACTCTAAAAGACACAGGCAGCCAGTGGAGGGAGGCTAAAACAGGAGTAATGTGCTCTCTTTTTCTTGTGTTAGTTAAAAGTCGGGCAGCTGCATTTTTGACCAGCTGCAGACGTTAGAGGGAGGATTGATTTATTCCAAAATACAAAGAGTTACAGTAATCCAGCCGAGATGTGATAAAGGCATGGATTACTGTCTCTAACTGTTGCCTCGAAAGAAGGTTTTTAACCTTGGCCAGCTGACGTAAATAAAAAAAAGCTGGCTTTCACCACTGTGCCAATCTGACGGTCCAATTTAAAATCACAGTCAATACGAAACCACTATCTTACAACAAAGACAAAAGTAATCCTTATAAATTCGGCTCTGTAGGGGACGACAGATTACTCAAAATTCTCAAAATGGGAAAAGGGACAAGTAAACCAAAGGTTAGTCTAAAAGACGAGCTAAAATGTAAAGACTGGAAAGCAGTAGAAAAAACAAATCCAGATTTACTGAAAATTTCTCGATCACTGGATCTCTAAACATGAATTTACCGGAAGCCTCAAAGTAGGTGATATTTATTGTGGTACACGTCGCTTCTGCTGGAGGATTATCCCCAAGTGGAGGTGTCTTGCCTACACGCTTCCACAATAACCCACTATTACGGTACTTCTCACAACTTTAGTATGGAGTGATAGCCTAGTGGCGATCACTCCCACACACTCTCACGTTCACACCTTTCACACTTGTTTTACGGAAGTTTCAGTTCTTGCGGACTCCGACGTCCTTCTATGGCCTCTTCTGTTTTAGAATTGTCGGTTTTTACGTGGACTACGATGTCCTTAATTAGGTTTATTTTCAATGTTGAATCTTACGGAAGTTTCATTCTTTGCGGACTCCGACGTCCTTCTGATTCTTAAGCCTTTTTACCTGTTAGAGCCTAGGATTCACAGGGTTTGTCTATGCGTCGTAACCCTCAGTCACACGCTTTTTCTATGCGTCGTAACCCTTAGTTACACGCTTTTCTAATGCGTCGTAACCCTCAGTTACATGCTTTTCTCTTCTACTATGCGTCGTAACCCTCAGTCACACGCTATTTTTCCTTTGTAATTCAAAACGTACTCACTGAAATCTGCGTTACTTCCTCTTGTCCTCGGTTCCCCGTCAGTCCTCAGATCCAGAAAAAGCAGCTCCTCAATGGGAGATGTGGGTACCATGGTCTTCTGGTTTTACTCACCAGGCTGGAATCGTCAGACGTGTTGGGATCCGGCTCGAAGGACCAAGGAGATGTCAGGTGCAAACACTGTTGACATCTATTAATCAGACAAGAAGCAAGGAATCAATTAGAGACAGAGTTCAATTTAGCTCATGAGGAGACTAGGGATGTCCCGATCCGATATTTGGATCGGATCGGCTGCCGATATTTGCCAAAAATTGCGTATCGGCAAGGCATGGGAAAATGCCGATCCAGATCCAGTTTAAAAAAAAACTCCGGTCCGTGTTTTCCAACGCACCGATTTAAATAATTCATTCCACTTTTCTGCTGCTCCCTACATTCCGTTCCACATTTTCCAGCACACCTTCAACACATCCACAGGTCTGTGAATTCTCACGCAGTTGCTTTTAGCTGCTGGCAGTACACGACAGGCTCTTCTCACTCTTTCCTGTGTCTCCCTCTCACAGACAGCAAGTGCACCTTCTTACACACGTCACATACTGTCACGTCATACGTCACATACGTATACATACCTGCCAACTACTCCGGTTTTCCCGTAATTAGTACGGTTTTCATCAACCTATTCCGGGTTACGGTTGCAGTGATAAAAAATATGGTTTTTCATTAATTAAAAAAAAAATTTTTTTTTAAATGCGCGAGGCTATTTATAGCACCGCTGCCAAGCACGAGGCCATTGTTTCCAAACGAGCGAGATGTAGCAGCTAGCTACGGGGTGTTAGCCAATGGCTTTGGCTGGGGGGCGGGACGTCCGGGGAAGTTAGGGAAGTGACGTTGTTGACAGGAAGTGTTAGTTCGAGTTTTGCCGGGAAAGAGGGGAGACGCACATTGGAGCTGTTGTGTGGTTACATTGCATTTTATTACAATAAATACGAGACAAACGAATAAGTCTATGAGCCTACGTTCCTGGGAACATTGCAGAACGATAATGGAATCAGCCGGAGAAAAATCGCAAACGAGTCTTAAACCGAAAAGAAAACTGCAGTCATTCCGTGAAGAATATTCAAAAGCCTATCCGGGAATAATTATTCGTTCCAAAAAGGGTGAAAACTACGCGAATTGCACCTTGTGCAGACAAGATTTTTCGATCGGACACGGAGGAAATAGCGATGTAAAAGACCACGTTGGGACAAAAAAACACAAGTCTAATGCCGTTGCTAGCGATACAAGTGGAAAACTTTCAACGTTTTTCGGATTTTAGCCACAAAAAGGTAATGACACCAATGTTATCTATTGGAATTGTTTAGTACTGTTATACTGTTAAAAGTGTTTATACTATTTATGCTTTCAAGTCCAAGTTGAAGAAATCTTGTTAAATGTTGACAGCATAACTACCAAAATACAGAAGTATGCCCTTAATATTTTTGCAGTGCTATTTCTGTTGAAAAGTTAAAATGATTACATTAGAGATGTGATGTGCCACTTTTCAAGTGTCTGATGGCTTAAATTAATTTTCATTAATTTTTCATATTTTGAATTATTTTGAAAGGCTTACAAAAAAACTACATTTGAATTGTAATTCCATGCTATTGACAGGACTATTAATTTTAATGAAGTTAGCTTACCATGTTTACAGTATGATAATTGTGATAGAAATGTGAATTTTAGGCACAGAATATTTTTTACAATTGAACAAGGCAGTAGATTATACAAGCTTGGACAGAAAGTTAATAATGACACCAATTTTTTTTTTAATGGAATTGTTTAGTACTGTTTTACCATTTGTTTACTGTAAAAAGTGTTTATACTGTTTATACTTTCAATTAACAAATCGCCGTCCCGATTATTATTCAAAGCTAACTGAAAAATAAAGCAAAAGAATGATAGTATACGAAAAAACATGTGTCAATACAAATAACTAATGACACAGATTTTTTTTCAAATGTATGCTCAACTTTTTTTTAGCCTTTTTAAAGAAAATATATACATCATTTATTCAAATTATATGAAGACGTCATATGGTTCACTGCGGCGGAGGAAGTTCCAGGCGCATTTCACTCACTCAAGCAGGACTCATAGCAGACTCCGGTGGGAAAAATAACACAATACTAAAAAAAATATACACTTTTAAGAAAATCGGCGTTTTTGTGTTCTCCTTTAGCTGCTTCCTATCTTGTCAGAAGCAGCATGTATGCGCAGACGGCGTCTTAGCATAACTAAACAGCGACCGCCATTCAAAGTATTTTTCATCACCGCCAACAAAGTATTATTTATTAATTTCATTAGAGCACGTCCCCTACACGTTGAAAGATCATCAACACAAATGAGCACAACATCGAGCAGTGAAAACATGAGTTTACTTCCGATTAAGTTCGTATCTTTAGTTGTTGAAATAAAGTCGACATGACTGGCAAGTTGTTTTGGCAGCAGCTAAATGAGGCTTGACACCAGAGCAGCGATACTGTGTACACTTGATCACGTCTGCGCTGAGCAGATGCGCACAGGGTTGATATGTATAGATATGTATGGTCTGCTGACAACAATATTTTTTCTCCCAAAATCTTACTCTAGTTTGAAGCATCTTTTATGGATTTATTTTAAGAGCAAAATGCAAATAAAAGGGTTCAGATCCATACTCGCACGAGTTCTCAGTTTTTATATTTTCTAGTCACACAATCTATTTTTAGGTGCATATGCGAGTCAAATAGTTGCACTGTACAGGCTTCCGCCCTAGCTACACCCTCACCACAAGTATATTGGCAAGCTGGGAGAAACCCCGACGACATCAAGGATTACAGCACAAATCTATTCGTTTTTTATATCACGCTTAAAAGAAATATTGAAATGTTAATATCAATGCACTCACCTCATTGTCTAATATGTATAATTGATTAAATCATTTTTTAAGGCTAACACATGGGATTAGCTGTGCAGTACCGATGGCGATGAATAAATGAATGCCTCTGATTGACTATGCAAGTGGGATTTATGATGAGAACAGGCAACAGTAAATTAATATTCTGAGCATTCTAAATGGTTAAAACTGTGCGACTCCCTGTCACCCAAGCACTCCATGTTGTGTCTCTAGTGGTCAATAGCTCACCAAAACAAAATAAACTCGACCCAAACAAATCATAAGTGGCTCATTAATCTCCCTCTTATTGTATGTTTTCCTTATTTGATTTTAGTTTCTTATGAAAAGTTATGTTCTGTTTCTTTTGTGTTGACTGTCCGCCCGATTGTAGCTGAGATAGGCTCCAGCGCCCCCCGCGACCCCAAAGGGAATAAGCGGTAGAAAATGGATGGATGGATGGATGTCATTTCTGTTTCTCCCACATTTGATTTCTTACAGGATTTCATAAATTATTTTTTGTCCTTTACTGTTCGAGCAGCTGTCAGGCTTGTATGTAAGGCTTTACTGCAGAGTTCATTTTGTGTTTTTCATGACTTGTAATGCTTCTGTTACTCCCTGGTGTGCAGAGTGGTTATGATATATTGCATGTCAATGTGGAAACTGGTGAGATCATCAGAACATATGCTGGTGCAGGATAATTTCTGATTTCACTGAGCTGGATTTTTCTAAAGCATGATTTTGTCTATTTGTGTCCTGCAGACATCTGTGGAGAAAATTATCTCCCTGAGCAGCAGGAGTGTACCTTCACGGAGGCCACACAAACACCCTACATTGAAGAGGAGGAGCCATACCCCCCGCATATTAAAGAGGAGAAGGACCCACAGTGGCCTCCATTTAAAGAAAGCAAGGCACCACCGTCCCCCCAAATTAAAAAGGAAGAGGAACAGCCCCCCCAATATATAGAGGAAGAGAAGCAACAACATTCTCACCTCAAAACAGAAGATGAGGAGCCACAGTCTCCTCAATCTGTAGCGGAAGAGCAACAGCCCCCTCACTTTAAAACAGAAGAAGAGGAGCCAAAGTCAACCCAAATTAAAGCAAATGAGTCACAGTCCCCTCACATTGAGGAAGTTGAAGTGCCAAAGTCCCCCCAAATTAAGGAGGAAGATGAGTATCCACAGCCTCCTCAATTTGTAGAGGAAGAGCAACAATCCCCTCATTATAAAAGAGAAGAGCCACATACCCCTCAAATTAAAGTTGAGTCACAATCCCCTCACATTGAGGAATATTGGGCGCCACAGTCCTCAAAAAGGAAGAGGTGCCACAGCCCCCCCACATTAAAAAAGAAGAGAATGAGCCACTGCACCAGTATGGTAAAGAGAGAGGCGGAGCCTCCAAGCAGCAGCTCAACTCAACACATGACAACAGAAGCTGATGGAGACCACTGTGGAGGATCACAAGCAGACAAGATCTTAGCTCCACTATCAGATAGTGACGACACAACGTCTCACTCTCCTGACACTGATGATGAAGAAGATTCTGAAGATGATAAGACATGTCACACTGACAACACACGCTTTACATGTTCTCACTGTAACAAAACTTTTAATTGGCGTAGTAATCTGAGAGTACACAGGAGAACACACACTGGAGAAAAACCCTTTTTCTGTTCAGTCTGTGGTAAAGGTTTTGCACAAAATATTCATCTGAAAAGACACGTAGGAGTGCACACTAGAGAAAATACATTTTCTTGTTCAGTCTGTGGTAAAGATTTTGCAAAAAAAGGTGATCTGAAAAGACACACAAGAATCCACCCTGGAGAAAACCCCTTTTCCTGCACAGACTGTGGCAAAAGTTTTGTGGGACAAAGTGATCTGAAAAGACACACAAATATCCACAATGGAGAAAAACCCTTTTCCTGCGCAGACTGTGGCAAAAGTTTTGCGGGAAAAGGTGATCTGAAAAGACACACAAAAATCCACACAGGAGAAAAACCCTTTTCCTGCACAGACTGTGGTAAAAGTTTTGGGGGGAAAAGTGTTCTGAAATTACATACAAGAATGCACACTGGTGAAAAACCCTTTACCTGCACAGACTGTGGCAAAAGTTTTGCGGGAAAAGGTGGTCTGAAAAGACACACACAAATCCACACTGGAGAAAAACCCTTTCCCTGCACAGACTGTGGTAAAAGTTTTGCGGGAAAAAGTGCTCTGAAATTACACACAAGAATGCACACTGGTGAAAAACCATATTCCTGTTCAGTCTGTGGTAAAGGTTTTGCACAAAATAGTCATCTGAAAAGACATATAAGAATGCACACTGGATAAAAAAAAAACATTTTCCTGTCCAGTCTGTAGTAAAGGTTTAATACAAAGTAAGACTCTTAAAAGTACACTGTAGACAAACCATTCACCTAGAAGGCATTATTGATAATGCAGAGCAGAAAGCACACTGGTGAAAATCCTTTTATCAGCTCAGTCGGCTTTAAAGGTTTCATAGACAGTTTAACTTTGAAAAGACACATGAAAACACACGCACACGCACACACTCACTCAAGAGAATCCATTTAGTTGCAGTGTTTGTGAAGAAAAATTCCCTAATAAGTAGCAGTGTAAGACACACAAGTGTACGGGTGCGAAGAGCAGCAGCAAATGAAGACGCAGGATGTTTTGTCATTGTTCTGTGTGTTACAAACTTGACAAATTGCTTCTGACTTTTATGTTCCAACACATTTACCCTTGCATGCTAAGAGCATTTTAGAACTGTTAGCGATCTACAGCTTTAATTTTTGTTTGGTAAATGACAGACCATGAGAGATTATCATCACACTTCAACATCTCTAACATGTAAATGCTGCCCCTTTCCTAGATCAGCATTGTAAATGTAAATGTGTTCTAAATTGTTTTACCCCGGATAAATAAATGTTAAATAAATACATGTAAACTAGGAAGTAAATATTTATATACTACATTACCCAGGAAGGTTAGTGCTCTAGACAGGAACAGGAAGTGGGTTTGAGTTATGTTGGAGGACAACATTTGTGCTGTTTGATCAATAAAGAGTTGATATATTGTTACATGTGGTTGTTTTTGCTCTGTCTACACAAGAAACACGCTTGGATAGGACAGCAGCTTGAGCGTCGCACTGAGACTAATTTGATTGGCCAAAATGTGGGAGAAGTAGCAAGGCCATGCACAATTTGCGGCGATTGTCTGAATGATGAACTCATTGACCTGAGACCGGAGCGGGTTTTGAAAATGTAATTTGTTGCTGGTGCCAGCAGGGCTCTCAGTATGACAAACCAATCTCCCTAATGATAAACAATGTAATGATGCCAGGATAGGGTGGTGAGGCATCTCCCAAATTCCAAGCTGCTGTTTTGAGGCATGTTAAAAAAAATAATGCACTTTGTGACTTCAATAATAAATAGGGCAATGCCATGTTGGCACTTTTTTCCATAACCTGAGTTGAAGTTGTTCTCTTATTTTGGAAAACCTTGTTATAGTGTTTAATGCATCCAGCGGGGCATCACAACAAAATTAGGCATAATAATGTGTTAATTCCACAACTGTATTAACTGTATATCGGTATCGGTTGATATCGGTATCGGAAATTAAGAGTTGGACAATATCGGATATTGGCAAAAAAGCCATTATCGGACATCTCTACTAGGACGTAAATGTTTATATACTACATTACCCAGAAAGGTTAGTGCTGTAGACAGGAACAGGAAGTAGATTTGAGTTATGTTGGAGGACAACATTTGTGCTGTTTGATCAATAAAGAGTTGATATATTGTTACATGTTGTTGTTCCCGCTGTTGTTTCGAGAAACACGTTTGGATAGGACAGCCGCTTGAGCGTCATCAGATCAATAATATGTCAGTACAAAAATGAGTGAGGAGACTCTGACTGGTGGCCTTGCTGGAAAATGTCACTCCAAATTACATCCTGAAAGACCTTTAGATAAAACTAAATATTATAGCCATAATTAGCTCATCAGTTCTGAAAGAACTTTAGGTGAAACTAAATATTATATTTAAAATACATTATGTAAGAACTTTAGATAAAACCGTTACCAAGTGTTGTGCTGATAAATGACACATTAAAGTAAAATGTTAAAAACAAATTCCTGATGTAATTTTGACAATAAAATTACATTTGTCTACAAATAATTTCTCTTCGGGGTGATGGACGGCTGGCAGCGCTTCATAGCAGCAGTCGACCTCCAGGGGCCCAACTCCCCCCCCCCCATTTGTTGTGCGTTGTTGTGATTAAATGTAACATGTTTATGTGTGCATGGCATGGAGGTTTTTTCCCACTCCAGACTAGGCCTCCTTAGAAGCCCAGTATAGATTGTATTTTTTTACTCAGCTTCTTCCCCAGCGTTTTACCTTTTTCCCCACCTTTTAGCGTTACTGTTCTGTAACCCTGTACACTGTTTGTTTGTCTAATCTTGAACGGGTTTGTGCTGAAAACATAGTTTAGTTGTACTTGTTGCAATGACAATGAAGACCTATCCTATCCTATCCTATCCTATCCTATTTCCAGGGTGTCTAAGTCTGCGTTGTACTTGTGGTACACATTTTCTACTCAACTGTTTTGTGTGTCTCACCAACTCCTCCAAATGCCTCAGCAAACAAGACTTGGTCCGCCTTTTCATCTCTTTCTCTTTCAGACTTATCAGGTCTTCACATGGACGAAACGCATGCTTGGAGTGAGGGATGAGGGAGAAACGAGTCCAGAACTACGGTAGTTGCGGTCCATGAGGAGATCCATGCTTTGTTCCAAACACGCAACTGGATGGCGATCCAAAAACAAACCCCAAAACCAGTGAAGTTGGCAAGTTGTGTAAATCGTAAATAAAAACAGAATACAATGATTTGCAAATCCTTTTCAACCTACCGTATTTCCTTGAATTAGCGCCGGGGCGGTAATTAATTTAAAACCTCTACTCACTCCGGCGCTTACCAAAGGCATGCGGTAAATGTAAGCATGCGCTAATTATTTTAAAACCTCTTCTCACTCCGGCGCTTACCAAAGGCATGCGGTAAATGTAGGCCTGCGCTTATAAATTTGAGTGTGATGTAAGGATACCATCATGAAAAGCACATTTAATAAAAAAACGTTATTATGGTCTTACCTTTACTTATAAATGAAGTCCATGCGCAGCTCCTTCTGAACAAAATCATCGATAACTTGTTTATAGAAGTCTTCCTTATCTTTCTTCAGTTTTAAAAGTCTCTCTGTCTTGATGGAGATCTTCCTTTAATTATTACCTCCTGCTTTGATTGAAAGTCCAGTTTAGAAAACTGTTTTATTTTAGATATGTAATCCTCCATGTTAAAAGTGCAAGCGAGAGGAAAAAATAAACGATCGCTGCTAATTGTTGCTGCTTGTTGTCACTTCTTCTGCAGCCGAGTAGTCGCAAGAAGGATCACTAGCGCCCTTTACCACCAGGAGGCGGGAGTCATTTAATGACTCATATTTGACACACGCAGCTACTACATTAATAAAGCATTGCTTCTTACTGTTCTTTTTAAGATAGTCAATAGCTTGGACCTTAAATCCTACTGAATAGCTCTTTATTATCTTCTTCCCTTTATGCAATTTTAAATGATTGAAATCAGCCTCCTCCATTTTGAAAATGATGACAGGTGAAGTGTCACTCGTGACGTGACGAGTTTGACCCGGCGGAAATTCTAGGCATATGCTAAATATTTTGCGAAACGAGTTTGACCCAGCGGTAATTCTGACATGGCGGTAATGCTAAGCATGCACTAATTATTTTGCGAAACGAGTTTGACCCGGCGGTAATTCTAGGCAGGCGCATACTATATACCCGGCGGAAAATCAAGGAAATACGGTATATTCAATTGAATACACTGCAAAGACAAGATACTTAATGTTTGAACTGGAAAACTTTGTTATTATTTGTAAATATTAGCTCATTTGGAATTTGATGCCTGTAACAAGTTTCAAAAAAGCTGGCACAAGTGGCAAAAAAGACTGAGAAAGTTGAGGAATGCTCATCAAACACTTATTTGGAACATCCCACAGGCTAATTGGGAACAGATGGGTGCCATGGTTGGGTATAAAAGCAGCTTCCATGAAATGCTCAGTCATTCACAAACAAGGATGGGCGAGGGTCACCACTTTGTGAACAAATGCCTGAGCAAAGTGTTTAAGAACAACATTTTTCAACCAGCTATTGCAAGGAATTTAGGGATTTCACCATCTACGGTCCGTAATATCATCAAAAGCTACCGAGGATCTGGAGAAATCACTGCACGTAAGCAGCAAGGCTGAAAACCAACATTAAATGCCCGTGACCTTCCATCCCTCAGGCGGTACTGCATCAAAAAGCGACATCAGTGTGTAAAGGATATCACCACATGGGCTCAGGAACACTTCAGAAAACCACTGTAAGTAACTACAGTTAGTCGCTACATCTGTAAGTGCAAGTTAAAACTCTACTATGCAAAGCGAAAGCCATTTATCAACAACGCCCTGAAACGCCGCCAGCTTCGCTGGGTCCGAGCTCATCTATGATGGACTGATGCAAAGTGTAAAAGTGTTCCGTGGTCTGACGAGTCCACATTTCAAATTGTTTTTGGAAACTTTGGACGTGGCGTCCTCCGGAACAAAGAGGAAAAGAACCATAGGCGCATTGTTATAGGCCAGGGGTCTGCAACCCGCGGCTCCGGAGCCGCATGCGGCTCTTTGATCACTCTGATGCGGCTCAGCTGCATACTTTTCCGGGAGACTTCCGGATTTCAGTGCATCTCCCGGGGCAAACATTCTCCGATTTTCACCCGGACAACAATATTGAGGGTGTGCCCTGATGGCACTGCCTTTAGCATCCTCTACAACCTGTCGTCACGTCCGCTTTTTCACCATACTATCTGCGTGCCGGCCCAATCACAAAATATCTACGGCTTTTCACTCACACAAGTGAATGCAAGGCATTCTTGGTCAACAGCCATACAGGTCACACTGAGGGTGGCCGTATAAACAACTTTAACACTCTTACTAATATGCACCACACTGTGAACTCACACCAAACAAGAATGACAAACACATTTCGGGAGAACATCCGCACCGTAACACAACATAAATACAACAGAACAAATACCCAGAACCCCTTGCAGCACTAACTCTTCCGGGCTACATTATACACCACCAAACCCCGCCCACCTCAACCGACGCACAGAGGTGGGCGGATGTTCTCCCGAAATGTATTTTTGTCATTCTTGTTTGGTGTGGGTTCACAGTGTGGCGCATATTAGTAAGAGTGTTAAAGTTGTTTATACGGCCACCCTCAGTGTGACCTGTATGGCTGTTGACCAAGTATGCCTTGCAGTCACTCATGTGTGTTTGCAGAAGCCTCATATGACATGTATCTGGGCTGGCACGCTGTTGGTACATGTTGTAGAGGGCGCTAAAGGCAGTGCCATCACGGCACGCCCTTATTATTGTTGTTTGGGTGAAAATCAGCAGGCATTCGAGAGAATAGTTGCCACGAAATTCGGGAGTCTGCCGGGAAGAATCGGGAGTGTTGGCAAGTATGACGCTGTCAAGCGCCATTCATATAAAACTCGCGGGCCGCACTAACATTCAATTTTCATATTAAGGTGCGGGCCGCGTGTCTGAGACCCCTGGTTTATACATAGCACAAAGCAAAAAAAAAAACTTTGTATGCAGTGTTTATTTCATTTTAAATTTTAAAAGAGTTTTGTGGCTCCCATTGTTTTCTTTAATGTGTGAAACGGGTCAAAATGGCTCTTTGAGTGGTAAAGGTTGCCGACCCCTGTTATAGGCGTAAAGACGTGAAAGCAGAAATTATACAAGAGATGCTGAATCCTCTCAGGCAAGATGATGTGTTGCAGGTTGAGTGAAATAATGATGGTGTTTCTTGTGTTACAATGGAATGCCAGAAGTTTAATTGCTAATGGACAAGAGCTTAAGAAAATGGTATCAGAGATGGAAGTAGCTCCTGATGTTTACATACAAGAAACATGACTTAAACCTCAGGTGGACTTTGTAATGGCAGGGTACTCGTCTATTAGATGTGGCAGGAAACATAATCAACATGGTGGTAGCTGTTTAACATTTGTAAAAGATACATTGGCATACAAAAAAGAAAATGGTTTCAGCAGTGGCGGGCCGTGCGTTTCCCACCTAGGCCTTCAGTGATGTCCGACTTCAATAATTAATTCTCAAAATACCATAATTGATGTCACCACATGACCATTGCTGGAGAAATACTATAAAGGAACACATTTACGCACTACTGTGCATTGAATCACCTCAACAGTGTACAAAATGGGTTGTTTTCTGGCGCATTCAATCAATCAATCAATCAATGTTTATTTATATAGCCCTAAATCACAAGTGTCTCAAAGGGCTGCACAAGCCACAACGACATCCTCGGTACAAAGCCCACATAAGGGCAAGGAAAAACTCACCCCAGTGGGACGTCGATGTGAATGACTATGAGAAACCTTGGAGAGGACCGCATATATGGGTAACCCCCCCACCCCTCTAGAGGAGACCGAATGCAATGGATGTCGAGTGGGTCTGACATAATATTGTGAGAGTCCAGTCCATAGTGGATCCAACATAATAGTAAGAGTCCAGTCCATAGTGGGGCCAGCAGGACACCATCCCGAGCGGAGACGGGTCAGCAGCGCGGAGATGTTCCCAGCCGATGCACAGGCGAGCGGTCCACCCCGGGTCTCGACTCTGGACAGCCAGCACTTCATCCATGGCCACCGGACCTGTGCCCCCCACCCCCTCCACAGGAAGAGGGGAGCAGAGGAGAAAAGAAAAGAAACGGCAGATCAACTGGTCTAAAAGGGGGGCTATTTAAAGGCTAGAGTATACAAATGAGTTTTAAGATGCATTTAAAAATCAAAAAACCCGCACCAGCAATTAAAACATATCTTATGTGGTACTGTCAAAATTAAAATTGCAAAAATCAAATTAAACGTGAAAAACTAAAGAAATACAAATTTGAACTCACAATTTGTAGTACCCATTCGATCCGTATAAGCCAGTGCTACCCCTTGGAAATGGCGGACATTTCCCCATTTCTTCGCCAGGACAGCTGAGCTAGCTTGCGGGGTTGGCCGACATCATCTCAAAGATGTATTTTTCTCTTTAAATATCCTTCTTGAAAATGGCCTTGCAAATCGGTGAAGGCTGCAACGCAAGACTTCCTGTTCCTGCCAAATTGAAACTTGTGAATGGATACTCACTTTGGAATGACAAGTGAGTATCCAATTACAGTCTCGTTAACATCAGGCTACCTAGATAGGCTACTGTCAACTACTTGTGATCTGATTGGCTATCACAACTGTCTATCAACTGTATGTGTTCTCAAATTAATCCATTAACGGTCCCGGTGATATTCCAATCACAGGACGCGTAAATGTCACGTTCAACGTGACATTTATTGACAACAACTCGTGATCTGATTGGCTATTGCAATTATCTATCAACTGTATGTGCCCGTTCACTTATAATGCACGGACGCCCGCATTGTTGATTCTGAAGGCCCCGGGCAGATTTCGTATGGCATGGCAACATAAGCTAGCTGAATTCTGATAGGATACAAAATCGAACCTAATAACAACAGCATACACATAGCGGCACGCACGTACGGGCAAGCGATCAAATGTTTGGAAGCCGCATCTGCATGCGTACTCACGGTACCGCGTCTGCGCATCCAACTCAAAGTCCTCCTGCTAAGAGTCTCTGTTGTCCCAGTTCTCCACAGGCCAATGGTAAAGCTTGACTGTCATCTTCCCGGAATGTAAACAATGAAACACCGGCTGTGTTTGTGTTGCTGCAGTCGGCCTCAATACACCGCTTCCCACCTACAGCTTTCTTCTTTTCTGTCTCCATTGTTCATTGAACAAATTGCAAAAGATTCACCAACACAGATGTCCAGAATACTGTGGAATTTTGCGATGAAAACAGACGACTTAATAGCTTGCCACCATGCTGTCCCAAAATGTCCTCCACAATCCGTGACGTCACGCGCTGACGTCATCATACCGAGATGTTTTCAGCAGGATATTCCGCGCGAAATTTAAAATTGCACTTTAGTAAGCTAAAGTACCAACGTATTGGCATGTGTTGCAATGTTAAGATTTCATCATTGATGTATAAACTATCAGACTGCGTGGTCGGTAGTAGTGGGTTCCAGTAGGCCTTTAATAGAATATCAAAGAAAGAGAGCAACAGCACGGAAAATAATTGAAAATGCAAAGAGGAATGTGTGGAGACAATTTTGCTCACATATCAGTGTGGAGATGCAACTAAGAGAAGTGTGGACAATGGTTAGGAAAATGATCGGGAAGACGCAAAGTGTGAAAATACCGCTACTTGTTCATGGAAATTACTGCGCTGTCACAAATAAAGAAGAGGCGGACTTACTTGGGAAGAAGTTTGCAGATATACATTGCGGTGGTCATTTGGACCCATCCCACAAGCAGCACAAAGAGGAAATACTAAGAAATAATCCAGAAGTAGTCCAGAAAAAGCCTAGCAAGGGAACTCCACCCGACATGGATTTTACTATACATCAACTTAAAAAAGACTACCACGAAAATGGGGTTTTCAGCACCAGGAAAAGATCACTTATGTTATGCCATGTTTAAACAGCTCCCTGTAGAAACAATGATTGTTGTACTTAACTTCTTTCATAAGATAGGGAGTGAAGGAGAAATGCCAGCCAGTTGGAAAAGTGCCCTGATTTTAAAGTTAAAAGATTGAGTTAAAAGTGTACCAATGATTGTCACACACACACTAGGTGTGGCGAGATTATTCTCTGCATTTGACCCATCACCCTTGATCACCCCCTGGGAGGTGAGGGGAGCAGTGGGCAGCAGCGGTGGCCGCGCCCGGGAATCATTTTGGTGATTTAACCCCCAATTCCAACCCTTGATGCTGAGTGCCAAGCAGGGAGGTAATGGGTCCCATTTTTATAGTCTTTGGTATGACTCGGCCGGGGTTTGAACTCACAACCTACCGATCTCAGGGCGGACACTCTAACCACTAGGCCACTGAGTACCATTCAGTAAGCCAGGCAAAGACACAGCGGATGCGGGAAATGATCGGCCAATAGCACTAACTTCTCATCTAGCCAAATGGATGGAAAAAGTAATTGTAAACATGTTGTCATATTATCTAGAACAGAAAGGATTGCTTGACCCTTATCAAAGTGGCTTTAGAAAAGGAAGGTCAACAACAGATGCTCTTATTAAAGTTAGTAAGACTTAGACTTAGACTTAGACAAACTTTAATGATCCACAAAGGAAATTGTTCAACACAGTAGCTCAGTTACAATGATGGAAAGTGTAAGGATGGAAAGGACAATGCAGGTATAAATAGACTAAATATAGCGATATAAAATATAACATATATACGAATATATACATAATATGTGTACAGTATATTATGTATACAGATCAGTGGCGTGCGGTGAGGTTCATGGCTGGTGAGGCACTGACTTCATCACAGTCAGATTTACAAACATATGAACCCTAAAGAGTATCTTATTCACCATTTGATTGGCAGCAGTTAACGGGTTATGTTTAAAAGCTCATACCAGCATTCTTCCCTGCTTGGCACTCAGCATCAAGGGTTGGAATTGGGGGTTAAATCACCAAAAATGATTCCCGGGCGCGGCGCCGCTGCTGCCCACTGCTCCCCTCACCTCCCAGGGGGTGAACAAGGGGATGGGTCAAATGCAGACGACAAATTTCATTACACCTAGTGTGTGTGTGACAATCATTGGTACTTTAACTTAACTTTAACTTTACACATACAAACTGTAGCACACAAAAAAGCACATTTAATAAAAAAACACGTTATTATGGTCTTACCTTTACTTATAAATGAAGTCCATGCTGCAACTAAAGCCCTCACTTAAACTTTCCACGTGCAAGATTGAATCTATTTAAAAAAGTGTAACCGAGGGTTTATAAATGTCGCCTATACTGTATGAAACTACAAAATAACAAACACGGAGGCTCCAGTTTACACGAGGACCACTTTATTTACCTTCTTTCAAAAACCTCCGCTCCACTCCGTGTCATCATTTCCGCTCTTAGCGCCTTCAAAATAAGAGCTCAAGGCATATACTGTATAACAGCGCATAACAGGAACTTAACACCACAAAGAGGAAAGCCCATGAAAATAGGTTACAAAAGTTATTTAATAAGAAGCCAAAAAGTGCAAAAACAATAATGTTCGTGTTGGAGGAGTTGTGAATTAGATACACCTGCAGTCTGCAGGTGTACATAATGTTGTGGCCCTGCAGTCATTCACAACTACCCCAACACGAACATTATTGTTTTTGCACTTTTTGGCTTCTAATGAAATAACTTTTTTAAATAGATTCAATCTTGCACGTGGAAAGTTTAAGTGTGGGCTTTAGTTGATATAACAATTCTACGGCGGGGGTGCAGGAGGCGGGATTACTGGAGCCTCAGCCAGTGCGTCTTTTGCAGCCGTTTTATGATCGCTCAGCACAAGAAATACGTTACACACATACAGTTGTTGACAAAATACACTGTACATTATATACCTCAGCTAACTAAACTATGGAAATGTATAATATAATTCATATAGCAATAAAGTCTCACTGCACAGCAGGCCAGCAGTTAGCCGAGTCATTGCGCAATCCATGTTGCGGCACTGAGTGACGTGCCTCAACTGGCTGCTGTTCACCGCACCGTCTCTTCTCAGTATTTGAACGGCAAATGTGAAAATTCAGCGATTTTGAATAAAAATAATCTAAAACTGGTGAAGTTAAATGGAAAATAACTTTATAGTATAATCACTGGATACATATAACAATTTAATTAATTTTTTTTCTTTTTACATTTTTTTCTTTCCATGATGGCAGGTGAGGCCCTGCCTCACCTGCCTCTAGTGACTGCACGTCACTGATACAGATATATTATATTATGTCTATAACATATATACAATATATACCAATGACCATGTATAATATTACAGTATATGTGACAGCAGCGGCATAAAATAGAGAGTAGATCCAGCAGAAAATAGAAAATAGACATTAAAGACAAAGAGAAGTAGCTGACATGTCAGGTAATAGGCAGATATCATCTATTGCTGTATGGCGAGTGATTATACAGCTGGATGGAGTGCGGAACGAAATGAAGCAGAGAAGGCAGTTAACAATAAACAAGCAATGGTAATAGTTTATTTTGACATAGAGAAAAAGCATACGACTCAATGTGGAGAGAAGGTCTTCTTATTAAACTAGAAAAGATGGGCATAAAGGGGAGATTAAATAACTGGATACTGGCTTTCCTTTCCAGTCGAACATTTTGAGTCAAAGTGGGAGAGAACACCTCAGAGGAGTACAGCATTTCAAATGGAATCCCACAAGGTAGCTCAATTAGTCCAATACTGTTTAATATATTGATAAATGACATCTTTGTGAACGTGGGCAGAGATATTGGATCATCACTATATGCAGATGATGGGGCCATATGGAAACTAGGTGTAAATGTCAGACAAATTGTCAGATCTATACAGGATGCAATTGATAAAGTTGAAGACTGGTCATATAAGTGGGGTTTTAAAATGTCTGTATGCAAGACATGCTTCATGATTATTACAAAGAAACGCAAGATCTGTGACGTCAACCTGATGATATATGGACAAAACATTAAGAGAGTTAAATAATTGAAATATCTTGGACTTCTCTCTGGCACTCATCGAGGGCGGACGCTCCCCTTTCCTCTCCCTTATCTCTCCTGCTTGCTTCTTTGTCTTGTCTTGTCTTGTCTTAACTTTTTTGTTGCCTCTTTTTGCACTGCTCTCCAAATCAACATTGGAACTATTTAACTGGCCTCAACAAAATTGACAAGATCTTGGGTTTAGGGGAACCTGCTTGTCGTGACGGAGCGGTTGTTGCTGGACACTCGGCGGACTCTTGGGAGGAGAAGGAGTGCCGCGTGCCTGGCGACCCTTTTCAGTCGAGGACGTGAAGATATCTACCTATTCGGAATTATGACAACAGGACATCTGATGATTGGAGTAATCGTTGCTCTGGTTTGTCGACAAATTGGAAGTTGCTGGCAGTCTTCAAAGTACCCCAAAGCTGCCACAAATGATTGGAGTATGCGGGAAGAACTGTGGACACTTGTGATTTTAGATCACATCGGACTGTCTGCCCCGCAGGTTTGAAGACCAGTCATAGACAATTTAGAGTGAAAAGCAAATGTTATTTTCACTCGTATATAGGGATGATGTTTGATAAGAAATTATCGAGTTCGAGCCTATTATCGAATCCTCTTATTGAACCTATTCCTTATCGATTCTCTTATCGAGTCCAGATAGGTTGTTGTATATGGAAAAAACACACAATATTTGGTTTAACAAAAGCTCCCTTTTATTATATAAGAAAACAATTTAATCTAATAAATAAATAAATATTGACTGTTACCCCCCCTAAAAAAATAAAATAAAATAAATAAATATTGACTATTACCCAAAGTATATTAGTTGGGATTTTTCAGAAAAACAAATATATACAGTAACACAAAAACAACCTGTCTCTGTGATCACTATAGGTGTATAAATAATAATATAGTGTTAAATAAAATCAGTCCCTTGGGCACAAAACTGAAAATAATACAGCTCTCCAAAAAGTGCACTTCTGCTGCTATTTGACAAAACTGTTTGTTATGATGCTTTGACATTTTTGCACTTTATTTCTTTATTGAAAGAAAATTCTATGAAGAGAAAAGTTATTTGCAAATGTTATTACAATGCTAAAAAATGAAAAGTTAAAGCTAAAAAAAGAAATACACTTTATTGAGTTAACAGTATTTCTTCATGGGGGAAAGATGTTATGAGCTAGGGAATATAACAACTACCCTACCCAGCATGCAACGGGAGTGACGAGCATGCGCGGTAGCCCCGAAAAGTGTTGTTGCATCGTCACCCGGCAGCTAAGAATGAGGTTATGAGCACGCTGTGAAAGTAAACGTCAAGAACTCAGCCAAGCCAACACGCCTCGTCTGCATTATTTATAATTAGACAGACAACACATATACAGTGTGATTTTGTTTTGTTTACAAGGAAAGAAAAACAAAAGTTAAAAAAGGGAGATCGTGTCATATATGTTGTGTATATATGTATGTGCTGCGGTTGCTTTAAGAACGTTGCGACAGCTGCCGTAAAGGAGGTGCGTTGCTGGCCTGGTTGCTATGTTTCTGGTTGGTCGTAAAAGTGTTCGTCATGTGTTTGTACCTTGCTCAAATCTCTCAGTAAAGTTATTCATTGGATTATACCTTTTGCTTTTAACTTTATTACTGTCAGGGTTGTCCCTGACAGTTTGACTGTGTTTTAGTTTTTCCTCTGCGTTTGTCTTAGTTTTCTGTCAGCGCTTTTTATTTTGTCTTCTATTCCTGATTGTCTCCCTGAGTGCTGCTTCCCCTCAGCTGTGGCTGATTGGCACCTGGCCACACCTGGTGTCAATCAGCCAGCTGCTATTTAAACCTGCCTTCCCCTCCAGTCAGTGCTGGATCATTGTCATTACTACCTGTCTTAACACTTGTCGTTGTAGCTCTGTCTACTTTTGTTTCACTCTGCTCATGTCCTAGTTCCTTCGTGTCACAGTAAGTGTTTTTGTTTCGTGTCCAAAGTTAGCCTCTGTGCTATTTTAGTTCATAACCAAGTTTGTTCTCCGCCTTGTGCGCGCCTTTTGTTGTTACCCTTTCGTTTGTTGTTTTGCCTTAGTGTTTAATTAAATCATGTTTTCTCATACAATGCCTTCCGCCTTCTCTGCATCTTGGGGTTCGTCACACACAAACTCTGACAATTACACCTTGGAGCACTTTTTCCGGTCCATTTTTTCCTGCTTTCGCTATCTGCGCCTAATGACTGAGCTACGTAACGTCATTTCTTGAGGGATTCGAATAAAGAACCAACTTTTTCTTTACTATAGTGGTCTCGAAAACGGGTACCAGTTCTCAAAAAGGGATTCGAGTCCGAGGACTCGGTTCTTTTCTTATCGAACAACCGGGAAAATCGGTTTCGAGTATCATCCCTACTCGTATACAAAACATTCTAACTTGGATTGTTTCCCTGGCTTCGAGACTCTCCTGAAGAACAGTGCAGCGAAGACACAACAAACTCCCTTCTTGTCTCTCATGGACACACACCTGTTGTTGACTTTGGACTAGCGACTGCACGACATCAAGGCCGCGGAACAGAGGCACACTGCAGGCTTACACACACACATGCATCCACAAAAATATACGGCACACACATACATACCCCACCTCCCCCAATCCAACGCCCTCGATGCAAATCCCACAGAGGTGATCAATCAATCAATCTCAATCAATCTTTATTTGTATAGCCCTAAATCACAAGTGTCTCAAAGGGCTGCACAAGCCACAACGACATCCTCGGCACAAAGCCCACACACGGGCAAGGAAAAACTCACCCCAGTGGGACGTCGATGTGAATGACTATGAGAAACCTTGGAGAGGACCGCATATGTGGGTAACCCCCCCCCCCCCCCCCCCCCCTCTGATGATGATGAAAGGATGGGCAGCGCCTGAGAGCTGCGGCCTACCACCATGACCCCTCACTCCCTTCCCTCTGTTGCTAGATATCTCGAGATGTATGTTGTAATATGTATATGTGCTTTGCCATGGAGGTTTTTTTCCCACTCCAGACAGGGACCCCATAGGAGCCCAGTTTAGATTGTATTGTTTTACTCATCATTCCCCAACGTTTTACCTTTTTCCCCATCTTTTACGGAGCGCCTTGTGGCGACCTATCAGCGTTCCTGTTCTGTAACTCTGTACACTGTTTGTTTGTCTAATCTTGAACGGGTTTGTGCTGAAAAAAAAGTTTTGTTGTACTTGTGCAATGACAATAAAGACCTATCCAATTCTATCCTATCCTGTGGTTTGATGAAAGATGTCTCTGGAAGACACATATCAAAAAAATCGAGACAAAGTGCAAGAAGGTACTGAATCTCATGAGGTCAGTCTCAAGCTACAACTGGGGAGCAGATAAACAGTCGTTGTTGGGCATTTATAGGGCACTGATTAGGGCATGTATGGACTATGTGCGTATTGTTTATGGAGCAGCCGCTAAGACAATGTTGGGAAAAATATAATACAATACAGAGCAATCTGAATTAGTATTGGTGCAGTTAAAACAAGTCCCACAAATGCTATCTTTATTGAAGCAAATGAGCTACCTCTAAATTGAAGAAGAAACAAACTGTGTTTTGGTGTACTGGACACAACTAAAGGGTTCTGGGGTGGAACAACAAACAACATTTTTTTATGGTGGACTGCTGAGAATACAGACAAAAACCAAAGTGTACAGGTTTTGGATTGACTATTGAAAGTGCAGCAGCTCAGCTCAGTTTAAACAAAGTGGAGTACAGCCCGGTTTCAGTGTGAGGAGATGTCCCCCTTGGATTCTACCTCGACCAAGGGTAGACATTGAATTAATAGAGAGAAGGAAAGGGTGCAATGAATATGATAATGTGCCCATGGTCGAAATGTATGTAACACACGATTCTATGGTTTTCTGAATATTTATACAGACGGATCAAAGGAGCCGATGTCAGGGAAGGTTGGAGCAGGAGTATATATTCCAGAAGTTGAGGTGTCACTCTGTAAAATAATCACTAATAACCTGTCAGTATTCACAGCGGCGATCATACTAGCACTACAATGGATAGAGGAAATAAAACCGCTGAGAACAGTCATTTGCTCAGACTCTGCTGCAACTATAGAAAGTCTAACTGCAAAACAGACTTGGAGAGATGATTTGTTGTTAGAAGTGCATGTATTACTTTTTTTAATTCAGAGGACTGGTCTTGTGTGAGAATTCTGTTGGATCCCGGCGCACATTGGAATATGGGGCAACGAAAGAGCAGATGACATAGCCAAAAGAGCGCTCAAAATGGCGGACAATAAGTTAATTAAAATCCCAGTTGAAAGAGGGGAGGCAAAATCACTGATTAGTCATTAGGGAATCCTGGAAAAAACTGTAGGATTCTGGGAGGAAAGGCAGACACTTATACAACATCCAACAACCTATTAAAGAAGAAGAATATAGAGGAAAGTGTAGGAGAGAAGAGGTGGTTTATACTCGACTTAGGTTAGGACACACTGGACTGAGGGCAACATTATACTTATTAGGCAAAGTGGCAACAGATACATGTGAGCTATGTGGGGTTGTTGAAAATGTGCAGCATGTGCTGATGGAGTGTAGGACGTAGGCTACAGGTTGTAGAGGAAGACACTAAGGGACAAATTGTACAGTCTTGGTAGAGGATGGAGTTTAAAGGCAATTTTAGGGAAGGGGGAAAACAATAAAGAATGTAGCAAGGCTCTAATGGGATAGCTTAAGATCACAGGTTTAATACTTATAGTGTAGGTTTTATTTTATATATATATATATATATATATATATATATATATATATATTTTTTTTTTTTTTTTTTAATTATTATTTATTTATTTTTATTTTTTATTTTTTATTTTTTATTTTTTATTTTTATTTTTTATTTTTTATTTTTTATTTTTTATTTTTTATTTTTTATTTTTATTTTTATTTTTTTTATTTTTATTTTTATTTTTTTATATACACTCCAGTACAGTAGATGGCGGTATGCACGTATAACTTGCGACCCGCCATAAAATGAAGAAGAAGAAGGAGAAGAGGAAGCAAGATGGCGTTTGATAGAGAAGACCTAAACATGGGCATTATAGTTCTGTATTTTTAATCAGTACATACATGTGCACATGTATGTCGTTTGATAGAGTACACATCTTCAATGATTGTTTGTATCCGGATACATTAGTCTGAGCGTCTTTTGACGCTTCTCGTGCGAACTAAGATGGCTACTTAGTTTGCTAGCTTAGCATGTTAGCTGCTAACAAAGATGCGACATATTCGTACAACTTTGCGCGGAATTAAGAACACATAACTAGTGATCAACACATCGCTAAGCAGAGATCAAGTGTGAGTGTAAAGTGTTGTGATTGGGTGAAAATGTGCGAAAGAACGATGGCAGAGGACGAGGAGGAACTTTGTCCAACAAAGGAGGAGAAGGAGCGACAACATCAAAAACATCAAGTTGTGTTACACAGAACAGGTTTGTTTACTTCTTACTATCACATGTGTACTAACTTTATATTTAATTATTAGCACCATTATTAAATATGTTGAATGTAAGAATGTGGGTGTTCTTATGAGGATGACAGTCACAGGTGGAACAAATCCTCAGTGCTGAACTCCTTAGTATTTGCACCTGGCTCGCTGACAATAAACTATCAGGTAAAACGGAATCCATCCTATTTGGGTCCCAAATCAATCTCAAGAAAGTCAGTGACTTCACTATAAAAGTGGGTGACATTGTTATCACCAGGAAAGATGAGGTCACCTACCTAGTCAACAAAAGCACCATGGGGATTCTAGCGGGAACTCTCGTTCAACCCTTTTTCGATTACACTTGCACCTCCTGGTACCATAGTACCTCCAAAACCCTCAAATCTAAACTCCAAACATCCCAGAACAAGTGAGTCAGATTACTTCTAGACCTCCACCCCAGATCACACCTCACTCCTACCCACTTCTCCAAAGTGGGCTGGCTCAGGGTAGAGGACAGAGTAAAACAACTTGCACTGAGCCTAGTCTATAAAATCCGCTACACCTCCTTGATACCGAAGTACATGTCAAACTACTTCCTTAACGTAAATGACCGCCATAACCACAACACCAGGGGGAGCTCCACTAACCACGTTAAACCCAGATTCCGATCTAACAAAGGCCTAAACTCATTCTCCTTCTATGCCACATCAATATGAAATGCACTCAGAGCAATCGGATTTAACAAAACCTCATCGAGCTGGATGCAATCTTACTTGGAGGGGAGGGAACAGGTGGTTGAGGTGAACGGCACCGTGTCCCGTCCCCCCTCTCAGTGAGCTGTGGAGTCCCCCAAGGCAGTATATTAGGGCCTTTACTGTTCCTAATATACATAAACGACATGTCATCAGCATGCGACTGTGAATTGTTATTGTTTGCGGATGATTCGGCCTTGCTGGTATCAGACAAGGACAAGTCACAGGTGGAGAAAATCCTCAGTGCTGAACTCTATAGAACTTGCACCTGGCTCGCTGACAACAAGCTATCCATACACTTGGGTAAAACGGAATCCATCCTGTTTGGGTCCCACATCAACCTTAAGAAAGTCGGTGACTTCACTATAAAAGTGGGTGACATTGTTATCACCAGGAAAGATGAGGTCACCTACCTAGGTTCCATTCTAGAGGCTAATCTTTCCTGTGATAAAATGGCAACCAAGGTAATCAAAAAGGTCAACCAACGAACAAGATTTCTCTATAGAATCTCCTCTCTGGTCAACAAAAGCACCACGAGGATTCTAGCGGGAACTCTCGTTCAACCCTTTTTCGATTACTCATGCACCTCCTGGTACCCTAGCACCTCCAAAACCCTCAAATCTAGATTCCAAACATCCCAGAACAAGCTAGTCAGATTACTTCTAGACTTCCACCCCAGATCACACCTCACTCCTACCCACTTCTCCAAAGTGGGCTGGCTCAGGGTGGAGGACAGAGTATAACAACTTGCACTGAGCCTAGTCTATAAAATCCGCTACACCTCCTTGATACCGAAGTACATGTCAAACTACTTCCTTAACGTAAATGGCCGCCATAACCACAACACCATGGGGAGTTCCACAAACCACGTTAAACCCAGATTCCAATCTAACAAAGGCCTAAACTCATTCTCCTTCTATGCCACATCAATATGAAATGCACTCCCAACAGGTGTAAAAGAAAGTGCATCTCTATCCTCCTTCAAACCGCACTAAAACAACACCTCCAGGCAACTTCAACCCTAAACTAACACCCTCCCTTCCTCATCATACCTCCTCGGATTGTAAATAACCAAATGTAAATCATCAAATGTATTTCTAATGTATATACTTGTTCTTATGCTATTTGAACTCACTATGTTCTCTGCTCGCTGTACATATCCTACCAAGTCAGACGTCCACTGTTTCAATGCCCCTTTCTCTGATGATGCAATTGTTGATGACTGAAGTGCTGTTATCAACCAAACTCTCCTCATTCCACCCCCCGGATTTTAAATCATGTCAATAATTCAATGTATATACTCTGATTATTAACTTGTGTGATGACTGTATTATGATGATAGTATATATTTGTACCATGGATTGATTAACGTGTAAGTTGAAAAACTTATTCGGGTGTTACCATTTAGTGGTCAATTGTACGGAATATGTACTGAACTGTGCATTCTACTAATACAAGTTTCAATCAATCAATAAATGATGCACGTGCGTCTGGTACTTGCAACCACGTGGTTGCCGGCGTTCTGTCGAATTTAGCTACCTGTGAAAATGAGTTACTTATCATAGTCCATTTGTAAAATAAATAGTTTTACTTATATTATAGTCTCTTCACTTTATCCAGACAGTAATTAGGACAAAAGATCCTGGGAGGACTTTGCCCTTTAATAAAAAGGGAACGCCCGAACATATTCACTGAGGCAGGACAGTATCAAGATGAATTCATCACATTTGCATAATGAAGCATTTTATTATTATCAATATATCCTTTTCTTATTACATGATATCTTTTTTCCTGTTTTCTAATTTAAAAGGGACCTGCACTTTTTTGGAATTATTCACAGTCCCTATGTAAGACAAGAACACATATGTTTTTATTTATTTTATGCAACATCGTAACTCGTAAATAAACGCTAGTGCTCTAAATAACATTCTAAAACCTCCATCAACATTTTAAATACGCACTAAGTATATGTGTAATCTAATAACAGGCACTTTCATGATAACATCATATTTACGTATTTCGCTCGTAAGCATACAGCGGCATATTAATTTCATGGACACATCACAGCATTTGCCTTTTTCTACTAAATTAACACGGCAGACTTCTTGAGAGACAACAAACATAATAAAACAATCACTCACTGTACAACGTCTGTTCTCACTGGGATGCCGACTGTTGGGATGTTCATATCTTCTCTTTAAGATGAAGAATTAATCCTCGCAAAGGTTAAAAAAAGGATGCAAAAGAGCGTATTTTCGCGTCTTTCTAGCCATCTCCAGGTCAAAATTGACCAACTTCTCGGTTTATGTCCACAACCTTCTACTACATGAGAGAGACATGATTTATAATCTAGAATTAGCTTTCACCATTTTACAGATGAGAAAGCAGCTCAGTATGTAAATATAGCAGCATAAGCTTGTTACTTCTGTGATCAATGTGCTGCTAAAAGTAGGTCCTTAACGTTAGCACTTATAATAGCAATATCGCTAATACTTGGTTAATATTCGTGCGTGACTGCTCGCTGACTGCTCGCTGTTTCGAAAAAGCTAAGTATCGTTCTATTTGTGTGCTTTTAAATTGTTCTGCAGCTTTCTTTATTACTTTCTCAACATATTTAGTAGTACTATTTAACTTGCAAATCACCCGATCTCTGTCTCTCCACCCCTCCCGCAGCTAGCTAGCAGCTAGCTGCTAAGCTAACGAAGCTAGCGCGGAGAAAGGCGTCGCCGGGCGCCGGTCAGAAGGAGTCTACTCCTGCACACCGTGACCAGGACTTCTCGGAAGACAGCAGGAACTTCACTCGGTGACAGAAAACACCGTGAGTATGGCTTCCTGCGCGTCTTGCACCTTACTCACGGAGAGGCTGGCTCTGCTAGAGGGCCGTGTCCGCCAGTTAGAGCAGAGTAATCTCGTAACTTTAGATGTTGCGGACACATCTGCTAGCGTTAGCTGTAGCGAGCTAACTAGCCCAGCATGTAGTAGTCCTAAGCGGCCTACAAGCTACGGTGTACCGGTTGAGACGCATAATAGATTTAGCTCTTTAGCTAGTCCTACACCCCAGTCTACCGGGCACCACACCTTAGTCATAGGGGACTCCATCACCCGAAACATAAAGCTTAGCAAACCAGCCACAATTAAGTGCATCCCGGGGGCCCGAGCACCTGACATAGAGGCTAATCTTAGGGAGCTAACTCGCAACAGGCCTAGTAAACACGTACGACAGGCTAATCGCACCACTAGTTATGAGAATATAGTTGTACACGTTGGCTCCAATGACACTAGAATGAGACAGTCAGAGATTACAAAGAGAAACATAGCCAGGACTTGTGATCTCGCTAGAAAGATGTCCAGGCATCGAGTAATTGTCTCTGGCCCCCTGCCTGCGAGAGGCAATGATGAGAGATATAGCAGATTAGTCTCGCTTAACAAGTGGCTGGCTAGCTTCTGTAGACAACAGGGACTAACGTTTATTGATAATTGGCCCTCTTTCTGGGGCAAACCAGGCTTGCTGATGAGGGACGGCCTTCACCCTAACCAGGAAGGCGCCATCATCCTGTCTAAGAATATAGACTACTGTTTAAGTCACATTTGACTAACTACACTAGAGCAAGCCCGGTCACAGGCAATTACAGAGCCTGCTAGTCCGGGTGAGGAGTCAGTTAAGCTAGAACTAGCCAGCGCCAGGCTGGATAATTCCTGTACGCATAGCAATTTTCTTAGAATAACACACAACTCACATAATGTGTTTTCTGTTGTGAATGTGTCCGGGGTAGATATGCATTCTACTGAGGTGGCAAATCATGATGCGTTCAGTCGATCGCAGCATCAAGCAAACAATCTGAAAATTCCCGTCGTATCAATTCCTAGATATGGTCGAAACTATTTAAAGTGCACTACGTATAATAAACGCAACATTATTAATATTTCTACTACGGATAATTTAAACAAAAACTCGTCAAAACAGCCCAATACTTATAATATGGGCTTTTTAAACATAAGATCACTGTCTCCCAAAACGTTATTAGTTAATGAGGTCATTAGAGACAACAATCTTAACGTCATTGGTCTTAGCGAAACCTGGCTCAAACCAGACGAATTTTTTGCGCTAAATGAGGCATCTCCTCCTAACTATACGAATGCGCATATTGCCCGTCCCCTTAAAAGGGGTGGGGGGGTCGCATTAATATACAATGAAAACTTTAACCTTACCCCTAACCTAAATAATAAATACAAATCGTTTGAGGTGCTTACTATGAGGTCTGTCGCACCGCTGCCTCTCGATATGGCTGTTATCTACCGCCCCCCAGGGCCCTACTCGGACTTTATTAATGAATTCTCAGAGTTCGTTGCTGATCTAGTGACGCACGCAGACAATATAATCATAATGGGGGACTTTAATATCCATATGAATACCCCATCGGACCCTCAGTGCGTGGCGCTCCAGACTATAATTGATAGCTGTGGTCTTACACAAATAATAAATGAACCTACGCATCGCAACGGCAATACGATAGATCTAGTGCTGGTCAGGGGTGTCACCACCTCCAAAGTTATGGTACTCCCGTATACTAAAGTAATGTCCGATCATTACCTTATAAAATTCGAAGTTCTGACTCATTGTCAACAAACTAATAATAATAATAACTGCTATAGCAGCCGCAACATTAATGCCGCCACAACGATGACTCTTGCTGACCTACTGCCTTCGGTAATGGCACCATTCCCAAATTATGTCGGCTCTATTGATAACCTCACTAACAACTTTGACAATGCCCTGCGCAAAACCATTGATAGTATAGCACCGCTAAAACAAAAAAGGGCCCCTAAAAGGCGCACCCCATGGTTTACAGAGGAAACCAGAGCTCATAAATTATCATGTAGAAAGTTGGAACGCAAATGGCGCGTGACCAAGCTTGAGGTTTTCCATCAAGCATGGAGTGATAGTTTAATATCGTATAAACGCATGCTTACCTTAGCTAAAGCTAAATATTACTCAAATCTCATCCGCCTCAACAAAAACGACCCTAAATTTTTGTTTAGTACAGTAGCATCGCTAACCCAACAAGGGACTCCTCCCAATAGCTCCACCCACTCGGCAGATGACTTTATGAATTTCTTTAATAAGAAAATTGAACTCATTAAAAAGGAGATTAAAGACAACGCATCCCAGCTACAACTGGGTTCTATGAACACAGATACAACTGTATCTACGACGGATACTGCAATACAAAATAGTCTCTCTCTTTTTGATGAAATAACATTAGAGGAACTATTACAGCGTGTAAGTGGGATAAAACAAACAACATGTTTACTTGACCCACTTCCTGGGAAACTTATCAAGGAGCTTTTTGTATTATTAGGTCCATCAGTGCTAAATATTATAAACTTATCACTTTCCTCTGGCACTGTTCCCCTAGCATTCAAGAAAGCGGTTATTCATCCTCTGCTCAAAAGACCTAACCTTGATCCTGACCTCATGGTAAACTACCGACCGGTGTCCCACCTTCCCTTTATTTCGAAAATCCTCGAAAAAATTGTCGCACAGCAGCTAAATGAACACTTAGTGTCTAACAATCTCTGTGAACCTTTTCAATCCGGTTTCAGGGCAAATCACTCTACGGAGACAGCCCTCGCAAAAATGACTAATGATCTACTGCTGACGATGGATTCTGATGCGTCATCTATGTTGCTGCTTCTTGATCTTAGCGCTGCTTTCGATACCGTCGATCATAATATTTTATTAGAGCGTATCAAAACACGTATTGGTATGTCAGACTTAGCCTTGTCGTGGTTTAACTCTTATCTTACTGACAGGATGCAATGCGTCTCCCATAATAATGTGACCTCTGACTATGTTAAGGTAACGTGCGGAGTTCCTCAGGGTTCGGTTCTTGGCCCTGCACTCTTTAGTATTTACATGCTGCCGCTAGGCGACATCATACGCAAATACGGTGTTAGCTTTCATTGCTATGCTGATGACACCCAACTCTACATGCCCCTAAGGCTGACCAACACGCCGGATTGTAGTCAGCTGGAGGCGTGTCTTAATGAAATTAAACATTGGATGTCCGCTAACTTCTTGCAACTCAACGCCAAGAAAACGGAAATGCTGATTATCGGTCCTGCTAAACACCGACATTTATTTAATAATACCACCTTAACATTTGACAACCAAACAATTACACAAGGCGAATCAGTAAAGAATCTGGGTATTATCTTCGACCCAACTCTCTCGTTTGAATCACACATTAAGAGTGTTACTAAAACGGCCTTCTTTCATCTCCGTAATATCGCTAAAATTCGTTCTATTTTATCCACTAGCGACGCTGAGATCATTATTCATGCGTTCGTTACGTCTCGTCTCGACTACTGTAACGTATTATTTTCGGGTCTCCCTATGTCTAGCATTAAAAAATTACAGTTGGTACAAAATGCGGCTGCTAGACTTTTGACAAGAACAAGAAAGTTTGATCATATTACGCCTATACTGGCTCACCTGCACTGGCTTCCTGTGCACTTAAGAAGTGACTTTAAGGTTTTACTACTTACGTATAAAATACTACACGGTCTAGCTCCGTCCTATCTTGTCGATTGTATTGTACCATATGTCCCGGCAAGAAATCTGCGTTCAAAGAACTCCGGCTTATTAGTGATTCCCAGAGCCCAAAAAAAGTCTGCGGGCTATAGAGCGTTTTCTATTCGGGCTCCAGTACTATGGAATGCCCTCCCGGTAACAATTAGAGATGCTACCTCAGTAGAAGCATTTAAGTCCCATCTTAAAACTCATTTGTATACTCTAGCCTTTAAATAGCCCCCCTGTTGGACCAGTTGATCTGCCGTTTCTTTTCTTTTCTCCTCTGCTCCCCTTTTCCTTGAGGGGGGGGGGGCACAGGTCCGGTGGCCATGGATGAAGTGCTGGCTGTCCAGAGTCGGGACCCGGGGTGGACCGCTCGCCTGTGCATCGGCTGGGAACATCTCTACGCTGCTGACCCGTCTCCGCTCGGGATGGTGTCCTGCTGGCCCCACTATGGACTGGACTCTTACTATTATGTTGGATCCACTATGGACTGGACTCTCACAATATTATGTCAGACCCACTCGACATCCATTGCTTTCGGTCTCCCCTAGAGGGGGGGGGTTACCCACATATGCGGTCCTCTCCAAGGTTTCTCATAGTCATTCACATCGACGTCCCACTGGGGTGAGTTTTTCCTTGCCCGTATGTGGGCTTTGTACCGAGGATGTCGTTGTGGCTTGTGCAGCCCTTTGAGACACTTGTGATTTAGGGCTATATAAATAAAGATTGATTGATTGATTGATTCAGGGCACAAAATATAAACGGAATATTGTTGGCAGTTTTTGGATGGTTATATTGAGGACTTTGTTGGCCAAATAGAGTAGCTTTAATTGACTCCATTGTTAACTGATTTTTGCTCACGTTTATTTATTAGTTAGAATGCATAAAAAAGAAAAACATATGTGTTCTCGTATTACATAAAGATTGTGAATGATAGGCAACATTCAAAAACAGTGCAGTTTCCTTTTAATTGGTCAGTTAAGTAAACAGTCCGTCAAATTAAAGATGAAAAAAAAAACAATTGAGGTTGCTTATTGATATTATCCACAATGAAGTTACAGTAATACTAATAAGCACACAAGGGAAAGTATATTATATACACATGAAGTACACATACGTGTAAGAATCATGTTAACCACCAAAATATTGTCTTGTTCTTCTAAAGCCAGTATCGTGTATCCTTTGGTGAGCTGACCGTATCGTCACACCCCTAGTTAAAAGCACACCAATCATGACATGACACTTCCACGTGATGTAGAACAGTACTACAACATTTTCAACATACACACACATCTCAAAAGAAGAATGTAAAAAATAAATATATCTGGTGGGCCAAACGAAATTACTCGGTAAACCAACTTTTGTGATATGACTCTAAAATCTATATCCGAGCATAACAATATATATCACGATATATCATTTGGTATATGAATGATAATAGAAGAATTTCAAACCGGGTTATAAAGGCTCCTAATTTGACTGCTGACATATGCAGTAACATATTGTGTCATTTCCAATTGTATTATTTTTTCGAAGCCATTATTATTAATGTAACTGTTTATTTACTGTTAATATCTGGTTACTTTCTTTGAAAAAACAATACTGGGAATGACGTAGTATTTTACTGCACATGTTTTTCCTAAGTACATGTATACGTACTGAATGCATCGTGTGACTGAGCAGAGCTGGATGTTTCTAAAACGTGTGTTTGTCTTGTTGTCTTGCAAACGTCTGTGAAGAACATCTTCTCCCTGAGCAAAAGGAGTGGAGCTTCAGGATGGTGACGGAGGAGCCACAGTCCTCCCACGTTGAGAAGGAAGAGGAGTACCCACTGACACCCCATTTTAAAGAGGAAGAGGAGGACCCACGGACCCCTTACATCAAAGAGGAAGAGGAGGACCCACAGACCCCTTACATCAAAGAGGAAGAGAAGGAACCACTGATACCCCATTTTAAAGAGGAAGAGAAGGACCCACTGACCCCTAACATTAAAGAGGAAGAGAAGGACCCACTGACCCCTAACATTAAAGAGGAAGAGGAGGAACACAGCATCGGTCAGGAGGGAGAGCATCTTGAAGGACTGAAGGAGGTTGATGTCACCAAGATGCCAGTGACTGGTGTGATTGTGAAGAGAGAGGCGGAGCCTCCAAGCAGCAGCTCAACTCAACACATGACAACAGAAGCTGATGGTGGAGGATCACAAGCAGACAAGATCTTAGCTCCACTATCAGATAGTGACGACACAACGTCTCACTCTCCTGACACTGATGATGAAGATTCTAAAGATGATAAGACATGTCACACTGACAACACACACTTGACATGTTCTCACTGTGACAAAACTTTTAAACGCTCTACTTGTCTTAAAATACACGTGAGAACACACACCGGAGAAAAACCTTTTTCCTGCTCAGTCTGCGGTAAAGGTTTTACTCAAAAGCATCATTTGAAAAGACACATGGGAATATACACTGTAGAAAAACATGTTTCCTGCTCTGAGTGTGGTAAAGGTTTTACACACAGTAATGGTTTGAAAGAGCACATGACAATACACACTGGAGAAAAACCGTTTTCCTGCTCTGAATGTGGTAGAGATTTTAGACAAAAACAAGTCCTGAAAGTTCACATGAGAATACACACTAGATAAAACCCCTTTACCTGTTCAGTCTGTTGTAAAGGTTTTGGATGAAGTCTTTTTGAAAAGACACCTGATGAGACACAGGTGAGAGTGTTTAGTTGCAGTGTGTGAACTGTCAAAACTTGAATATTGACTTTCTAACAACTTAAGCACATATAACATGTGTGATATCATTGTTGTGTGTAACACAATCTTGTTAATATGATTCTACCATTTATAAAATTTACATATTTTAGATTAGTGTTTTTTAGTCTAGTACAAGCATTATGTAATATTGTGTGCTTTTATTCGATAAATAGAACAATTTGACTGAAAACTTGAGAGTAAACAGTACAAAACATATCTTACATACAATAATTTGTTTATATCGAAATTCCTGATTTTAAACTTTGGTTTTATACAGGTCTTTGAAGTAATAGTGTTACATATTTTAAGTTTCTAATTGTAAATGATTCCATAGATGAACTTATTTATATGATATACATATTAGTTTTACATGTGATTATACTTTTGCTTTTAAGTACACATAAATCCCTCTAAGTTCACATTTACTGGTTCACATCTGAAACAACTTCTGGTTCACTTTTGGAAGCATATTATTATTTACTTTATACATCATTTGAGCAGTGGTGTTTTGTAAAAAATCATTTACTTTTGAAATGTGTGACTTTATGAATCATTTGTTGGGTCTTGATAATCCATTCTATTACCGGTAATTATCTTTATTACTCTCTTTTGTAATATGAATATTGTTTTGTGATTGGTTTATATGTATGTCCTCAGACCTTTATGCAATAAACAATGTATGCTTCAAAAGTTGGGAACAATAAATGTAGTTAATATTTGTGAGTACCGGTATGTATTTTATTCTACTTAGTATTATAGTCATTTCTTTAAAGTTTTTTTTTATATGATTTATATATACAAAACCCAAAACCATTGAAGTTGTGCAGTTCGTAAACGAAAACAGAATGCAATGATTTGCAAATCCTTTTCAACTTATATTCAATTGAATAGATTGCAAAGACAAGATATTTAATGTTTGAACTGAGAAATTTAATTATTTTTTGCAAATTTTTATTAACTTAGAATTCAAGGGCAGCAATACATTGCAAAAAAGTGGCATTTTTACCACTGGGTTACATGGCCTTTCCTTTTAACAACACTCAGTAAACGTTTGGGAACTGAGGAGACCTATTTTTGAAGCTTTTCAGGTGGAATTCTTTCCCATTCTTGCTTGATGTGCAGCTTCGTAATGCGCCACACATTTTCAATGGGAGACAGGTCTGGACTATAGGCAGGCCAGTCGAGTGCCCGCACTATTTTACTATGAAGCCATGCTGTTGGAACACGTGGGTTGGGATTGTCTTGCTGAAATAAGCAGGGGCGTTCATGATAACGTTGCTTGGATGGCAACATATATTGCTCCAAAACCTGTATGTGCCTTCACAGATGTGTGAGTTACCCATGTCTTGGGCACTAATACACCCCCATACCATCACAGATGCTGGCTTTTCAACATTGCGCCCATAGGCGCCGATCCCGACAATGCCGAGCACCCACGTGGGATTGATTGCAAATTCTTTCTCACCACCAAGCAAAAACCGCGCATGCTCAGGCCCCTTCTACACTCCAGAGTAAATCCCACCTAACCTTATCCTTGTCCACACACATACAATGGTGGTTTAAGACCCCCTGCCCTCCTCCGTCAGCCGGCCCAACGCGACCTAATACGCATGCGCGGAAAATGCGCACGTCAGTCACCTCCAGTGTTGCTTTGTGTGCAAGTTCTTAAATTTAACTTATATGAACAATATCCAGTGTTGTGGTATTTCAATTAACTGGAATCCAGTGTGCTGTGGGGCCCTATTGTAGTGAATCACACCTGAACCATCATAAATTAATAACATCTTTATTGGACACGTGAAAGTACACAATGTGACAAAGAACATTTTACAACAATCAATCTCGGGATCTAGATATCTGGTCAGGACACTCCTCACTCTTTTGCCTTCACCTTTATTGCCCATTCGTTTTTGGTGAATTTATATACTCTGGACCTAGACCAGGGGCGTCACTAGCTTTTAAGGACAGAGGGGGCTTAGCCCCCAGGAGATGCACAGGATGCGAGCGAACATAGTGCACGAGTACAAAACTTCACAAACGGCTAACAAAGACTTAGAAATTATTCATTGTTATTATTATTATTTTAATAAATGCACGGGACGAAATGAAATGCTCCCCGGACGATGGCTTTTAACCATTTTTTTTCTTTTTCTTTTTATGTATTTATTCATTTTACATTTTATATTAAATGTCTTGGTTTTTCCTCCCTCTGAAAATCCTATGAAATGTTTAACAAGCCGTCCTATAATAATACAACAGCTATTAATGTAACAATACAATAAAACAAATTTATTTAATGATGTTTTTTTCATTATTTTAACAATAGGCTAATGTATATTACTTTATGGCAGCACGGTGGTAGAGGGGTTAGTTCATGTGCCTCACAATACGAAGGTCCTGAGTAGTCCTGAGTTCAATCCCGGGCTCGGGATCTTTCTGTGTGGAGTTTGCATGTTCGCCCCGTGACTGCGTGGGTTCCCTCCGGTTACTCCGGCTTCCACCCACCGCTAAAAACATGCACCTGGGGATAGGTTGATTGGCAACACTAAATTGGCCCTAGTGTGTGAATGTGAGTGTGAATGTTGTCTGTCTATCTGTGTTGGCCCTGCGATGAGATGGCGACTTGTCCAGGGTGTACCCCGCCTTCCGCCCGAATGCAGCTGAGATAGGCTCCAGCACCCCCCGTGACCCCAATAGGGACAAGCGGTAGAAAATGGATGGATGGATAGATGGATATTACTTTATATAGCAGTGACGTGCGGTGAGGTTGATGGCTGGTGAGGCACTGACTTCATCACAGTCAGATTTACAAACATATGAACCCTAAAGAGTATCTTATTCACCATTTGATTGGCAACAGTTAACGGGTTATGTTTAAAAGCTCATACCAGCATTTTCCCTGCTTGGCACTCAGCATCAAGGGTTGGAATTGGGGGTTAAATCACCAACAATTATTCCCGTGTGCGGCACCGCTGCTGCCCACTGCTCCCCTCACCTCCCAGAGGATGGGTCAAATGCAGAGGACACATTTCATTACACCTAGTGTGTGTGTGACAATCATTGGTACTTTAACTTAACTTTAACTTTACACATACAAACTGAAGCACACAAAAAAGCACATTTAATAAAAAAAAAACGTTATTATGGTCTTACCTTTACTTATAAATGAAGTCCATGCGCCGCTGTTGTGCTGGATTAAAGCAAGATTGAATCTATTTAAAAAAGTGTAACCGAGGGTTTATAAATGTCGCCTATACTGTATGAAACTACAAAATAACAAACACGGAGGCTCCAGTTTACACGAGGACCACTTTATTTACCTTTCAAAAACTTCCGCTCCACTCCAACGTGTCATCACTTCCGCTCTCAGCGCCTTCAAAATAAGAGCTCAAGGCATATACTGTATAACAGCGCATAACAGGAACATAACATCACAAAGAGGAAAGCCCATAAAAATAGGTTACAAAAGTTATTCAATAAGAAGCCAAAAAGTGCAAAAACAATAATGTTCGTGTTGGAGGAGTTGTGATGTTGTGGCCCTGCAGTCATTCACAACTCCTCCAACACGAACATTATTGTTTTTGCACTTTTTGGCTTCTTATGAAATAACTTTTTTAAATAGATTCAATCTTGCACGTGGAAAGTTTAAGTGTGGGCTTTAGTTGATATAACACTCCCGTCAGGGGTTGCATTCTACGCCGGGGGTGCAGGAGGCGGGATTACTGCGAGCCTCAGCCAGTGCTTCTTTTGCAGCCGTTTTATGATCGCTCAGCACAAGAAATACGTTACACACATACAGTTGTTGACAAAATACACTGTACATTATATACCTCAGCTAACTAAACTATGGAAATGTATAATATAGTTCATATAGCAATACGGTATATATATATATATATATATATATATATATATATATATATATATATATATATATATATATATATATATATATATATATATATATATATATGTATATATTTATATATCCATCCATCCATCCATCCATCCATTTGCTACCGCTTATTCCCTTTGGGGTCGCGGGGGGCGCTGGAGCCTATCTCAGCTACAATCGGGCGGAAGGCGGTGTACACCCTGGACAAGTCGCCACCTCATCGCAGTATATTTATATATGAAAGACTTAAAGGTATACTAGAGGATGTTATGGATCATGTTGACTATTGGTCCTCCTAATTGTCAATCATTCTGGTGATGTTACGTAAGGACATATATATATATATATATATATATATATATCATTTATTTATTTACAAACCCCGTTTCCATATGAGTTGGGAAATTGTGTTAGATGTAAATATAAATGGAATACAATGATTTGCAAATCATTTTCAACCCATATTCAGTTGAATATGCTACAAAGACAACATATTTGATGTTCAAACTGATAAACATTTTTTTTTGCAAATAATCATTAACTTTAGAATTTGATACCAGCAACACGTGACGAAGACATGAAGAAGTTGGGAAAGGTGGCAATGAATACTTATAAAGTTGAGGGATACTCATTAAACACTTATTTGGAACCTCCCACAGGTGAACAGGCAAATTGTGAACAGGTGGGTGCCATGATTGGGTATAAAAATAGATTCCATGAAATGCTCAGTCATCCACAAACAAGGATGGGGCAAGGGTCACCACTTTGTCAACAAATGCGTGAGCAAATTGTTGAACAGTTTAAGAAAAACCTTTCTCAACCAGCTATTGCAAGGAATTTAGGGATTTCACCATCTACGGTCCGTAATATCATCAAAGGGTTCAGAGAATCTGGAGAAATCACTGCACGTAAGCAGCTAAGCCTGTGACCTTCGATCCCTCAGGCTATACTACATCAACAAGCGACATCAGTGTGTAAAGGATATCACCACATGGGCTCAGGAACACTTCAGAAACCCACTGTCAGTAACTACAGTTGGTCGCTACATCTGTAAGTGCAAGTTAAAACTCTCCTATGCAAGACGAAAACCGTTTATCAACAACACCCAGAAACGCCATCGGCTTCGCTGGGCCTGAGCTCATCTAAGATGGACTGATGCAAAGTGGAAAAGTGTTCTGTGGTCTGACGAGTCCACATTTCAAATTGTTTTTGGAAACTGTGGACGTCGTGTCCTCCGGACCAAAGTGAAAAAGAACCATCTGGATTTTTATAGGCGCAAAGTTGAAAAGCCAGCATCTGTGATGGTATGGGGGTGTATTAGTGCCTAAGACATGGGTAACTTACACATCTGTGAAGGCGCCATTAATGCTGAAAGGTACATACAGGTTTTGGAGCAACATATGTTGCCATCCATGCAACGTTACCATGGACGCCCCTGCTTATTTCAGCAAGACAATGCCAAGCCACGTGTTACATCAACGTGGCTTCATAGTAAAAGAGTGCGGGTACTAGACTGGCCTGCCTGTAGTCCAGACCAGTCCCCCATTGACAATATGCAGCGCATTATGAAGCCTAAAATACCACAACGGAGACCCCCGGACTGTTGAACAACTTAAGCTGTACATCAAGCAAGAATGGGAAAGAATTACACCTGAGAAGCTTAAAAAATGTGTCTCCTCAGTTCCCAAACGTTTACTGAGTGTTGTTAAAAGGACAGGCCATGTAACACAGTGGTGAACATGCCCTTTCCCAACTACTTTGGCACGTGTTGCAGCCATGAAATTCTAAGTTAATTATTATTTGCAAAAAAAAAATTATGTTTATGAGTTTGAACATCAAATATCTTGTCTTTGTAGTGCATTCAACTGAATATGGGTTGAAAATGATTTGCAAATCATTGTATTCTGTTTATATTTACATCTATAACAATTTCCCAACTCATATGGAAACGGGGTTTGTAAATAAATAATACATATATATATATATATATATATATATATATATATATATATATATATATATATATATATATATATATATATATATTTATATATATATATATATATATATATATATATGTTCTCACGCATTATCACCAGAATGATTGACAAATAGGAGGACCAATAGTCAACATGATCCACCCAGAAATAAATAAAACAAATGGCTTATTAATAAGCCATTAAAAAAAAAGAAAAGTTTTAATATTTATTTATATGTATCATTATTCTCCTCCTCACCTTTCCAGTAGAGGCCTCTCCCCTCTCACTTTCTGTGCTCCTCTGCCCTGACTCCTACAGGTCAATAGGGGGTGTGGAGTCCATCCATCCATTTTTCCTACCGCTTATTCCCTTTTGGGGTCACGGGGGGCGCTGGAGCCTATCTCAGCTACAATCGGGCGGAAGGCGGGGTACACCCTGGACAAGTCGCCACCTCATCGCAGGGCCAGGGGTGTGGAGTGATTATTATTATTATCTACTGATGATAGTCATACGTGAATGAGCTCAGCTCCTGTTCTCTTTACACATGTTCTCCGTATGTAAAGTGAGAAACACAGCTGATGTTCCAGAAGGAAGTAACCCCAAAGATAGCAAATGGTAAAAAAGAGTGCACATTTAACTTTATAAATAACCAGGACTTTCATGATGCATTTCATGCTAACTAGCTAACTAAGTAGCAGCATTGTTTTAGAGCGGGAATGTAACTTTTTGTCAAACACAGACCTGGTGTAAAGTGGAGCTAATACATTTTACTACAAGCAGTGATGAATTCTTACTTTCTAGAAAAAGTTTCTTATGGCCATTTTGCATGCGTTCACGTTCTTGTTCTGCAATCTGCAGTGCTGTGTGCTAATGTGCTTCATACACATGCAGGACCGCAACTCCGCAAGCAAGGTCGCAGAGAAAATGCGGGCTGGTATTTGAGTGATGTGGGCATTTTCTATATTACAAGTGCAAGGAGCGCAAGCAAGATCGCAGAAAAAATGCTGACTGGATTTTGAGTGATGTGGGCATTTTCTATATGAACAAGTGGAATGGATTGGATACCGGCGCACAAAAGGGGCTCTCTACCTTACGCTATGAAGTCAGGGGAAACTGAGTGAATAATGACAGGTTATATGATTACTTATTTAAACTCATATTCGGGCCACTTTATAATGAATATGTCGGCATGTATTTGTTAAAAAAAAAATAAAAATAAATATATATATATATATATATATATATATATATATATATATATATATATATATATATATATATATATATATATATATATATAACACCAAATTATTTAGGGGGCTTAAGAATATTTTAGGGAAGTGTTCCTAAGCCCATGTGGTGATATCCTTTTCACGCTGACGCAGTACCACCTGAGGGATCCAAGGTCCGTGAAATCATCGCTTACGTGCAGTGATTTCTCCAGATTCCCTGAAACTTTTGATATTACGGACCGTAGATGGTGAAATCCCTAAATTCCTTGCAATGGCTGGTTGAGAAATGTTGTTCTTAAGCTGTTGGACAATTTGCTTGTTGATTTGTTCACAAAGTGGTGACCCTCGCCCAATCCTTGAGCATTTCATGGAAGCTGCTTTTATACCCAATCATGGCACCCACCTGTTCCCAATTAGCCTGTTCACCTGTGGGATGTTCCAAATAAGTGTTTCATGAGAATTCCTCAGTCTTTTTGCCACTTGTGCCAACTTTTTTGAAACATGTTGCAGGCATCAAATTCCCATCCATCCATCCATTTTGTACCGCTTATTCCCTATATATATATATATATATATGTATATATATATATATATATATATGTATATATATATATATATATATATATATACATATATATATGTGTGTGTATATATATATATATATACACACACACACACACACACACACACACATATATATATATATATATATATATCCCATCCATCCATTTTCTACCGCTTATTCCCTTCGGGGTCGCGGGGGGCACTGGAGCCTATCTCAGCTACAATCGGGCGGAAGGCGGGGTACACCCTGGACAAGTCGCCACCTCATCGCAGGGCCAACACAGATAGACAGACAACATTCACACTCACATTCACACACTAGGGCCAATTTAGTGTTGCCAATCAACCTATCCCCAGGTGCATGTCTTTGGAGGTGGGAGGAAGTCGGAGTACCCAGAGGGAACCCACGCAGTAACGGGGAGAACATGCAAACTCCACACAGAAAGATCCCGAGCCCGGGATTGAACCCAAGACTACTCAGGACCTACGTATTGTGAGGCAGATGCACTAACCCCTCTTCAATTGCATCTAGATTGAAAAGGATGTGCAAATCATTGGATTTTTTTTAAATTTTTTACGGTTTACACAATGTGCCAACTTCACTGGTTTTTGGGGTTTGTAGTTTCCAGCTTAGTTTTTCATTTATAGCTCCAAAAATTTGATTACCTTTACTCTTTTTATTTCAATATCGTCCATCATTATGTGTTTTACATTTTTACAAAATCCAGTTTTATTTAAGTTTATTGACACTTTGTTGATGTGCAGCCATCTTTTTATGGTCAAGTTATCTCTGGATAAAATAAGATGAGAGCTACATCAAGCAGTAATGAAGATGAAGAATGGGAAGTTATTATATACATAATTATATACTCAGTAGTGACAATCAAAGACACTTTTGTCCAGTTCATTTGAGAAAAGAGTAAATTGAAATATGCTAAAGAATAGAATAATAATAATATGAGCGAGCAGTCAATATTCAAACATTGTGAAGCTGAGCTATCTTGATGCAGGAAAGATGAAAGTACATGTACCAGGAGCAGCAGCAGCATTAGGATGAACTATTTCAAAAGTACTTCTAGAAATGTCAATGAGGTGAAAAAAAGAGTAAAGGTGTGACAATAAAAGACTTCAGACTAATAGAGGGAAAAGTTACATTTATTAAATGATTTGATGTGTTTGATGAAACAATGGCTGCTGAGCTGTGAATGTGATGTATGAATTACAAAGTGAGGGATTATATCCCACAACCACGACAGTGTTTTCTCTCTACTGACTTTCTTGATAAATCTGCAGACTTTTTAACCCTTTTCTACCCAAAGTGACTAGCAAAAAACAGCCACTTTTTGGGGATGTTTTGGAGAAATTAAAAAAAGGCATCAGTTTATGTCGACAACGAGCAGCGGGTGCTGCCATGAGCCCCTTTTTACAGGCGGTCCGGTGGACAGTAGCATCGCGCAGCAGTCCCAGCTGCAATCAGATCAGAGAGGAGAGCCTAACATTTAACAATGCACAACAAATTGTTTAATTTAAAGGACAGTTGACAGTTTATTTCAAATCCTTTATCTTCATTTGCTGCTGCTGTTCTCACCAGCACACTTGTGTTTCTTACACTGGTACTTAGAAGAGAATCTTTCACCACACACACTGCAACTCAAAACTTTCTCTCTAGTGTGTATTATTGTGTGTGCTTTCAAAGAGTCCCTTTGTGTAAAACCTTTACCACATACAGAACAGATAAAAGGTTTTTCTCCAGTGTGTATTCTTGTGTGTCTTATCAAATTTGTCTTCTGGGTGAATCTTTTACTACAATATGAGCACATGAAGGGTCTTTCTCCGGTGTGTGTTCTCACGTGTACTTCCAACTCACGACTTTTTGTAAAACCTTTACCACACTCTGAACATGAAAAAGGTTTTTCTCTCGTGTGTATTATCATGTGTGTTTTCAACGTACCACTTTCTATAAAACTCTTACCACATTCTGAACATGAAAAAGGTTTTTCTCCCGTGTGTTTTCTCATGTGTACTATCAAATTACCACTTCGTTGGAAACATGTACTACATTCTGAGCAGGAAAACGGTTTTTCTCCAGTGTGTATTCTCATGTGTACTTTCAGATCACCTCTTTGTACAAAACCTTTACCACATACTGAACATGAAAAAGGCTTTTCTCCAGTGTGTGTTTTCATGTGCAAATTCAACACATTTTTCCGTCCAAATCTTTTACCGCAGACTGAACAGGAAAAAGGGTTTTCTCCAGTGTGTATTCTCAGGTGTACTTTTAGATTACCACGGTAACTAAAAGTTTTGTCACAGTGAAAACATTTCAAGCGTGTGTTGTCAGTGTGACATGTTTTATCATCTTTAGAGTCTTCATCATCAGTGTCAGGAGAGTGAGACGTTGTGTCGTCACTATCTGATAGTGGAGCTAAGATCTTGTCTGCTTGTGATCCTCCACAGTGGTCTCCATCAGCTTCTGTTGTCATGTGTTGAGTTGAGCTGCTGCTTGGAGGCTCCGCCTCTCTCTTCTCCTCACATTCACCTTTGACCTCATCATCTTCACTCTTCACAATCACACCAATCACTGGGAACTCCTCCAACCATTCAAGATGCTCTCCCTCCTGACTGATGCTGTGTTCCTCCTCTTCCTCCTTAATGTGGGGGGACTGTGGCTCATCCTCTTCCTCTTTAAAGTGGGAGGTCAGTGGGTCATTTTCCTTTTTATTGTGCGGGGTCTCTTCTGCCTCCATTTCGTCTTTAAAATACAAGGTCAGTGGGTACTCCTCTTCCTTTTTAATGTGCTGTGTCTGTGGCGCCTTTTCTTCCTCAATGTGGGAGGGCTGTGGCTCCTCCTTATCCATCCTGAAGCGCCACTCCTGTTGCTCAGGGAGAAGATGTTCTTCACTGACGTCTGCAGGACACAAGAAGACAAACATGTTTTAGAAACATCCAGCTCTGCTCAGTCACACAATGCATTCAGTACGTTTACATGTACTTTAGAAAAACAATTTATTGTATGAACTGTCAACACTATTTACAACATTATTCACAAGAAATGAAAAATAATTCAGATTGGGGGACTTTTCTTGGCGATAAGGCCTAAATCGTATTTTGAGATATACTATTTCATATAAAATTACTAATAGAACCATTAAAAAACTGGTTACAAACACTCTTAATTTAGTTGCTGACATATGCAGTAACATATTACACCAGTTCCAGTTTCCATTCCATCATTTTCTTAAAATTATTATTGATATACTTGCTAATTTACTGTTAATATATCGATCTAACCCTTGTAATATTGGCCATATAGTGATATCATACTTATCGTTACTGTCCATATTTATATTAATCCGCCCACCTTTGTTTACATTCAAGAGCTCTAGCTTCCGGTTAGCGGTTAACATTTCCTCCTTGTACAAAACGTAGTTCATTTGTCGCCATGTGCACACGTCGCCTACGCAAGCTACGCAACGCGAGAGTATACATACACCAGGTTTAAGAGTGTTAGCTTGTACCTCGCTAGCTAGCTAACAAGAGTGAGATGAAGTTGTGTGAAAAATAGATTTAACTATCATTTTAGCCAAAGTCAACAAGCTAAACGTTGTCTACATCAATTCAAATAGGTTTGAAAGCAGCGTCAATTTGCAATACCGTAAAAATGGCACATTAACAAACGCGAGCCGTATACTAGTACTATTATCTCTAAACAAACATTGGCGGATCAATACAAAAATTGATAGCAACAGTACCAAGTATACAACTCGAATATTGTCGATACTACAGTAATTAGTTTTTTTTTTTTTTTTTTTTTTACATTTTATTTATGAATTTATTAATCAATCAACAAAACAATACACACCAATACCACAATAAAGCAATCCAATTCCAAAACCAAACCCGTCTCAGCAACATTAAAGGCCTACTGAAATGAATTTTTTTTATTTAAACGGGGATAGCAGATCCATTCTGTGTCATACTTGATCATTTTGCGATATTGCCATATTTTTGCTGAAAGGATTTAGTAGAGAACAACGACGATAAAGTTCGCAACTTTTGGTCGCTGATAAAAAAAAAGCCTTGCCTGTACCGGACGTAGCGTGACGTCACAAGTTGAAAGTCTCCTCACATTTCCCCATTGTTTACACCAGCAGCGAGAGCGATTGGGACCGAGAAAGCGACGATTACCCCATTCATTTGAGCCAGGATGAAAGATTCGTGGATGAGGAACGTGAGAGTGAAGTATTAGAGTGCAGTGCAGGACGCATCTTTTTTCGCTCTGACCGTAACTTCGGTACAAGGGCTCATTGGATTCCACACTCTCTCCTTTTTCTATTCTGGATCACGGATTTGTATTTCAAACCACCTCGGATACTATATCCTTTTGAAAATGAGAGTCGAGAACGCGAAATGGACATTCACAGTGACTTTTATCTCCACGACAATACATCGGTGAAGCACTTTAGCTACGAAGCTAACGTGATAGCATCGGGCTTAACTGCAGATAGAAACAAAAGAAATAAAACCCTGACTGGAAGGATAGACAGAAAATCAACAATACTATTAAACCATGGACCTGTAACTACACAGTTAATGCTTTCCAGCCTGGCGAAGCTTAACAATGCTGTTGCTAACGACGCCATTGAATCTAACTTAGCTATGGACCTTGACAGAGCTATGATAAAAACATTAGCTCTCCACCTACGCCAACCCTCATCTGCTCATCAACACCGAAGCTCACCTGCGTTCCAGCGATCGACAGAGCGACGAAGGACTTCACCCAATCATCGATGCGGTCGGCGGCTAGTGTCGGATAGCGCGTCTGCTATCCAAGTCAAAGTCCTCCTGGTTGTGTTGCTGTAGCCAGACGCTAATACACTGATCGCATCTACAGCTTTCTTCTTTGCAGTCTCCATTGTTCATTGAACAAATTGCAAACGATTCACCAACACAGATGTCCAGAATACTGTGGAATTTTGCGATGAAAACTGAGCTTTTTGTATTGGATACAATGGCGTCCCAATACTTCCGTTTCAACCATCGACGTCACGCGCATACGTCATCATACCTAGACGTTTTCAACCGGAAGTTTCGCAGGAAATTTAAAATTGCACTTTATAAGTTAACCCGGCCGTATTGGCATGTGTTGCAATGTTAAGATTTCATCATTGATATATAAACTATCAGACTGTGTGGTCGGTAGTAGTGGGTTTCAGTAGGCCTTTAAGAACAACAATAAACAGAGCAATTGAGAGCAATTGAGGACACACAAACATGACACGGAACAATCCAAATGCAGTGAAACAAAAATGAACATTATCGACAACAGCATCAATATTAGTAACAATTTCAAAATAGCAGTGATTAAAAAACCCTCATTGATATTATCATTAAAAACATTAATAAAAATTAAAAAAATTAGAAATGAACAATAGTGTCACACTTGCATCACATCTCATAAGCTTGACAACACACTGTGTCCAATATTTTCACAAAGATATAATAAGTCATATTTTGGTTCATTTTATAGTTGAAACAAATTTAAATAATGGATCCCATATTCCAATATATGACTCATTATTATCTAAACTAAATGCAGTTTGTTCTGCTGATATCATCTCCATAGCTTGTGTGTACCAGTCAGTATGAGTTGGACGATCAACAGGTATCCATTTTTTATATATTACCCTTTTTGTTATTATGCATATTGAAAGAAAATCATTTTTACTCTTTGATGACATGTTACTAAATTGATGGAGATCCCCAAGAATACAAGTTTGCAGTGTCATTTGGATATTTATATTAAGGAATGTGATTGCTTCTTTTGTTGTTTTCAACCATAACTCTTTTATTCTCTGACATTCCCACAATAAATGAACAAGAGTTCCCTCAGCTACCCGACACTTCATACATAACTTGCTATCTACTACACCAATTTTAAACAGCTGGGAAGATGTCAAATACAATCTGTTCAATATCTTAAATTGAGCCATCTTATCCTTAATGCTTCTAAAGGGCTTATTGGCATTTTTCCAAATATCATTCCATGATATGTCTCTTTCATCTAAAATGCTTAAGTCCATCATCCATTTCCGAACACATACATCATTTGCATTTCTCGTGTGGTGTTCATTTATTATTCCATAAAATAGTTTAATTAATTTCTTAATTGTACCTTATGTCGTCACAATACATCGATAGCTTATTATACTGAGAGCCAATTTTTATACCATGAATATTATTTTCACTTCTTATTTTTGCAGCTAAGGGTTCAATAATCAAATTAAATAATAATCCAGATGCAGGACATCCCTGTTTTACTCCTCTTTTTTAACGAAAAAGGTTATGAAATATGATTATTGATTTTGACTGATGCCATGGGCCTTGTATAAAGCATCTTAATCCATTGTATAAAATTATCTCCAAATCCAAATTTACGTAATGTGCAAAACATAAATGACCAGTTTATGCGGTCGAATGCCTTCTCCGCATCAACAGTACATACTGCTGTGGGATATGGGAGACTTCTAGCATAGTAAATAACATTGAACAATTTCCTTGTATTGTCTGAAGATTGTCGACCTACCATGAAGCCAGTTTGGTCATTATGAATTAATTTTCCTACTACATTTGATAATCGTGTGGCTAAGATTTTTGCCAAGATTTTATTGTCCATATTGGCTAGGGATAAAGGACGAAATTAGGTTGATATTTGTTATAAGTACAAAATATGTTGTAATATTTGTTATGGTTTACAAACTCAGCAAATAAGTCCCAGGACACAGACAGACTTTAAAGGCCTACTGAAACCCACTACTACCGACCACGCAGTCTGGTAGTTCTCAATGATGAAATCTTAACATTGCAACACATGCCAATACGGCCGGGTTAGCTTACTAAAGTGCAATTTTAAATTACGCGCGAAATATCCTGCTGAAAACGTCTCGGTATGATGACGTCTGCGCGTGACGTCACGGATTGTAGAGGACATTTTGGGACAGCATGGTGGCCAGCTATTAAGTCGTCTATTTTCATCGCAAAATTCCACAGTATTCTGGACATCTGTGTTGGTGAATCTTTTGCAATTTGTTCAATGAACAATGGAGACAGCAAAGAAGAAATCTGTAGGTGGGAAGCGGTGTATTGCGGCAGGTGTTGTGCCGGATAACGCACCCCCGCCGTAGAATGCACCCCCTGACTGGTGTGCCTGATAACACAGCCGGTGTTTAATTGTATACATTCCCGGAAGATGACAGTCAAGCTTTACCATTGGCCTGTGGAGAACTGGGACAACAGAGACTCTTACCAGGAGGACTTTGAGTTGGAAACGTAGACGCGGTACCGTGAGTACGCATGCAACTGCGGCTTCCAAACATTTGATCTCTATACGTGCATGTCACGTACGTAACTTTGGGGACTTTGGGGAAATATATGTGCTGTATGAACTTTGGGGAGGTGAACGGTACTTTGGGCTGTGGGATTGAGTGTGTTGTGCAGGTGTTTGAGTTGTATTGGCGGGTTATATGGACGGGAGGGGGGAGGTGTTTGTTATGAGGGATTAATTTGTGGCATATTAAATATAAGCCTGGTTGTGTTGTGGTTAATAGAGTATATATATGTCTTGTGTTTATTTACTGTTTTAGTCATTCCCAGCTGAATATCAGGTCCCACCCGCCTCTCACAGCATATTCCCTATCTGAATCGCTCCCACTGCCCTCTAGTCCTTCACTCTCACTTTCCTCATCCACAAATCTTTCATCCTCGCTCAAATTAATGGGGAAATCGTCGCTTTCTCGGTCCGAATCGCTCTCGCTGCTGGTGGCCATGATTGTAAACAATGTGCGGATGTGAGGAGCTCCACAACCTGTGACGTCACGCGCATATCGTCTGCTACTTCCGGTACAGGCAAGGCTTTTTTTTTATCAGCGACCAAAAGTTGCGAACTTTATCGTCGATGTTCTCTACTAAATCCTTTCAGCAAAAATATGGCAATATCGCGAAATGATCAAGTATGACACATAGAATGGACCAGCTATCCCCGTTTGAATAAGAAAATCGCATTTCAGTAGGCCTTTAAGGGCAAAAACACAAATAATTTAAATAAAAGCCAATATGTGAAAATAATTTAAATATTTAATTGATTTTGATCCATCCTTTGTCTGATTATAACTGTGATCAAAATGATATTGAAAATTAAAAACTAAATGAATACTGCCCAGAGTCATACCAAAGACTATAAAAATGGGACCCACTACCTCCCTGCTTGGCACTCAGCATCAAGGGTTGGAATTGGGGGTTAAATACCAAAATGATTCCCGGGCGCGGCTACCCACTGCCCCCCTCACCTCCCTGGGGGTGATCAAGGGTGATGAGTCAAATGCAGAGAATAATTTCGCCACACCTGGTGTGTGTGTGACAATCATTGGCACTTAAACTTTAACTTTATACTACTTGGTATTGGATCCATACCAGAATGTGTAGTATCACTAAAATGTATGTAAAGTATCAAACAACAGAAGAATATGTGATTATAACATTTTAACAGAAGTGTAGATAGAAATATGTTACAACAGAAAGTAACCAGATATTAACAGCAAATTAACGAGTAGATTAATAATAATTGTTTTGACAAAATAATACAATTAGAAATGACACAATATGTTACTGCATATGTCAGCAGCCAAATTAGGAGCATTTAACCCGTTTTGAAATTCTTCGATAATCACTCGTACACCAAATTACATATCATGATATATATTGTTATGTTAGGATGTAGATTTTAGGTCATATGTGTTGAAAATGTTCTACCGTATTTTCCGCACTATAAGGCGCACCGGATTATTAGCCGCACCTTCTATGAATTACATATTTCATAATTTTGTCCACCAATAAGCCGCCCCGGACTATAAGCCGCGCCTACGCTGCGCTAAAGTGAATGTCAAAAAAACAGTCAGATAGTTCAGTCAAACTTTAATAATATATTGAAAACCAGCGTTCTAACAACTCTGTCCCAAAATGTACGCAAATGTGCAATCACAAACATAGTAAAATTCAAAATGGTGTAGAGCAATAAATAGCAACATAATGTTGCTCGAACGTTAATGTCACAACACACAAAATAAACATAGCGCTCACCTTCTGAAGTTATTCTTCATTCGTAAATCCTTCGAATTCTTCGTCTTCGGTGTCCGAATTGAAAAGTTGCGCAAGCGTGGGATCCAAAAATGGCCGGCTCCGCCTCGTCGAAGTCATCGGATTCAGTGTCGCTGTTGTTGTGCAGCAGTTCTGTGAATCCTGCCTTCCGGAAAGCTCGGACCACAGTTGTGACCGAAACTATCTGCCCAGGCATTTACGATCCACTGGCAGATGTTGGCGTATGTCGACCGGCGCTATCTGCCCGTCTTAGTGAAGGTGTGTTCGCCTTCGGAGCTGTGTGAAAAAAGCCACCCGGCCTCTTCGCGTAAACTTCCCTTAACCACTCGCTCATCTTTTCTTCATCCATCCATCCCTTCGAGTTAGCTTTTATGATGACGCCGGCTGGAAAGGTCTCTTTTGGCAAGGTCTTCCTTTTGAATATCACCATGGGTGGAAGTTAGCATGGCAAGCTAGAACCACAGTGAAGGATGACTTCTCATTCCCTGTGGTGCGAATATTCACCGTACGTGCTCCCGTTCCACAGTGCAGTTCACAGGAATATCAGTTGCTGTGAAATACGGTAGTAATCCGTGTGCGGATGGAGAGATTGCGTCTTTTTATGAACCGGATCCTTGTCGCGTAGTAGGAGCCATTTTGTGGTCTTTACAGATGTAAACAGGAAATGAAACGTACGGTGATATCCGCGCGTTTTTTCTTCTTCTTCCGGGGGCGGGTGAAGCGCTTCCTGTTCTATGGGGGCGGGTGCTTTCCTTGGCGGTTGCTTGCGTAGAAGAAGAAGCGCTTCCTGTTCTACCGGGAAAAAAGATGGCGGCTGTTTACCGAAGTTGCGAGACCGAAACTTTATGAAAATGAATCGTAATAAAGCGCACCGGGTTATAAGGCGCACTGTCAGCTTTTGAGAAAAATTGTGGTTTTTAGGTGCGCCTTATAGTGCGGAAAATACGGTACATCACGTGGAAGTGTCATGTCATGAGGTTGGTGTGCTTTTAACTAGGAATGTGACGATACGGTCAGCTCACCAAAGGATACATAATATTGGCTTTATATATTATATATTAGATATTTTGGTAATTAACATGATTCTTACACCAATGTGTACTTCATGTGTATATTAATGTACTTACCCTTGTATGCTTATTAGTATTACTGTAACTTCATTGTGGATAATATCAATAAACAACCTCAATTGTTTTTCATAATCTCATCACTAGTTTGTTCTAGATTATAAATCGTGCCTCATGCTTGTATTGGCGAAAGTTGTGGCCATAGACCGAGAAGTTGGTCAAATTAATTTTAAACCCAAAGACATCACTAGGAAGACACGGCAAGATGCTAATTTCTTCCCAGCATTCTTGACCCAAGGAGTGAGAATTATGCTCAATATATCAGCTAAACGGAGAGAATATGTCTTGTGCCGAAAGATATAAACATCCCATCATTGTGGATAATATCAATAAACAAACTCAATTGTTTTTCATCTTTAACTTGTGTGTTGCCTTACATAAGGATTGTGAATGATTAAAAAAGTGCAGTTCCCCTATGAATTATAAAATAGAACAAAAAGATATCATGTAACAAGAACAGGATATATTGATAATAAATTGAGCGATGAATTCATCTTGATACTGTCCTGCCACAGTGAATATGTTTGGACTTTCCCTTTTAAAGGGCAAAGTCCTCCCAGAGTATTTTGTCCTAATGACTGTCTGGATAAAGTGAGGAGACTATAATATAAGTAAAACAATTTATTTTACAAATGGACTAGGATAATGTCCATTTCTCAGATGATATAATTGTTGATGACTGAAGTGCTGATATCAACCAAACCTAAATCCCCCGCCCCAACCCCTTCCACATTCCACCCCCCGGATTGTAAATAATGTAAATAATTCAATGTATATACTCTGATGATTAACTTGTGTGATGACTGTATTATGCTGATAATATATATTTATACCATGAATTGATTAACGTAAACAAGTCGAAAAACGTATTTGGGTGTTACCATTTAGTGGTCAAGTGTACGGAATATGTACTGTACTATGCAATCTACTAATAAAAGTCTCAATCAATCAAACTCAATCAACTCATGTTTACGGGTAGCTAAATTTGATAGAACGCTGTCAACTATGTGGTTGCAAGTACCCGACGTACGTGCATCATCTTCACAAAAACACCCACATTCTTACATAAAACATATTTAAGAATGGTAGTAATAAATAATTATAAAGTTAGTACACATGTGAGAGTAAGAAGTAAACAAACCTGTTCTGTGTAACACAACTGTAAGTTTCTTGAAAACAGCGTCCAGTAGTAAACAAGGCCAAGTACCCAAGGATTTCAAGATAGCAAGAGTAACCCCCCTTTTTAAAAAAGGTAGCAAATTAGAACCTGGTAATTACCGACCTTTTTCTATTCTCAGTTCCATTTTGAAAGTAATGGAAAAAAATTGTTTATGAACAGGTCGATAGATACCTTGCTACTAATAAACTCATGTACAAATTCCAATCCGGCTTCAGAACTAACCACTCCACTGACACATGCCTTCTCTATCTGACCGACCACATCAACCATGAGGTGGATGCGGGCAAATACTGCGGCATGGTCATGCTGGACCTTCAGAAGGCCTTTGACACCGTAAACCACGCTATACTGTTGGATAAGCTCAGAGCAATCAGATTTGATAAAACCTCATCGAGCTGGATGCAATCTTACTTGGAGGGGAGGAAACAGGTGGTAGGGGCGAACGGCACCGTGTCCCCCCCCCCTGCCCCCATCAGTAAGCTGTGGAGTCCCCCAAGGCAATATATTAGGGCCTTTACTGTTCCTAATATACGTAAACGACATGTCATCAGCATGCGACTGTGAATTGTTTTTGTTTGCGGATGACTCGGGCCTGCTGGTATCCGGCAAGGACAAGTCACAGGTGCAAACAAGCCTCAGTGTTGAACTCCTTAGTATTTGCACCTGGCTCGCTGACAATAAACTATCCATACACTTAGGTAAACCGGAATCCATCCTATTTGGGTCCCAAATCAATCAATCAATCAATCAATGTTTATTTATATAGCCCTAAATCACAAGTGTCTCAAAGGGCTGCACAAGCCACAACGACATCCTCGGTACAAAGCCCACATAAGGGCAAGGAAAAACTCACCCCAGTGGAACGTCGATGTGAATGACTATGAAATCAATCTCAAGAAAGTCAGTGACTTCACTATAAAAGTGGGTGACATTGTTATCACCAGAAAGATGAGGTCACCTACCTAGGTTCCATTCTAAAGGCTAATCTTTTCTGTGATAAATTGGCAACCAAAGTAATCAGAAAGGTCAACCAACGAATGAGATTTCTCTACAGAATCTCATCTCTGGTCAACAAAAGCACCTTGAAGATTCTAGCGGGAACTCTCGTTCAACCCTTTTTCGATTACGCTTGCACCTCCTAGTACCCTAGCACCTCCAAAACCCTCAAATCTAGACTCCAAACATCCCAGGACAAGCTAGTCAGATTACTTTTAGACCTCCACCCCAGATCACACCTCACTCCTACCCACTTCTCCAAAGTGGGCTGGCTCAGGGTGGAGGACAGAGTAAAACAACTTGCACTGAGCCTAGTCTATAAAATCCGCTACACCTCCTTGATACCGAAGTACTGTCGAACTACTTCCTTAACGTAAATGACCGCCATAACCACAACACCAGGGGGAGTTCCACAAACCACGGTAAACCCAGATTCCGATTAAACAAAGGTCTAAACTCATTCTCCTTCTATGCCACATCAATATGGAATGTGCTCCCAACAGGTGTAAAAGCAAGTGCATCTCTATCCTTCTTCAAAACCGCACTAAAACAACACCTCCAGGCAACTTCAACCCTTGACTAACACCCTCCCCCTTCCACATCCCACCTCCCCGGATTGTAAATAACCAAATGTAAACAATCAAATGTAGACACTTTTTCTTATACTTTCTGATCTCTCTCTCTATGTCCACTACTTGCTTTGCATATCCTACCAAGTCAGTCCTACACTGTTTCAATATCCATTTCTCTGATGATGCAATTGTTGATGCTGATTGTTGATGACTGAAGTGTTGATACCAACCAAACCCTCTATATCCCACACCCCGGATTGTAAATAATGTAAATAATTCAATGTATATACTCTGATGATGAACTTGTGTGATGACTGTATTATGATGACAGTATATATTTGATAATATATATCTGTATCATGCAGAGGTGTGGACTCGAGTCACATGACTTGGACTCGAGTCAGACTCGAGTCATGAATTTGATGACTTTAGACTCGACTTGACAAAATGTAAAAAGACTTGCAACTCGACTTAGACTTTAACATCAATGACTTGTGACTTCACTTGGACTTGAGCCTTTTGAATTGACATGACTTGACATGACTTGCTACTTTCCCCAAAACCCAAAGATGAAAAAGTTATTCGGGAGCGCTCCGTATTTTTCATTGTGTACTTGTCTATCAGCGTTGCGTGTGTCAGCTGGTGTGGTCTCAGTACAACAGCCAATCAAATTAGATCTACTTTGTTTTCATCACACAGCATTCATCCAATCAAATTGCAGGACAACCAACGAAGAAGACATGTCCAAACCACACGCCAGTGAACAAAAAATGATACCTAAAATAATTTTGTTTGGGTATAAAAATTACGAGGTGGTCAACACAAAACGGTTTGCAGTATGCAACACATGCGGTTCGAAAATTACTGATGGAGAGGCAACAACTTCCAACTTCGTCCGGCATTTGAAGTTGCACAAAGAACGGTAAGTTTTGAATGTAAGATAACGTTTATTGGCTAAGTAACGTGACTTTTATTTGCTGTGTAGTTAAATCAGTGAGGCTGTAAACTCACTGCTAACGTTATAACGTTATTGCAAACACGGGAATCTGTTGCAGTTCACTACCTTATTCATACTTTTTGTTCAGTGATTTTTTTTAAGCAGGGTAACGTTAGTCAATATATCACACGTAACGTTAGACGGCGGTCAGCAGCACCGCGTATTTTAGCCACCTAAAAAAAGACAAAAATAGTAAAATAAAGGTCAGTTAAAATGTATACTATATTATGAATATGTGTACCGTTTTAGCTAGCTTTCTGACATACTGTTGGTTGTTTACCTCAGTGGTCCCCAACCACCGGGCCGCGGCCCGGTACTGGTCCGTGGATCGATTGGTATCGGGCCGCACAAGAAATAATTTTTTTTTTTTTTTTTTTTAATTAAATCAACATAAAAAAACACAAGATACACTTACAAGTAGTGCACCAACCCAAAACAACTCTCTCCCCCCTTTTGTTCTGGGCATTGAACATGAAGACTCTTCCTTCACTGTTCCGAGTGGCCATGAGAGTCTTGGCAGTGCCTGCCTCCAGTGCTCCAGTGGAGCGAGTTTTCAGCCATGGTGGCATCATACTACGCCCCCATCATGCACAAATGACTGACAGACTCTTGGCTAATTTGGTCTTTTGCAAATGCAATGCAGCATAGGGCTCTGACATATAAAAAGTACAACTTTTTTGTTATGTTCACGTATATGTCATGTTTTTTCAATGTTAACACTTTTGTACAAATAAGTACATTTGCACTTTATTTTTCAATGTGTTTGTTCTGTAAAGGAATGAGTTAATGTTTAAAATGACTGGTTAATAGTGCTATTATAAAGTGCAATGTCAGCACAATTTTCTTTCCTGCAATTTAAAATGCACTTGTTTTAATAAATAAATACAGCGTTTGAAAAGCATACACAATCTGTGTTAATATATTAGTCTGTGGTTAAAAGGACTTGAAAGGACTCGAAACTCAAAATGCAGGACTTAGGACTTGACTTGAGACTTTCCAGTCTTGACTTTGGACTTGACTCGGGGCTTGCCTGTCTTGACTCGGGACTTGACTCGGACTTGAGGGCAAAGACTTGAGACTTACTTGTGACTTGCAAAACAATGACTTGGTCCCACCTCTGGTATCATGTATCAATTTAAGTGGACCACGACTTAAACAAGTTGAAAAATGTATTCGGGTGTTACCATTTAGTGGTCAATTGTACGGAATATGTACTTCACTGTGCAATCTACTAATACAATTTTTAATCAATCAATCAATGACTGAAGTGCTGTTATCAACCAAACCCTCCTCATCCCACCCCCTGGATTGTAAATAATGTAAATAATTCAATGTATATATTCTGATGATTAACTTGTGTGATGACTGTATTATGATGATAGTATATATTTGTACCATGAATTAATTTAAGTGGACCCCGACTTAAACAAGTTGAAAAACTTATTCGGGTGTTACCATTTAGTGGTCAATTGTACGGAATATGTACTTCACTGTGCAATCTACTAATAAAAGTATTAATCAATCAATCAATCAAAAATCAATGTTGTCTCTCCTTCCCCTCTTTTGTTGGACAAAGTTCCTCCTCGTAATCTGCTATCGGTTTTATTTCTAACATCACAAATATTAATTCAACGGCAGCAGTTAGTTGCCAATTCACCAACACTCACAGCATTTGTAATTTAGACATTTTCACTCAATAATAACACTTTACACTTACATTGGATCTCTGCTTTGCTGTGTCGATAACTTCCGCGTCTCTTTGTTAGCAGCTAACAAGCTAAGCTAACCAGCAGGCTAGGCTAGCACGTCAAAGTGCACTCAGACTAATGTATCCGGACACAAACAATTATTAACGATGTTTACTCTATTAAACGACCTACATGTGTACATGTACGTTGTAATTAAGCTCAATAAACTATAAAAACGTCTTCTCCGTCAAACGCCATCTTGTTTTTTCTTCCTCCTGTGGCGTCTTGGAGGTGTTCTCAACCTTGGAACAAATGTTGGCCAAACACGTGTTTCACTGGGACAATAGTGAATGGTGCACACTTGCTTCTCCAAGCTACAGAACAAAAAGTCACATTTAAGAGTTGCTGGTGTAACAATTGAAAGAACATATTTGACTCCTCTCTTGTACGTGCGGCTAATGAGGTAATATAAATTATATATATTATTATATTATTTATATTATTTACCTGATATGTTGTTCAAAGCTAACGTCCTAGCATTAGCCCGCTAACAGGCCTATATAGCAAATGCAAGCGTTTTTTGAGGAGTGTATTTGATATGTTCTCTATGAGAATTATATTGACTTACTTAATACTTCAACTGTTTTGTTTGCTGTATAGTACAGTCACGCTTAACATCATTAAATATGTGTTACTGGAAAGGAACGAACGTCTCGTAATTTAAATCTGGAATAAGTCACACTGTTTTACACTTACATTAAAAAAGGACACGCGGTAGAAAATGGATGGATGGATGGATGCAGTAATCTACTTCGTGTTGGTGCTAACTTTATTAGCATTGAATACAAATGATATGTTGTTTGCCTTGATAACATACCATGGAAATTGAAGGCCTACTGAAACCCACTACTACCGACCACGCAGTCTGATAGTTTATACATCAATGATGAAATCTTAACATTGCAACACATGCCAATACAGCCGGGGTAGCTTACTAAAGTGCAATTTTAAATTTTGCGCGAAATATCCTGCTGAAAACGTCTCGGTATGATGACGCCTGCGCGTGACGTCACGGATTGTAGAGGACATTTTGGGACAGCATGGTGGCCAGCTATTAAGTCGTCTGTTTTCATCGCAAAATTCCACAGTATTCTGGACATCTGTGTTGGTGAATCTTTTGCAATTTGTTCAATGAACAATGGAGACAGCAAAGAAGAAAGCTGTAGGTGGGAAGCGGTGTATTGCGGCAGGTGTTGTGCCGGATAACGCACCCCCGCCGTAGAATGCACCCCCTGACTGTTGTGCTGGATAACACAGCCGGTGTTTCATTGTTCACATTCCCAAAAGATGACAGTCAAGATTTACCATTGGCCTGTGGAGATCTGGGACAACAGAGACTCTTATCAGGAGGACTTTGAGTTGGATGCGCAGACGCGGTACCGTGAATACGCATGCAGCTGCGGCTTCCAAACATTTGATCGCTTGCCCGTACGTGCATGCCGCTATGTGCATGTCACGTACGTAACTTTGGGGAAATATATGTGCTGTTTGAACTTTGGGGAGGTGAACGGTACTTTGGGCTGTGGGATTGAGTGTGTTGTGCAGGTGTTTGAGTTGTATTGGCGGGTTGTATGAACGGGATGGGGAGGTGTTTGTTATGCGGGATTAATTTGTGGCATATTAAATATAAGCCTGGTTGTGTTGTGGCTAATAGAGTATATATATGTCTTGTGTTTATTTACTGTTCTAGTCATTCCCAGCTGAATATCAGGTCCCACCCGCCTCTCACAACATCTTCCCTATCTGAATCGCTCCCACTGCCCTCTAGTTCTTTACTCTCACTTTCCTCATCCACAAATCTTTCATCCTCTCTCAAATGAATGGGGAAATCGTCGCTTTCTCGGTCCGAATCGCTCTCGCTGCTGGTGACCATGATTGTAAACAATGTGCAGATGTGAGGAGCTCCACAACCTGTGACGTCACGCGCATATCGTCTGCTACTTCCGGTACAGGCAAGGCTTTTTTTATCAGCGACCAAAAGTTTCGAACTTTATCGTCGATGTTCTCTACTAAATCCTTTCAGCAAAAATATGGCAATATCGCGAAATGATCAAGTATGACACATAGAATGGACCTGCTATCCCCGTTTAAATAAGAAAATCGCATTTCAGTAGGCCTTTAAGGTTTGAGTGAGGTTTAACCAACATACTATCGCATGGCCACAAAAGCTGGCACTTGTTAAACATGCACACTGCACTTCTCTTTGTTTTCTGTCAAGTTTAAAAATGTTGCTTTCGCAGAAGGAAGAAAGAGGAAAGGATATTGCGTGTAAAAGTAAAGCCAACCAATCACAGCTCTGCAGTCCTTGTGACCATTGACGTGAGGTCAGACTATTTTGGAGGTGCACATCAAGCTTCGCTGGTAGGTTGGTAGTGGGAGGAGCGAGTTGGCGTCACTTGATGCTGCAGCACAATGAAACTGTTGACTGACTTAATGCAGACATGAAGCTGCTAAACTTGTATCAATAATTACTGTAAATATAGAAAACCAGATCAATTACACAATTTATAATAATCAATATATTATGATTATTCCATGTGTAGAAGAACATCACGGCAACTTCTGTCATAATAATCAATATATTATGATTATTCCATGTGTAGAAGAACATCACGGCAACTTCTGTCAGTCCACTTGGAAAATATTATATTTGATAGACTAAAAAATATTTGACACATCTGAGCTGAAGTTTGTTTGTGTTGTCTTGTCCAACAGATGAACGGTCGTCAAGAAGAACGTCCCCTTCAGCAGCACGGGGGCGGGGAGGGCTCCTCTTTGAGGCAGGAGGATCCACAGCCCCCCCACATTAAAGAGGAAGAAGAGTATCTCTGGGTTACTCATGAGGGAGAGTGTCTTCCAGGGCAGGATGAGGCTGATCTCACCAAGTTTCCACAGACTGTTGTCTCTGTGGAGACTGCAGACCATGAAGACAAACCACCTGAGGCCTCACACCTTCATCACAGTCCAAGTAAGCACAACATCCAGATGTCATCCAATACAATGTTCGTAAAATCAGATTTTCATCCAGGGTCCTACATTCTCTCTCAGGATGGAGATATACTTGCTTTTTAACACGATCATTCTCTTTTCTGTGCATGCTAAATAGTAAAAACTGCTAGTACAAGGCGGCTAACATTACAGGTAATGGGAGTCCTCTATTGTGCCCATAACGCAACAAAACATCCGAAAATCACCAACAATACTCCATTTACTTGTGTATTAACCAAGTAATAGATTGTGATTGTACGAGCTAACATCGAGGAACTACTTTTAGTCAAACGGCTCCTTGCTTGCAGAGAGGTAAACTAGCTACTGAGCTGATGCTGCATCCCCTCTGAGTTGGTAAAAGTTTGTGATAGGTTATACACTGAGTTTCCTATACTGCTGTTATTTTTTGTAAGGGAATGATTAATGATTACATTAATGATGAATGCAAACAAGCAAGTAAAGAACAATTAATGGCCAATGCAGTCACATCTTACAAACCCCGTTTCCATATGAGTTGGGAAATTGTGTTAGATGTAAATATAAACGAAATACAATGATTTGCAAATTATTTTCAACCCATATTCAGTTGAATATGCTACAAAGACAACCAATTTGATGTTCAAACTGATAAACATATAATTTTTTTTTTACAAATAATCATCAACTTTAGAATTTGATGCTAACAACACGTGACAAAAAAGTTGGGAAAGGTAGCAATAAATACTGATAAAGTTGAGGAATGCTCATCAAACACTTACTTGGAACATCCCACAGGTAAACAGGCAAATTAGGAACAGGTGGGTGCCATGATTGGGTATAAAAGTAGATTCCATGAAATGCTCAGTCATTCACAAACAAGTATGGAGCGAGGGTCACCACTTTGTCAACAAATGAGTGAGCAAATTGTTGAACAGTTTAAGAAAAACCTTTCTCAACCAGCTATTGCAAGGAATTTAGGGATTTCACCATCTACGGTCCGTAATATCATCAAAGCGTACAGAGACTCTGGAGAAACCACTGCACGTAAGCAGCTAAGCCCGTGACCTTCGATCCCTCAGGCTGCACTGCATCAACAAGCGATATCAGTGTGTAAAGGATATCGCCACATGGGCTCAGGAACAGTTCAGAAACCCACTGTCAGTAACTACAGTTGGTCGCTACATCTGTAAGTGCAAGTTAAAACTCTCCTATGCAAGGCAAAAACCGTTTATCAACAACACCCAGAAACGCCTTCGGCTTCGCTGGGCCTGAGCTCATCTAAGATGGACTGATACAAAGTGGAAAAGTGTTCTGTGGTCTGACGAGTCCACATTTCAAATTGTTTTTGGAAACTGTAGACGTCGTGTCCTCCGGACCAAAGAGGAAAAGAACCATCTGGATTGTTATAGGCGCAAAGTTGAAAAGCCAGCATCTGTGATGGTATGGGGGTGTATTAGTGCCCAAGGCATGGGTAACTTACACATCTGTGAAGGCGCCATTAATGCTGAAAGGTACATAAAGGTTTTAGAGCAACATATGTTGCCATCCAAGCAACGTTACCATGGACACCCCTGCTTATTTCAGCAAGACAATGCCAAGCCACGTGTTACATCAACGTGGCTTCATAGTAAAAGAGTGCGGGTACTAGACTGGCCTGCCTGTAGTTCAGACCTGTCTCCCATTGAAAATGTGTGGCGCATTATGAAGCCTAAAATATCACAACGGAGACCCCCGGAGTGTTGAACAACTTAAGCTGTACATCAAGCAAGAATGGGAAATAATTCCACCTGAGAAGCTTAAAAAATGTGTCTCCTCAGTTCCCAAACGTTTAGTGAGTGTTGTGAAAAGGAAAGGCCATGTAACACAGTGGTGAACATGTATTTACATCTAACACAATTTCCCAACTCATATGGAAACGGGGTTTGTGTTTGAATAAAGTACAACCAGCATGTGAGCTTGAATTAACGAGAGGAAACCTTTTCTCACATTTTCAACATTCAAGAAACTTTCAAAAAAAGTAAAGTCACCAATATTTTAACAGTAGATTGTTTGCTAGTTTTGCTGTTGTTTTTAGAATTAGTATTCATGCCAACACAAGTTGATATCCAAATCTCTTTAGGTTAAATGAGCAGTGGTTTGACCTGCTACTGTTCTCGTTTTAACAAACAAACACAGTAGCAGAGATAAGTAGCAACAAGTGCAAACACCACAACACAATAACATAAAGCCATAACACAACAACTAAAAGCCAGAAGACGACAATAAAAGACAGAACGGAAGTGACAGCAGGCAAGTTTCTGCGACTCGCCGACTTCCTGAGACAGAAAGTTGAAAAAGGTAAAGAACAAAGTTGGAAAAGTAAGTGAAGTGTGACCACTTTTTCAGTCATAATTAACTTCTTTTACTTTTTCAATGATACTAATATACTATCGTCAGGAATCTGGTCCGTCGCCATAACTTGCTCCGCTGTTAGTTCTGTATTGTCCGTCGCGTCTTTTGTGGCTTAAAGTTGTGTTGTGGCTTTATATTATTGTATTGTGGCGTTTGTATGTGTTGTGGCTTTTGCGATTGTGCTGTAGCACAAAAGTTGTGTTGTAATTTATGATATTGTCGTGCCGTGTCTGCATTTGTTGTAACCTTTTTCGACCACCGTAGGTATCCGCCATTTTTTGTTTTGCTGACTGATGGCGATGACGTCACAGACGGGGGATGACGTCACAGACGGGCAGACAAACTTGAATAATGTTTAACGTCTTTGTCATTAAGTGCTAAACTTCACATGAAGTCTGCTGTTCATAAATCCAATATTTTCCTTTTTCTATTGTCGATAAAATATATCTCAGACACGCGAGACGTTATTTTGCGGCCCGCACCTTAATATGAAAATTTAATGTTAGTGCGGCCCGCAAGTTTTATATGAATGGCGCTTGACATCGTCATACTTGCCAACCCTCCCGATTTGTCCGACAGCGTCATACTTGCCAACCTTCCGGATTTTTCCGGGAGACTCCCGAATTTCAGGGCAACAATTATCTCGAATGTCTGCCGATTTTCACCCAAACAACAATATTAAGGGCTTGCCGTGAATGGCACCGCCTTTAGCGCCCTCTACAACCTGTACGAACAGCGTGCCAGCCCAGTCACATGTTGTATTTGGCTTCTGTACACACATAAGTGACTGCAGGACATACTTGATCAACAGCCACACAGGTCACCCTGAGGGTGGCCGTATAAACAAGTTTAACACTGTTACAAATATGCGCCACACTATGAAACCACACCAAACAAGAATGACAAACACATTTCGGGAGAACATCCGCACCGTAACATAACATAAACGCAACAGAACAAATACCCAGAATCTCATGCAGCCCTAACTCTTCCGGGCTACAATAAACACCCCAGCTACCATCAAACCCCGCCACCCCAACCCTTCCCCCCACACATCAACCCCCCCCCCCCTCCCCTCCGTGCGTCGGTTGAGGTGGGCGGGGTTGGAGGGGCGGGGTTTGGTGGTAGCGGGGGTGTATATTGAAGCCCGGAAGAGTTAGGGCTGCAAGGTGTTCTGGGTATTTGTTCTGTTGTGTTTATGTTGTCTTACGGTGCGGATGTTCTCCCGAAATGTGTTTGTCATTCTTGTTTGGTGTGGGTTCATAGTGTGGCGCATATTTGTAACAGTGATAAAGTTGTTTATACGGCCACCCTCAGTGGGACCTGTATGGCTGTTGATCAAGTATGTCTTGCAGTCACTTACGTGTGTCTGCAGAAACCTCATACAACATGTGTATGGGCTGGCACGCTGTTTGTATGGTGAAAAAGCGGACGCGACGACAGGTTGTAGAGGACATTAAAGGCCGTGCTATCACGGCACGCCCTTAATATTGTTGTCCGGATGAAAATCGGGACAAATTCGGGAGAATGGTTGCCCCGGGAGATTGTTGGGAAGGGCACTAAAATTCGGGAGTCTCCCGGAAAAATCGGGAGGGTAGGCAAGTATGTTCCTAGGGCGGGATAGCCATTCAAAGAAGGTGAATTCATTAAAAAGTGCATGTTAGATGTTTTAAAGAAATCTTTTCTTGCCCAGCCTCACCCAGTTTCTGCATCCAGTGGTCCCCAGGTAAATTGAGTTTGAGACCCCTGTGCACGGACGCAGTGGCTTACGGCTCTCCATTTCAGTGCTCTTTCCTCCTTCTTTTCTTCTTGTTTTTTTTCCTTTTGTGCACCACCTGTACTGCAAACACCCGGTACACCCGGTACACCCGCCAGTCACTCTTGGATATCGGGAAATCGCACCAGACATCTGTTTCGAGCGACTTTCACCACAAGCACAACATCCCAGACGACATAGCGAGAGCACCGGGCTCTCCGTGGTTTGTTGTCGGGTCTGGGAGACGGCGCAGACGGAGGAGGGGGAGGAAGCAGAAGCGTGGCCGCAGGTCCGGCGTCTTGCTCAGGGTTAGGAAACAACCCCACAAGCCACCTCTACCGAGCCTGTTCCTCTCCAATGCCAGATCCCTCGTACAGAAGATGGACGACCTGGAGTTACAACTCGCTGGAAACTGCTATGTTCGGGACTGTTGTGCTATGATTATCACGGAAACCTGGCTTCACCCGGAAATACCCGATGCTAGCATGCAGCTAGTCGGCCGCACTCTGCTCCGCCGGGACAGAACTAAGGACTCCGGTAAGAGCAGAGGAGGGGCAGCTCTGTATTTACGTGCATGAGAACTGGTGCAACAACGGGACAATCACTGAACAGCACTGTTGCCCGGACGTGGAGTACATGTCTGTTAGATGTCGGCCTTTTTTTTCTCCTGAGAGAGCTGTCTGTTGTTATCATCACGGCTGTGTATATTCCACCGGACGCCAAAGTAAACACAGCACTCTCTCTTCTGCTGAACACCGTCAACGAACAGCAGCGGGCCCACCCCGACGGTGTTCATATCATAGCAGGGGATTTTAATAAGGCCAATCTGAAGACTGTACTCCCTAAGTTCTACCAGCACGTGAAGTGTTCTACAAGGGGCAAGAACACCCTGGACCACCTGTATACCAACATGAAGCACGCGTACAGAGCTACACCCCTCCCCCAGCTTGGACAGTCAGACCATCTTTCCCTCCTGCTCTCTCCTACCTACACCCCCATCAGACGCCAGGCCAGGCCCATCACAAAGACTGTTATGACCTGGCCTGACGATGCACTCCCCAAATTTCAGGACTGCTTCCAACACACAGACTGGGACCTCTTCCATCAACAGGAGCTGGAGACAGCCACAGGAACGGTGCTGGACTACATACAGTTCTGCATCGGGAATGTGACTGTGGAAAAAACCATCCGGGTTTACCCCAACAAGAAACCCTGGATGACCAGCCAGGTCCACACACTCCTCAGGGCCCGCGACGCAGCCTTCAGGTCAGGGGACAGGGCACTGTGCAGTGCTGCTAGAGCCAACCTGAAGAGAGGGATTAAAAAAGCAAAGGCGGACCACAGGAGGTGCATAGAGTCCCATCTGTCCAGCAATAACTAACGGGAGGTGTGGCGGGCCATTCATGACATCACGAACTTCAGAGGCTGCGATGTGACAACTGCGGATCAGAGTGCGACACTGGCAGAGGAGCTTAACTGTTTCTTTGCCCGTTTCGAAACCCCCCAGCGACACTCATCTGCTCCAGCCCTGCCCCGCCGCCACCGGGCACCACTCCACTCACTGTACAGGAGCACAGTGTCAGACGAGTGCTCCTGGCTGTGAACCCCAGGAAGGCTGCCGGACCAGACGGAGTACCTGGAAAGGTGCTCAGGGCGTGCGCCCACCAGCTCGCTCTGCCCCTCACCAGGATCTTCAACCTCTCCCTGGCTCAGGCAGTCATCCCATCCTGCCTGAAGTCATCTACAATAATCCCGGTGCCGAAGAAGTCTCCCATCACCAGCCTGAATGATTACCGACCAGTGGCCCTCACTCCGGTAATCATGAAGTGCTTCGAGAGACTGGTTCTCCAGCACATCAAGGACCATATCCCTCCAGACTTCGACCCCCACCAGTTCGCATACCGGGCGAACAGATCCACAGAGGACGCCGTCGCTGTTGCTCTCCACTCTGCTCTGAACCACCTGGAGCAGCAGCAGAGCTACGTCTGGATGCTCTTTGTAGATTATAGCTCTGCCTTCAATACAATAATCCCGGACAGACTGCAATAAAACTGGACACTCTTGGCCTCCCCCCTCTCACAAACGCCTGGATAAGGGACTTCCTAACGGACCGACCCCAGAATGTGAGACTTGGCCCCCACCTCTCATCCTCCCGCACGCTGAGCATCGGCTCCCCACAGGGCTGTGTGCTGATCCCCCTCCTCTACTGCCTTTACACCCATGACTGCAGTCCAGCCCACAGTGACAACCTTACCGTCAAGTTCGCTGACGATACCACAGTGGTCGGGCTCATCTCCAGGGGTGACGAGGCTGCCTACAGGGAGGAGGTCCTGAAGCTGACGGCCTGGTCTTCGGAGAACAACCTCGCTCTCAACACCAGCAAGACCAGAGAGATCATCGTCGACTTCAGGAGGAGCAGCACCGACCCTGCCCCCCTCTACATCAACGGCGAGCGTGTGGAGAGGGTCCACACTTTTAGGTACCTTGGAGTCCACATCTCTAACGACTTTTCCTGGACAGTCAACACCACATCAATCATCAAGAAGGCTCAGCAGCGGCTACACTTCCTGAGAGTCCTCGGGAAGTACACCCTGAAGCCTGACCTGCTGCTGACCTTCTACCGCTCGTCCATCGAGAGCCTGCTGACCTACTGTATTACAGTATGATATGGCAGCTGCACTGCAGCAGACAGAGAGGCTGCAAAGAGTGGTCAAGACGGCTCAGAAGATCATCGGCCGCCCTCTCCCCTCTCTGATGGACATCGACACCTACCGCTGCCTCAACAGAGCCAGTGCCATCATCAAGGACAGCACCCACCCTGGCTCTGACCTGTTCCACCTGCTGCCCTTTGGGAAACGCTACAGGTGCATTAAAACCAAGACAAACAGGCTAAAGAACAGCTTCTTCCCCAGGGCCATAACCACCCTGGACGGTCTGCCCCATTGTCCCTCATAACTGCCTTCTCTTCGGTGCAATAACCCATTCCACCAACCACCCTGTTTTTTCATGTCGATATTCATGTATAGATTCATTTCACCCACTGTATAGAGTGTACATTTGTACAGAGTGTATAGGGTCACATTTGTGCAGAGTGTATAGGGTGTACATTTGTACAGAGTGTATAGGGTGTACATTTTGCACAGAGTGTACATTGTACAGAGAGTATAGAGTGTACACTGTTCTCTTCCACACCTTTCTTTGCACTTCTATATTTTTTATATTTTTATATATTTACACATTTTCACACGTTTTCTTGCATGCACACATCGCACTGTATGGAATGGCCTCAATCTTGTTACTCTGCGTAATGACAATACAGCTGATTCTGATTCTGATTCTGATTCTGACTTAGACTGTTACTCTGTTGCTCTCTTGGCTGTTTCAAAATAATAAATATGTTAAATTGTTGTCCAATTAATAGCAAGGACAGGAAAAGGGCTGATAAAAACTAATAATGTTTTTTTTTGAGGTAAACAAAAGACAGTCAAAAAACCATCAACAACAAAATAAGACCAAAGCTTGTTAACTTTGAACTTCCTATATATATATATATATATATATATATATATATATATATATATATACAAACTCAGTTTCCATATGAGTTGGGAAATTATGGTAGATGTAAATATAAACGGAATACAATGATTTGCAAATAATTTTCAACCCATATTCAGTTGAATATGCTACAAAGACAACATATTTGATGTTCAAACTGATAAACATTTTTTTTATTTGCAAATAATCATTAACTTTAGAATTTGATGCCAGCAACACGTGACAAAGAAGTTGGGAAAGGTGGCAATTAATACTGATAAAGTTGAGGAATGCTCATCAAACACTTATTTGGAACATCCCACAGGTGTGCAGGCAAATTGGGAACAGGTGGGTGCCATGATTGGGTATAAAAGTAGATTCCATGAAATGCTCAGTCATTCACAAACAAGGATGGGGCGAGGGTCACCACTTTGTCAACAAATGCGTGAGCAAATTGTTGAACAGTTTAAGAAAAACCTTTCTCAACCAGCTATTATAAGGAATTTAAGGATGTCACCATCTACGGTGCGTAATATCATCAAAGGGTTCAGAGAATCCGGAGAAATAACTGCACGTAAGCAGCTAAGCCCGTGACCTTCAATCCCTCAGGCTGTACTGCATCAACAAGCGACATCAGCGTGTAAAGGATATTACCACATGGGCTCAGGAACACTTCAGAAACCCACTGTCAGTAACTACAGTTGGTCGCTACATCTGTAAGTGCAAGTTAAAACTCTCCTATGCAAGGCGAAAACCGTTTATCAATAACACCCAGAAACGCCTTCGGCTTCGCTGGGCCTGAGCTCATCTAAGATGGACTGATACAAAGTGGAAAGTGTTCTGTGGTCTGACGAGTCCACATTTCAAATTGTTTTTGGAAACTGTGGACGTCGTGTCCTCCGGACCAAAGAGGAAAAGAACCATCCGGATTGTTATAGGCGCAAAGTTGAAAAGCCAGCATCTGTGATGGTATGGGGGTGTATTAGTGCCCAAGACATGGGTAACTTACACATCTGTGAAGGTGCCATTAATGCTGAATGGTACATACAGGTTTTGGAGCAACATATGTTGCCATCCAAGCAACGTTACCATGGGCGCCCCTGCTTATTTCAGCAAGACAATGCCAAGCCACGTGTTACATCAACGTGGCTTCATAATAAAAGAGTGCGGGTACTAGACTGGCCTGCCTGTAGTCCAGACCTGTCTCCCATTGAAAATGTGTGGCGCATTATGAAGCCTAAAATACCACAACGGAGACCCCCGGACTGTTGAACAACTTAAACTGTACATCAAACAAGAATGGGAAAGAATTCCACCTGAGAAGCTTAAAAAATGTGTCTCCTCAGTTCCCAAACGTTTACTGAGTGTTGTTAAAAGGAAAGGCCATGTAACACAGTGGTGAACATGCCCTTTCCCAACTACTTTGGCACGTGTTGCAGCCATGAAATTTTCTAAGTTACTTATTATTTGCAAAAAAAAGGTAAAGTTTATGAGTTTGAACATCAAATATCTTGTCTTTGTAGTGCATTCAATTGAATATGGGTTGAAAAGATTTGCAAAACATTGTATTCCGTTTATATTTACAGCTAACACAATTTCCCAACTCATATGGAAACGGGGTTTGTATATATATATATATATATATATATATATATATATATATACATATACATATACATATACATATGTCATGTTCGTCCATCGTTTTCAAAGATGACCAGGTGACTTCACGTTGATTTGTGTGTGCGAAGATTGCTGATGAGGCCAATCCTTGCGTGGAATGACCGGCTGCAGTGAGGGCAGGTTATGGCTGGGGGGTGGCTGGCTGAGAGGGAGGAACTGTCTCTGGTCTTGCGGAGCTATATTTTTATTTTTATATACTATACATATATATATATATATATATATATTAGAGATGTTTATATAAAGATGAAATATCAGTACCAGCATTAATATGAGTGATACTGCCCCTGTAACTACATTTTTAGTATCACCCAAAACTAATGCAAAGTATCAAACAAAAGAATATGTGTTTTGTACATTTTAACGGAAGTGTAGATAGAACCATAAAGTAGCAAGTAGATTAATAATAGTTTTGAGGAAATCATTCTGGAAATTATGAAATATTTTACTGCATATTTCAGCACCTAAATTAGGAGGCTTTGTAGCTCCTTTTCAAATGGTTTTATTAGTAATTCTATATTAAATAATTTCGCAAAATACATTTTAGGCCATGTGGCCCATCCTTAGTAAAAAGTTCCCCCTCCGTAGCTTGTTTTTATTTTCCTGTGAATAATGTTGTAAAAAGCAGCGTGTTTGTCCGCCACAGAGATTTTAAGGCAGTTCATTCAAGGCAGTTCATTCAATAACCTGGTTTGCTTAAGTACATGTAAACATTCTGAATGCATTCTGTGACTGAGCAGAGCTGGATGTTTCTAAAACATGTTTGTCTTCTCGTGTCCTGCAGACAACTGTGAAGAACATCTTCTCCCTGAGCAACAGGAGTGGAGCTTTAAGATGGGGAAGGAGGAGCCACAGCCCTACCACATTAAAGAAGAAGAGGAGGAACACAGCATCAGTCAAGAGGGAGAGCGTCTTGATTGGTTGGAGGAGTTCCCAGTGATTAGTGTGATTGTGAAGAGTGAAGATGATGAGGTCAACAGTGAAAGTGAGGAGAAGAGAGAGGCGGAGCCTCCAAGCAGCAGCTCAACTCAACACATGACAACAGAAGCTGATGGAGACCACTGTGGAGGATCACAAGCAGACAAGCTCATAGCTCCACTATCAGATAGTGACGACACAACGTCTCACTCTCCTGACACTGATGATGAAGACTCTAAAGATGATAAGACATCTCACGGTGACAACACACACTTGACATGTTCTCACTGTGACAAAACTTTTAAATACCATTGTCGTCTGAAAGTACACATGGAAACACACACTGGAGAAAAACCTTTTTCCTGCTCAGAATGTGGTAAAGATTTTGCGGTAAGACGATATTTGAAAGTACACATGAAAACACACACCGGAGAAAAACCTTGTATCTGTTCAATCTGTGGCAAAGGATTTGTACAAAGTACCAATTTGAAACTACACATGAGAACACACACTGGTGAAAAACCTTTTATCTGTTCAATCTGTGGCAAAGGATTTGTAAAAAATCAGCGTTTAAAAGTACACATGAGAAGACACACTGGAGAAAAACCTTTTTCTTGTTCAATCTGTTGTAAAGATTTTGTACGAAGTCAATGTTTGAAAGTACACATGAGAACACACACCGGAGAAAAACCTTATACCTGTTCAATCTGTGGCAAAGGATTTGTACAAAATACCAATTTGAAAGTACACATGAGAACACACACTGGTGAAAAACCATATTATTGTTCAAGCTGCAACAAAAGCTTTTGTGGACGATCCAACTTTGTCAGACACATGAGAGAACACACAGGTGAGAAAGTGTTGAGTTGCAGTGTGTGTGGTGAACGTTTCTCTTATAAGTACCAGTGTCAGAAACACAAGTGTGCTGGTGAGAACAGCAGCAGCAAATGAAGCTGTAGGATTTGAAATTTGAAATAAACATCAGCACATATAACAAGTGTAACATCATTGTTGTGTAACATAATCTTGTTATGATTGATTTATAGATTAGACATTTTAGATGAGTGCTTTCATTTCAGTCAGTACATGCATTATTATACAAGATTGTGTACTTCTTTTTAATAATGAAGAGAACAATTTGACTGAAAAGGTGAGAATAAACAGTACAAAACATGTTGCACACAATAAACATTTAATGTGTATAAATATGTTCTTAATTCACTTTTGTACTTATTCATAATAGTGTTTTATATTCTTCATTTTTAATTATAAATGATTCCATAGATTTAAATTTGTTCATACTGTTGCTTTTGAGTACACATAAATCCCTCTTAGTTCATATTTACTGGTTCACATCTGAAACATCTTCTGGATCACTTCTGGAAGCATATTATTATTTACTTTATACATCATTTGAGCAGTTGTGTTTTATACAAGATCATTGACTTTTAAAATGTGTGACTTAATGAATAATTTGTTGGGTCTTGATAAACCATTCTATTAATTAATTACTTTATTACTATGAATATTGTTTTGTGATTGTTTTATATGTATGTCCTCAGACCTTTATGCAATAAACAATGTAGGTTGGGTGCAGTAAATGTAGTGAATATTTGTGAGTATGTATTTTTTCTATTTTATTATTGCAGTCGTTTTTAATATTTGTTCATTATAGGATTTTTTTTAAATTCCAGTTTGGATTATTATTTATAATGACTCCTAGATAGATAGATAGATTTATGAATCTTTACTGTCTGTTCCAAAACAGAAATGATTTTCGACAGGCTCCATCTAAGACAAACTTGCAGGACAAAACAAGAGATGAGAAATAAAAACATAGACAACATGTAAGATTTTAAAAATTATGCAACAGTGTTCAGTCTATTTTTGTTTAAAGTAATGGCTACCGTGGTAATGACGTTTTTTTTATATGTTTTTCCAGGAACTCTAAATGGGTGAATTTTGGCGAATTAAACGCCTTTCTATTATTCGCTCTCGGAGCGATGACGTCACAAAGTGACGTCACATCGGAAAGCAATCTGCCATTTTCTCAAACACATTACAAACACCGAGTCAAATCAGCTCTGTTATTTTCCGTTTTTTCGACTGTTTTCCGTACCTTGGAGACATCATGCCTCGTCGCTGTGTTGTCGGAGGGTGTAACAACACGAACAGGGACGGATTCAAGTTGCACCAGTGGCCCAAAGATGCGAAAGTGGCAAGAAATTGGACGTTTGTTCCGCACACTTTACCGAGAAAAGCTATGCTACGACAGAGATGGCAAGAATGTGTGGATATCAAAGCAGATGCATTTCCAACGATAAAGTCAAAGAAATCTGCCGCCAGACCCCCATTGAATCTGCCCGAGTGTGAGCAATTCAGGGACAAAGGACCTCGGTAGCACGGCAAGCAATGGTGGCAGTTTGTTCCCGCAGACGAGCAAGCTAAACCCCCTGGATGTCTTGGCTCACACCGCTTCTACCGTCCCTTATGCCACCGAAGATGATCAAGAGAAAAATATCGACCCTAGCTTCCCTGGCCTGCTGACATCAACTCCAAAACTGGACAGATCAGCTTTCAGGAATAGAGAGTGGATGAGGGTATGTCTACGGAATATATTAATTGATGAAAATTGGGCTGTCTGCACTCTCAAAGTGCATGTTGTTGCCAAATGTATTTCATATGCTGTAAACCTAGTTCATAGTTGTTAGTTTCCTTTAATGCCAAACAAACACATACCAATCGTTGGTTAAGAGGCGATCGCCGAATTCGTCCTCGCTTTCTCCCGTGTCGCTGGCTGTCGTGTCGTTTCCGTCGGTTTCGCTTGCATACGGTTCAAACCGATATGGCAAAATAGCTTCAGTTTCTTCTTCAATTTCGTTTTCGCTACCTGCCTCCACACTACAACCATCCGTTTCAATACATGCGTAATCTGTTGAATCGCTTAAGCCGCTGAAATTCGAGTGAATCCGAGCTAATGTCGCTATAGCTTGCTGTTCTATCCGCCATGTTTGTTTGTATTGGCATCACTATGTGACGTCACAGGAAAATGGACGGGTGTATATAACGATGGTTAAAATCAGGCACTTTGAAGCTTTTTTTAGGGATATTGCGTGATGGGTAAAATTTTGAAAAAAACTTCGAAAAATAAAATAAGCCACTGGGAACTGATTTTTAATGGTTTTAACCCTTTTGAAATTGTGATAATGTTCCCCTTTAAAGCAACGGCCTGACCGTGGCAGCTCGAATGATGAGTGCAGTTGGTGTGTGGGATCCTGAATGATGGAGGTGGCTTTCCAGGTAAGGGCCTGAATGTAGAGATCGGTGAATGCTTGTTTTGATACTGTTAAAAGCTGATGAAAAGTCCATAAATAAAATCCTGGTGTGGGGTGTGCTGAGTCCAGCAGTGTTGAAAAGAGAATAAGCATGCAGCTTCCACTCCACTCCACTCCTGGCCTTATAGGCAAACTGAAAGGGGTCCAGCCACTTTTCCACCATGCTGGAGAGATGAGCACACACAACCTTCTCCTTGCATTAACCTAGTACACATGTAGAAACAACCGGTTTAAAATCATTCAAGTGTTGACTTTTTTGGAAGTGGAATGATTTTTGATTCCTTCCAGCAGTCAGGTACACATTCAGAGTCCAGGAGCCGATAGAAGAGCTTGGCGAGGGGCCCACTCAGCTGAGTGCAGCCTTGCTCTTAACTTGTCGGGGCCAAAGACTTTATGTGCGTTGGAGGTCACGAGCTACTCATCTATGTTGGGGGCCCAGTGAGGTCAGGGGTGGAACCCCTGAGAGATGTGCTGAACCTACTGAAGAAGACATTAAATTGCTCAGCAAAGGAGGCGGAGTCTTGGCATTTGACAACTGCAGGTTTGGGGGCTCTCCTCATCATCTTGTTCAACCCCTGTCATGTTTCCTTTGCATTTCCATATTCATTTGTGTTCTACTTTGTCTTTAAAGTTGATGTTGGCCATTTTGTCCTTCCATCTCGTCACTGAGCCCATGTTGCCATCATCGTCGCTTTACTGCAACAGGAAGCTAACAAGCCAAATAATCGAGTCCTTGAACATTGCTCAAAGTACGGATTTAGTGTCGATTTATGTACAAAAGTAAACATTGACGTGTGCAAAGGCAGTAATATATTCTTCTTCCCCGTTTATCCACTCTTCATCACGCAAGAAAAACCGGCCAAGCGAACAGCTGATTTGACTACTTCCGGTACTGACGTAACCTGACTCGCTTCCCATATGTGACCATAGGATGGACAAATATAGTACAGCGCTAGGACTATAGTAACCATAGACCGCTTCTACAGAAGGGGTGCTCAAAGTATGGCACAGGGGCAAACTTTGGCCTGTTACTCCTTTGTCATTATAGATAGTACATGTATATTCTAAATACATTTCAAAGTTGCATGCGTTAAATAGGCCTACATAATTCATCAAAATAAGTATATTAGAAATAATCAAATAATCAAAAGATAAATCATTCATTATATCAAAATACATGTATTCATAATCACATGTCAATAATCAAATATGTCAAAGTAAATAATGAAATAATCAAAACAGATTTAGCAGAATCAATTAGCATTCAACAAAACACATTTAACCGGTTACAACACAACATAATCTCATCATCAAAATAATCACCTCAGTAGATGTTTGATGCATGGAGACCGAAACTCCTGCTCAGGACAGAGAACCTCCTCTGGCAGTGACCGACAGCAGACTGTCAGAAAAATGGCATTTTCCAACTTAAATGGCCCATAGCCCCGCCCACTAGCTGGTACCAATTTGACAGGGGGAATTAAGAAAAGTTATTTTGTAAATTACACCATAAATAACCATCACATGTCTAAAAATGATTCACATAGTACTTTTGCATGTGTAGAGCAGTCATTTTTGTACACAGTATATTCAGGCTTAGACAACACAACTTTCAAATGTCCAGTGTCCTTCTGTAACACCCAGCTTCTGAAGATCATGGTTCTACCCAAATTTGGCCTAATTAGGGACTGCAGGTGTGTTCACCTATATAAAGCATACTTGCCAACCTTGAGACCTCCGATTACGGGGGTGGGGGCGGGGGGCGTGGTCGGGGGTGGGGCGGGGCGTGGTTAAGAGGGGAGGAGTATATTTACAGCTAGAATTCACCAACTCGAGTATTTCATATATATATATGTATATGTATGTATGAAATACTTGACTTTCAGTGAATTCTAGCTATATATATATTTATTTATTTATTTTATTATATATATAAATAAAAGAAATACTTGAATTTCAGTGTTCATTTATTTACACATATACACACACATGACACTCATCTACTCATTGTTGTACTTGAAAGTACAATGCAATACAATTCCGGGGCAATGGCACCTATCAAATACACAGTAATGAAAACACAGTTGTTCTACTAACTGTACTGTGTGTTATGAGAGTAGAGTATGTGTGTGCGTGGCCCTTTAATAGGTGACAGCATGTGAGGTGAGTGACGTCAGTGAGTGTGTGGGCGAGAGAAGAGAGGGAGCGGTAGTGTGAGTGCGGGGAGGGACTAGTTGGTTTTGTGTTGGATTGGCTGTGTGCAAGCAATCAATAAAGCAAGATTTGCAACTAATCGCTGGACTCATCATTCCCCCTAAAGTCGTCCGCTGTGGAGACCCACTGCCGGTGTTGCCCCGAGCATACATCGACCCTGGAGAAGTGTCTCCCCTGCGCTCTTCACTACGGTCTCGTTCTTCTGCTTCGTCTCCTTGTGTGCGCACACTGGACTCAGGTCCGCACGAAGCTGGAGGGGGCGTGGCCTCCAGCTCCGGCTGAATTCCGTGAGATTTTCGGGAGACAATTTCTTCCGGGAGGTTTTCGGGAGAGACGCTGAATTTCGGGAGTCTCCCGGAAAATCCGGGAGGGTTGGCAAGTATGATATAAAGCCATCAACCCCACCCTGACTCTTTTAGTCATCTGTTCAGAGCCATGGTGAGTGACAGGTAACAATTTGTTTTTTGAGCACATGCTTTTCATTGGCTCAGATTGAATGTTTGTAGTTTGTCTATGTTGAGCTTCCTAACAAATGTGCATGGTTTGTAAGGAAGTTTATGGTCAAACAGTGACAGTGTGGGGTCAAACTGTCACATATATTCCTATATACACCCACCCACCCACAAACCCACACACACACATATATATATATATATATATATATATATATATATATATATATACACACACACATATATATACTACAATACAAATATACTTACAGTGCATATATAAAATGTTGATGGAGGTTGTAGGATATTATTTAGAGCACTTTATAGGCGGAATAGAGCGACTTTTGCTAGTGTTTATTTACGATTTAGAATGCAAAGAAAACATATGTGTTCTTGTCTTACGCCATGGTGAATGATTAAAAAAAAAAGTACGGTTCCCTTTTTAAAATTCAAAAATAGCACAAAAAGATATCATGTAACAAGAACATGATATATTGATAATACTAAATGTCGTTAGTAGCTAACAAGCTAAGCTAGAAAACTAAGATGGCTAACAAGCTAGCTTAAGTTAACTAGCAAGCACAAGAAGCGTCAAAAGGCGCTCAGACTAATGTATCCAGATACAAACAATCATTGACGATGTTTACTCTATTAAACGACATATATGTGCACATGTATGTACTGATTAAAAATACAGAACTGTAATGCCCATAATTAGTCTTTCTCCATCAAATGCCATCTTGTTTTTTCCTCGTTCTTCTTCGCCTTTCAATTTCTAACAGCCCAGTAGGAGTTTTGCTGCCCTCCACAGGCTATTAACAGAATTGCCTATTTCTTTACTATGGCCCACACTACAGACTTGGACACAAACAGGACAGGAAGTGAAAAGCAGCTTTAAGGACGTCAAAACAAAATGTATGCATTTAATCCAACAGCTGCTGGGTGGCAGTAGAAGCTCCATGTATTACCTGAAGAAACATTTGACCTCTGACCTCTTCACGTTATTTATCTCATCTTTACTGCTGCTTGGAGGACTTCAGCTCACTGAGGATGTACGCTCCATTTTGATGTTTTTTAATTTCATTAATTAATTATAAAGAGGCTTAAAACCAACCATTATTATCATTACTGCCTAATTTTTGCACTCTCTACTAATTAAAACTATTTTACCATGAATTGATTAATGTGGACCCTGACTTAAACAAGTTGAAAAACGCATTCGAGTGTTACCATTTAGTGGTCAATTGTACGGAATATGTACTGTACTGTGCAATCTACTAATACAAGTCTCAATCAATCAAAAACATTCAGGATATTCATAAAAACAATACTGCACATCTCCAAACTTACCACTTTATTATTGCATTACTATAATATATGTGTTATTATTACATTTAATATTCACATTTTTAGAACAGTAAAAGCAGCTATTGGCTGTCCTAGAAGTCGCTAGAAGACGTCATTTACATAATCCATTGCAATTATGGATTATATATGAGAGGAATAATGTCACCGGAGAAGTAAACATCCATCCATCCATCCATCTTCTTCCGCTTATCCAAGGTCGGGTCGCGGGGGCAGCAGCCTAAGCAGGGAAGCCCATACTTCCCTCTCCCCAGCCACTTCGTCCAGCTCCTCCCGGGGGATCCCGAGGCGTTCCCAGGCCAGCCGGGAGACATAGTCTTCCCAACGTGTCCTGGGTCTTCCTCGTGGCCTCCTACCGGTCGGACGTGCCCTAAACAACTCCCTAGGGAGGCGCTCGGGTGGCATCCTGACTAGATGCCCGAACCACCTCATCTGGCTCCTCTCGATGTGGAGGAGCAGCGGCTTTACTTTGAGCTCTCCCCGGATAACAGAGCTTCTCACCCTATCTCTAAGGGAGAGCCCCGCCACCCGGCGGAGGAAACTCATTTCGGCCGCTTGTACCCGTGATCTTGTCCTTTCGGTCAAAACCCAAAGCTCATGACCATAGGTGAGGATGGGAACGTAGATCGACCGGTAAATTGAGAGCTTTGCCTTCCGGCTCAGCTCCTTCTTCACCACAACGGATCGATACAGCGTCCGCATTACTGAAGACGCCGCACCGATCCGCCTGTCGATCTCACGATCCACTCTTCCCTCACTTGTGAACAAGACTCCGAGGTACTTGAACTCCTCCACTTGGGGCAAGATCTCCTCCCCAACCCGGAGATGGCACTCCACCCTTTTCCGGGCGAGAACCATGGACTCGGACTTGGAGGTGCTGATTCTCATCCCAGTCGCTTCACACTCAGCTGCGAACCGATCCAGTGAGAGCTGAAGATCCTGGCTAGATGAAGCCATCAGGACCACATCATCTGCAAAAAGCAGAGACCTAATCCTGCAGCCACCAAACCGAATCCCCTCAACGCCTTGACTGCGCCTAGAAATTCTGTCCATAAAAGTTATGAACAGAATCGGTGACAAAGGGCAGCCTTGGCGGAGTCCAACCCTCACCGGAAACGTGTCCGACTTACTGCCGGCAATGCAAACCAAGCTCTGACACTGATCATACAGGGAGCGGACCGCCACAATCAGACAGTCCGAAACCCCATATTCTCTGAGCACTCCCCACAGGACTTCCCGAGGGACACGGTCGAATGCCTTCTCCAAGTCCACAAAGCACATGTAGACTGGTTAGGCAAACTCCCATGCACCCTCAAGAACCCTGCCGAGAGTATAGAGCTGGTCTACAGTTCCACGACCAGGACGAAAACCACACTGTTCCTCCTGAATCCGAGATTCAACTATCCGGCGTAGCCTCCTCTCCAGTACACCTGAATAGACCTTACCGGGAAGGCTGAGGAGTGTGATCCCACGATAGTTAGAACACACCCTCCGGTTCCCCTTTTTAAAGAGAGGAACCACCACCCCAGTCTGCCAATCCAAAGGTACTGCCCCCGATGTCCACGCGATGCTGCAGAGTCTTGTCAACCAAGACAGCCCCACAGCATCCAGAGCCTTAAGGAACTCCGGGCGGATCTCATCCACCCCCGGGGCCTTGCCACCGAGGAGCTTTTTAACTACCTCAGCAACCTCAGCCCCAGAAATAGGAGAGCCCACCACAGATTCCCCAGGCACTGCTTCCTCATAGGAAGACGTGTTGGTGGGATTGAGGAGGTCTTCGAAGTATTCCCTCCACCGATCCACAACTTCCGCAGTCGAGGTCAGCAGAACACCATCCACGGTGTTGGTAGTGCACTGCTTCCCCTTCCTGAGGCGGCGGATGGTGGTCCAGAATCGCTTCGAAGCCGTCCGGAAGTCGTTTTCCATGGCTTCCCCGAACTCCTCCCATGTCCGAGTTTTTGCCTCCGCGACCGCTGAAGCCGCACACCGCTTGGCCTGTCGGTACCTGTCCGCTGCCTCAGGAGTCCCATGAGCCAAAAGAACCCGATAGGACTCCTTCTCATCCCTCACCGCCGGTGTCCACCAACGGGTTCTAGGATTACCGCCACGACAGGCACCAACTACCTTGCGGCCACAGCTCCAATCAGCCGCCTCGACAATAGAGGTGCGGAACATGGTCCACTCGGACTCAATGTCCAGCACCTCCCTCGTGACATGTTCAAAGTTCTTCCGGAGGTGGGAATTGAAACTCTCTCTGACAGGAGACTCTGCCAGACGTTCCCAGCAAACCCTCACAATGCGTTTGGGCCTGCCAGGTCTGTCCGGCATCCTCCCCCACCATCGCAGCCAACTCACCACCAAGTGGTGATCGGTAGAAAGCTCCGCCCCTCTCTTCACCCGAGTGTCCAAAACATGAGGCCGCAAATCCGATGACACAACTACAAAGTCGATCATAGAACTGCGGCCTAGGGTGTCCTGGTGCCAAGTGCACATATGGACACCCTTATGCTTGAACATGGTGTTCGTTATGGACAATCCGTGACGGGCACAAAAGTCCAATAACAAAACACCACTTGGGTTCAGATCCGGGCGGCCATTCTTCCCAATCACGCCTCTCCAGGTTTCACTGTCGTTGCCAATATGAGCGTTAAAGTCCCCCTGTAGAATGAGCGAATCACCCGGGGGAGCACCCTCAAGTACTCCCTCGAGTGAATCCAAAAAGGGTGGGTACTCTGAGCTGCTGTTTGGCGCGTAAGCGCAAACAACAGTCAGGACCCGTCCCCCCACCCGAAGGCGGAGGGAAGCTACCCTCTCGTCCACCGGGTTGAACTCCAACGTGCAGGCTCTGAGCCGGGGGGAAACAAGAATTGCCACCCCAGCCCGTCGCCTCTCACTGCTGGCAACGCCAGAGTGGAAGAGAGTCCAGCCCCTCTTGAGAGAACTGGTCCCGGAGCACTTGCTGTGCGTTGAGGTGAGTCCGACTATATCCAACCGGAACTTCTCTACCTCTCGCACTAGCTCAGGCTCCTTCCCCCCCAGCGAGGTGACGTTCCACGTCCCAAGAGCTAGCTTGTGTAGCCGAGGATCGGACCGCCAAGTGCCCTGCCTTCGGCTTCCGCCCAGCTCACATTGCACCCGACCTCTATGGCCCCTGCTATGGGTGGTGAGCCCATTGGAGGGTGGACCCACGTTGCCTCTTCGGGCTGTGCCCGGCCGGGCCCCATGGGGACAGGCCCGGCCACCAGGCGCTCGCCATCGTGCCCCAACTCCGGGCCTGGCCCCGGTGACCCGCGTCCGGGCGAGGGAAATCTGAGTCTCGGTTCTTGCATTTCCATAGAAGTCTTCGAGCTGCTCTTTGTCCGATCCCTCACCTAGGACCTGTTTGTCTTGGGAGACCCTACCAGGGGGCATGGAAGCCCCCGGACAACATAGCTCCTAGGATCATTGGGACACGCAAACTCCTCTACCACGGTAAGGTGGCAGCTCAGAGAGGAGGAGAGAAGTAAACAATTGACGTTAAAATATGTTAAGTATAATTAAAATTGCAAATAAACTCTCTTTTGTTGGTACTTAGATTTTAAAGACAAATATTTTATTCTGCATTGTTACAATATCACATTTGATCAAAAGACTGGAGGGTTGTGACATAGTTCATGTTCAACTAATGAAGCTCAATGCAACGCGCATTGAGACAAGTGTGAGTGCTATAAAGACAGATTTTTTTTTTTTTTTTTTAAATCACAAGAACAAAACATCAAAAATGCCTGCAATATTAAATGGAAAAAATACATACTCACAAAAAGTAACTATGTTTATTGTTCCCAAATTTTGTTGAAGCATACATCGTTTATTGCAAAAAGGTCTGGGGACATACATATAAAACAATCACAAAACAATATTCATATTACAAAAGAGAGTAATAAAGATAATTAATAGAATGGATTATCAAGACCCAACAAATGATTCATAAAGTCACTCAATTTAAAAGTAAAGTATCTTGTATAAAACACAACTGCTTAAATGATGTATAAAGTAAATAACAATATGCTTCCAGAAGTGGTCCAGAAGAACATGTTTTGTACTTTTTACTCTAGCCTTTTCAGTCAAATTGTTCTTTTCATTTTTAAATCAAAGTACACAATTTTACATAATAATGCCTGTATTTAACTATAAAAAAAACACTGATCGAATATATCTAATCCATAAATGTTAGTATCCTATTAACAAGATTGTGTTACACAGACAACAGCAATGTCACACATGTTATGTGTTATTAGAAAGTCAGTTTTGACAGTTCACACACCGCAACACTCTTTCAACTATGGTTCTGCATGTGTCTTTTCAAATACTGACTTCGTCCAAAACCTTTACTACAGATTGAACAAGAATACGATTTTTCTCCAGTGTGCGTACTCATGTGTTCCTTCAAACAATTTTTTCGTACAAAACCTTTACCGCATTCTGAGCAGGGAAAAGGTTTTTCTCCAGTGTGTATTCTCATGTGTGTTTTCAAATGCTGTCTTTGAGTAAAATCTATACCACAGATTGAACAGGAAAAAGGTTTCTCTCCAGTGTGCATTCTCATGTGTGTTTTCAAAGTATGCCTTTGAGTAAAACGATTACCGCAGATTGAGCAGAAAAAGGGTTTTTCTCCAGTGTGTTTTCTCATGTGTGCTACAAGTTTTGCTCGCTCATAAAAGCTTTTGTTGCAATTTGAACACGTAAAAGTTTTTTCTCCACTGTGTGTTCTTGTGTGACTTTTCAAATATTTTTTTAGTGCAAAACCTTTACCACAAATTGGACACCCAAAAGGTTTCTTTCCAGTGTGTATCATTGTGTGTCTTACAAGTGCTGATTGGTCAGAAAACGTTTTGTTGCAGCTTGAACAGGAATATGGTTTTTCTCCAGTGTGCGTTCTCGTGTGTCTTTTCAAACATTGACTTAGTGCAAAACTTTTACAACATATTGAACAGGTAAAAGGTTTTTCTCCAGTGTGTATTCTCAAGTGTCTTTTCAAATCTTCACTTTGTGTAAAACCTTTGCCACAAACTGAACAGGAAAAAAGTTTTTCTCCAGTGTGTGTTCTCATGTGTACTTTCAGATCACTCAGATATTTAAAAGTTTTGTCACAGTAAGAACATGTCAAGTGTGTGTTGTCAGTGTGACATGTCTTATCATCTTCAGAGTCTTCATCATCAGTGTCAGGAGAGTGAGACGTTGTGTCGTCACTATCTGATAGTGGAGCTAAGATCTTGTCTGCTTGTGATCCTCCACAGTGTATTCCATCAGCTTCTGTTGTCATGTGTTGAGTTGAGCTGCTGCTTGGAGGCTCCGCCTCTCTCTTCTCCTCACTTTCACCTTTGACCTCATCATCTTCACTCTTCACAATCACACCAATCACTGGGAACTCCTCCAAACGTTCAAGATGCTCTCCCTCCTGACTGATGCTGTGTTCCCCCTCTTCCTCTTTGATGTGAGGGTAATGTAGAGCTTCCTCTTTAAAATGGGGGGTCAGTGGGTCCTCTTCTTCTTCTTTAATGTGGGGTTGCTTTGACTCCTCTTCCTCTTCAATGTGGGGGTACTGCAGCTCCTCCTTTTCCTTTTTAATATAGGGGGGTTGTGACTGATTCCGCTCCATCCTTGAGGTCCGCTCTTGCTGCTCAGGGAGATGTTCTTCACAGACGTCTGCAGGACACAAGTTAGACAAACACATGCTTTAAAAAAGTCCAGATGTACCCAGTCACACGACCCATTGTCCTGCACCAGCATATGTTCTGATAATGTCTCTGAGGATCTCATCAGTCACCACGTTGACATTCAAGATGTCAAAACCAGACCGTACATCAGGGAATAACGGGAGCAATACATGACAAAAATAAACAGCAGTAAGACAATAATAGGGTAATGATTAATTTTTTATTTTAGATCATTTTTTCTAACTGGATAGTGTACAAATACTTTGTACATTTTGTTTTGTAAACTATACTGTAATTTATGACTACTGTGTGATTCCATACTAGCATTATGATTGTATGTAATTAATGTGGTGTTGTTTGTTATGTATGAATGCGTGTGTTCCTTTTTGCCCTAATGTTGTGCATGTATAAAAGCATTGTGAAAGGTTAGACCTCCGGAAGAATATTGGCTGCTACTGCAGCAGGTAATGGGGATCTTAATCAATCAATCAATCAATTAATGTTTATTTATATAGCCCTAAATCACAAGTGTCTCAAAGGGCTGCACAAGCCACAACGACATCCTCGGTACAGAGCCCACATAAGGGCAAGGAAAAACTCACCCCAGTGAGACGTCAATGTGAATGACTATGAGAAACCTTGGAGAGGACCGCATATGTGGGTAACCCCCCCCCCCAGGGGAAACAAACCAACTGTGGAACTGGAGAAAAAGACCGGTATTCTAACAGTAAATGACCAAGTAGATTAATAAGAATCTAGAGAGATGATAATATTACAGCATCAGAGACAACTGATGTGCTCTGTTGCTGTCTGTCCTTTCCCAAGTGTGGTCCATAAATCGATGCTGATGATACCAACGGTACTACAGTATATGACTGATACTAGATATTAGATCGACACTTTTTTTTGTGCAAAATCCGTTTTCTGTCGTTTCTGTTTAAAAATTCAGGGTGTAGGTCTCTGGACACCGGTCGGTTATGACTTTTTATAGCTTAAACAATTCTATGAAAGAATAATGAAATAGTTTAAATATTTTGTTGATATTGTTACGCAATCTTCATATTTTTCTGCTGATTATAATTGTGATTTAAAAAATGTAAATCATTTACAAATCTTAAATAGTTTAAAATAAATTGTACGCTTACACACACATTTGTAGCATGACCCACCACTAGTTCACTTCCCAAAAAGTAAGATGATTTCATCAATCCTTTTATGAGATTAAGGCTGCAGCTAACGATTATTTTTCTATCGATTAATCGGTTAATCTATAGATTATTTTTTCGATTAATCTATAGATTATTTTTCCTTTTACCGATTTTTTTTTTTTTTTAAATGAAGATGAAAAAAATAAATGTAGGCCAGTTTTTTCAAAAGGCATGGCTTTTATTTACAAAAAAAAAAGTATGGCCACTCAGTCAACATTGACAACAACATGACAAAATATTCTGTAACAATGTAAACATTTAAAACTTTTAACATTTAACAAAATTAAAAGTAGCTTATTTGCTTTTTAATGTGCAAATATAAAAGTAAACATCCAGTGCAAATCTTAATATTCTGCAATAGTATAAGCATTTCAAAAGTAAAAGTATTGCTTATTTTGCTTTGAAATGTGCAAAAATAAAGATAAACATTCAATACAAAAAAGTGCGTATTTCCTTGAATTGGCGCAGGATATATAGTATTTGCATGCCTCGAATTACTGCCGGGTCAAACTCGTTTCGCAAAATAATTAGCATATGCTTAGAACTTCCGCCGGGTCAAACTCGTCACGTCAAGAGTCATCATTTTCAAAATGGAGGAGGCTGATTTCAATCATTTGAAATCGCATAAAGGGAAGAAGATTAAGACCTATTCAGTAGGATTTAAGGTCCAAGCTATTGAATATGCTAAAAAGAACAGTAAGCAGCTATGTTTTATTAATATACCGTAGCTGCGTGTGTCAAATATGAGTCATTAAATGACTCCTGCCTCCTGCTGGTAGAGGGCGCTAGTGATCCTTCTTGCGACTACCGGTACTGCAGAAGACCGGTGCTGCAGAAGAAGACAACAAGCAACAAGAGTGAGCAGCGATCGTTTGCTTGCACTTTTAACATGGAGGATTATATATCTAAAATAAAACAGTTTTCTAAACTGGACTTTCAATCGAAGCAGGAGGTAATACTTAAAGGAATATCTCCATCGAGACAGAGAGACTTTTAAAACTGAAGAAAGATAAGGAAGACTTCTATAAACAAGTTATCGATGCCTTTGATCAGAATACTCATTTATAAGTAAAGGTAAGACCATAATAACTTTTTTTTTATTAAATGTGCTTTTCATGATGGTATCCTTAAAATTTATAAGCGCAGGCCTAAATTTACCCCACGCTTTTGGTAAGCGCAGGAGTGAGAAGAGGTTTTAAATTAATTAGCGCCCCGGAGGCTATTCAAGGAAATAAGGTATGCGACGCGTCGACGCACAAAAACGGCGTCGACGTATTTACGTAATCGATGACGTCGACTACGTCGACGCGTCGTTTCAGCCTTATATGAGATCATTTAGTCAAAAGCACCTACTACAAATAAATTAGATACCAATACCAATTATTAGTAGTCAAGGAGACCACTAACCGATATTTGGAGCCGATATTAATTAGCGGTAGAATTTTGCTAAATATGACTAGTTTACGTCAGCAAATAGCTGAATAAGGCTTTAAAGTATTTTTTTTCCTGAAACGTTGAACCATAGCAACATGATGTTTTATGCGGCGCTAATGTTGTGGTAAATTTAGCACCAAAAAGACATCAGGGGATTTCACAAACACCTTTAGTACGTGTGTCTAAGACAGGGGTCGGCAACACGCTGCTCCAGAGCCGCATGCGGCTCTTTGACCACTCTGATGCGGCTCAGCTGCATACTTACCGACCCCCCCGATTTTCCCGGGATACTTCCGGATTTCAGTGCCTCTCCCAGATATCTCCCGGGGCAAATATTCTCCGATTTTCACCCTAACAACAATAATAAGGGCGTGCCGTGATGGCACAGCATTTAACGCCCTCTACAGCCTGTACGAACAGCGTGCCAGCTCAGTCACATGTTGTATGCAGCTTCTGCTTGCACACATAAGTGACAGCAAGGCATACTTGGTCAACAGCCACACAGGTTACACTGACGGTGGCCGTATAAACAACTTTAACACTGTTACAAATATGCGCCACACTGTGAACCCACACCAAACAAGAATGACAAACATATTTCGGGAGAACATCTGCACCGTAACACAACATAAACACAACAGAAAAAATACCCAGAATCCCATGCAGCCCTAACTCTTCCGGGCTACATTATACACCGCAGCTACCACCAAAACCCGCCCCCCCCCAACCCTGCTCCCCCACACATGAAAAATTTGGTCGTCTCCCGGAACAATCGGGAGGGCTGGCAAGTGTGATGCTGTCAAGCGCCATTCATATAAAACTTGCGGGCCGCACTAACATTACATTTTCCTGTTAAGGTGCGGACCGCGTGTCTGAGACCCCTGGTTTATACATAGCACAAAGCAAAAAAAACAACTTTGTATGCAGTGTTAATTCATTTTAAATTTCAAAAGAGTTTTGTGGCTCCCATTGTTTTCTTTAATTTGTGAAACTGGTCAAAATGGCTCTTTGAGTGGTAAAGGTTGCCGACCCCTGGTCTAAGAGGAGCATCGACATCTGGATTTAAACTGTAAAATCCTGTTTAAGATTTATTTACTCTTCTTATTTACATATCAATATTTTCCTTAAGGAAACTTTCACATAGAATGAATTTGTGTGTTGTTGTAGCTTGTATGCCGCAATGTTTAACATCAAGAAAACATCGCTAATTAGTATTAATAAAGTAGATTAATTCATCTCTCGTAGGTGTTGAGACATTGCTGGACAGCAGAGAAGTAACTAAATCCAAATAAACATTCATATTATTTTTTTAAGATATCTAGCTGTTATCTTCAGTCAGGATTTAAATCGTTAAGAATTTATTGATATGATACCCTAATCGATATTCCTTGTCGATACCAGAATTTATCGATACTCTTATCGGTACTATACATAATTTGTAGAAATAAAAACGTGAAAAAAGGCATTTTAATGATCATCTCTATTAGCTTAAGAGGTTGAACACCTCCCAACATGATGTTCTGTAACATCTCAGAATAGGGAAGTCTTTTATCAACAGCTGTTTAATTGAAGTCTTAACTATGTGTGCAGTGCAAGGTAAAATGTAGTTATGTCATCTTCTTGTAAATAACACACACAGCTGTAATAATATTTATGTATGGCATTCATGTGCCGACCACAGACCTTTTACATGATATATCAAATATATCATATAAGTCAATATAATCACTTAGCATGTTATATGGGTGTGCATTTTGTAACATAAGGAATTGTTATTTGTGTTTATGTTGGACACAGACATATTTGATTGACGGACCGGAAACCATGTTGACTGTTAATAGCTACCGATGTGTGTGTGTGTGTGTGTGTGTGTGTGTGTGTGTGTGTGTGTGTGTATTATATATATAAAAAGGCTCAGTGAGCAAGTGTAATGCGCAATGGTCCAGTTTGTAGTCAAGAGACAGGACGAACTAAAACACATTTAAGCAAGATGTCTTTTAATGACACAAACGCGGCGCAATAGAGTGACGTCAGATGGAAACCGGAGACCTGTCAGTCACAGCGGGTGATATCTTGCTTCAAAGCAACTTTATGGATTAGTGTATTTTTTTTTAATTTTTCATGTTTCTGAGTGGATTAAAAGGGAACATTATCACCAGACCTATGTAAGCGTCAATATATACCTTGATGTTGCAGAAAAAAGACCATATATTTTTTTAACCGATTTCCGAACTCTAAATGGGTGAATTTTGGCGAATTAAACGCCTTTCTAATATTCGCTCTCGGAGCGATGACGTCACAACGTGGCGTCACATCGGGAAGCAATCCGCCATTTTCTCAAACACCGAGTCAAATCAGCTCTGTTATTTTCCGTTTTTTTCGACTGTTTTCCGTACCTTGGAGACATCATGCCTCGTCGGTGTGTTGTCAGAGGGTGTAACAACACGAACAGGGACAGATTCAAGTTGCACCAGTGGCCCAAAGATGCGAAAGTGGCAAGAAATTGGACGTTTGTTCCGCACACTTTACCGACGAAAGCTATGCTACGACAGAGATGGCAAGAATGTGTGGATATCCTGCGACACTCAAAAGCAGATGCATTTCCAACGATAAAGTCAAACAAATCTGCCGCCAGAATCTGCCGGAGTGTGTGAGCAATTCAGGGACAAAGGACCTCGGTAGCACGGCAAGCAATGGCGGCAGTTTGTTCCCGCAGACGAGCAAGCTAAACCCCCTGGATGTCGTGGCTCACACCGTCCCTTATGCCATCGAAGATGATCAAGAGAAGAATGAAAATTGGGCTGTCTGCACTCTCAAAGTGCATGTTGTTGCCAAATGTATTTCATATGCTGTAAACCTAGTTCATAGTTGTTAGTTTCCTTTAATGCCAAACAAACACATACCAATCGTTGGTTAGAAGGCGATCGCCAAATTCGTCCTCGCTTTCTCCCGTGTCGCTGGCTGTTGTGTCGTTTTCGTCGGTTTCGCTTGCATACGGTTCAAACCGATATGGCTCAATAGCTTCAGTTTCTTCTTCAATTTCGTTTTCGCTACCTGCCTCCACACTACAACCATCCGTTTCAATACATTCGTAATCTGTTGAATCGCTTAAACCGCTGAAATCCGAGTCTGAATCCGAGCTAATGTCGCTATAGCTTGCTGTTCTTTCCGCCATGTTTGTTTGAGTTGGCTTCACTATGTGACGTCACAGGAAAATGGACGGGTGTTTATAACGATGGTTAAAATCAGGCACTTTGAAGCTTTTTTTTAGGGATATTGTGTCATGGGTAAAATTTAGAAAAAAAACTTCGAAAAATATAACAAGCCACTGGGAACTGATTTTTTAATGGTTTTAACCATTCTGAAATTGTGATAATGTTCCCCTTTAATATTGGATTAATGCCTCGGGGGACAGTTGGTAAAACGCGGTCGTGACGCGTTCACTTCAAACTGAAACAGCGTGCGTGACTTTGAGGAGGAAATATTGTTGTGGTACAAACTTTTGTCTGTTGTTGCTTCCTTAATTGTCATTATTTAAAGGTGATTTTAATGTGTAGCAGCGGCAGCTGAACTCAATGTGGCAACGTGTCATAGTTACGTCAGTCAGCTGGAACACAAAATACCAATAGTTGTGTCGTTAGTCCAGGATCTTCACGGTCCTCATGGACCGACCTAATTAGGAACCAGTACTAAAAAAAATAATGGTACTCGGTAGGGATGTCCGATAATATCAGACTGCCGATATTATTGGTCGATAAATGCTTTAAAATGTAAAATCGGTTAAAAAAAAGGAAAATTTTTGACTTTTTAAAACGCCGCTGTGTACACGGACGTAGGGAGAAGTACAGAGCGCCAATAAACCTTGAAGGCACTGCCTTTGCGTGTCGGCCCAGTTACACTATATCTACGGCTTTTGACACACTCACAAGTGAATGCAAGGCAAACTTGGTCAACAGCTATACAGGTATAAACAACTTTAACACTGTTACAAATATGCGCCACACTGTGAACCCACACCAAACAAGAATGACAAACACATTTCAGGAGAACATCAGTACCGTAACACAACATAAACACAACAGAACAAATACCCAGAACCCCTTGCAGCACAAACTCTTCCGGGACGCTAGAAACGCAGAAACCCGCCCCCCCTAACACCGCCCACCTCAACCTCCTAATGTTCTCTCAGGGAAAGCGTGTACCAAATTCCAAGCTGCTCTTTTGAGGCATGTTAAAAAAAATAATGCACTTTGTGACTTAAATAATAAATATGGCAGTGCCATGTTGGCACTTTTTTCCATAACTTGAGTAGAAGTTGCTCTCTTATTTTGGAAAACCTTGTTACATTGTTTAATGCATCCAGCGGGGCATCACAATAAAATTAGGCATAATAATGTGTTAATTCCACAATTGTATATATCGGAATCGGTTGATATCGGTATCTGCAATTAAGAGTTGGACAATATCGGAATATCGGCAAAAAAGCCATTATCGGACATCTCTAGTACTCGGTATACATCTCTAATGTTCACCACTAAACCTTTGAAATATACTGACATGTGTGCTGCTAAAGGTAAATAAACAGTAGCTATATTGAATGTTTGCTTTCAATTGACCACATGAGGTAAGGGGGACGGCCTCTAGGTCACATGGTTACACCCCAGCAATTACATTGTTGATGATTGATGAGCATTCATTTTTAAATGGTGGTGTTAAAAAGCAAATATATCTCCGTCTTTAATCATAAATGTGGTCCCTGGATGAAAATCTGTTTTTACAAACGTTGTATTTGTGACGACGTGGTCGCATCGTGATGCGGGTGTGGTTCTCCCAAGGATGCAGACGGCTTCGGACACAGCTTGCAGGTAGGAAAAATGATTTATTTTAAATATAAATAATATGATGAATAAACAAAAGGGCTAGCGTGGGAGCTAGCAAACCAAAAGAGCCTAGCGTGAGAACTAGTAGCTAAGAAACAGTAAATAATCGTCGTCATCAGTTGTGTGAGAACAAACTACGAAGCCAGACAGAGTGAGGCCAGAGCAAAGACTAAATAGCCCTCTGATTAGCGCCCGGGCAACAGGTGCGCGTCCCGAACACTAACCAGAGGCAGGTGCGTACAATCTGCCGTCATGGCAACAGAAACAAACTAAACTCAAGGTGCTGAAAACACGTGACACAAACATAAACAAACTCTGATCCGGGCAGCGGATCGTAACAGTACCCCCCCCTTAAAGGACAGATTCCAGATGTCCCTTGACACTAAATAAAACTAGAACCCAAAAAACAAGAAATAGTTCGAGAGTCAAGGGAGGGTGGAGGGAGGATTTGGTGGTGGGTCGCCAGGCCACGTGTCCCCGAATCCACCGGGGAAGAGTCAGGTGGCGGCGGCGAGTGGAACGCCGCTGCCGCAGGCGAGGCGGGCGACCACGGAAAGGCCACATTCGTGGCTGCCGAGAAGGTGGGCGTGAGTGGCGCCAGAAGTTCAGCAGCCGGAGAGTTCTACGACTACGTCTCGGGTGTCGCTGCTGTTTGCGCCACTGGCGTCCATAAACAAACCTCCGAGAGCGCCGCTTGCTCAGCCAGACCACTCGAGGTCGCTGAGACGAAGACGAGGAAAGAGCAGACGTCGCCGTGGAAACAGGAGGAGCCGACGTCGCCGTGGAGGCAGGAGGAGCCGACGTCGCCGTGGAGGCAGGAGGAGCCGACGTCGCCGTGGAGGCAGGAGGAGCCGACGTCGCCGTGGAGGCAGAAGGAGACGTCGTCGCCGTGGAAGCAGGTGCAGGTTCTGGTACCAGCCGTGGAGCAGGTGCAGGTTCTGGTACCAGCCGTGGAGCCGGCGCTGGTGTGGGTACCAGCCGTGGAGCCGGCGCTGGTGTGGGTACCAGCCGTGGAGCCGACGCTGGTGTGGGTACCAGCCGTGGAGCCGGCGCTGGTGTGGGAACCAGCCGTGGAGCCGGCGCTGGTGTGGGAACCAGCCTTGGAGCCGGCGCTGGTGTGGGAACCAGCCTTGGAGCCGGCGCTGGTGTGGGAACCAGCCTTGGAGCCGGCGCTGGTGTGGGAACCAGCCTTGGAGCCGGCGCTGGTGTGGGAACCAGCCTTGGAGCCGGCGCTGGTGTGGGAACCAGCCTTGGAGCCGGCGCTGGTGTGGGAACCAGCCTTGGAGCCGGCGCTGGTGTGGGAACCAGCCTTGGAGCCGGCGCTGGTTTGGGAACCAGCCTTGGAGCCGGCGCTGGTGTGGGAACCAGCCTTGGAGCCGGCGCTGGTGTGAGAACCAGCCTTGGAGCCGGCGCTGGTGTGAGAACCAGCCTTGGAGCCGGCGCTGGTGTGAGAACCAGCCTTGGAGCCGGCGCTGGTGTGAGAACCAGCCTTGGAGCCGGCGCTGGTGTGAGAACCAGCCTTGGAGCCGGCGCTGGTGTGGGAACCAGCCGAGGAACTTGGCATGGTGGAGCTTGGCGTGGTGGAGGTACTGGAGACGAAGCTTGGTGTGTCAGCCGAGGTGCAGGAACAGGTGCTAGCCGAGGTGCAGCTGGAGGTGGCCTAGCTGGCGGTTGTGGCTTAGCAGGACGAAGGACTGGTGGCGGTGGCCGTGCAGGAGGTTGCGGTTTAGCACGCCGGAAGACTGGTGGCGGTGGCCTTGCAGGAAGTTGCGGCTTAGCACGCCGAAAGACTGGTGGCGGTGGCCTTGCAGGAGGTTGCGGTTTAGCACGCCGAAAGACTGGTGGCGGTGGCCGTGCAGGGGGTTGCGGCTTAGCACGCCGAAAAACTGGTGGCGGTGGCCGTGCAGGAGGTTGCGGCTTAGCACGCCGAAAAACTGGTGGCGGTGGCCGTGCAGGTGGTTGCGGCTTAGTACGCCGAAGTTGTGCCACCGCACTAGCACAGTTCCCAGTACTAGCCCCCCCCTCAAGACGCGGATACCAGACGCGCTCTTTGCGGTTTGGAACCGTCTTCAAGGGTGGGTGGGGGGAGGTATGAAGGGGGGTATACTCTTCTTTAAATTGTCCAAATTGACTATTATTACTCCTCACTTGAGATTGGGTGGGAGCACAGGGGGAAAAAATATGTGCAGTGGGCGGAGCAATAGTCACTGGGGGCGGAAACAAAGTCACTGGAGGTGGAGTTTGAAAATCAGAATGTGACTGACTAGATTTACACTTAGCAAAAATGTCCTGATAATGTTTTATCTTAGAATGAAAATCATTTGGTATTGGCTGACAGAAAGAATTAGAAGAAGGAAAAAAAAAATCTTGTTCAATGATGTCATCAGAAGTGGGCGGAGTTACCTCTTCGGGAGGCGCCAATGAAATGACATCACTGTTACAACTGTCCATGTGACTTACAGCCCAATCGGAGAATTTTTTGGCGAAGTGGTCGATGGGGTTGCCAAACATCTGAGGAGGGGGAGTTTGAGCTGCATGTAGCTTGCTTCGGTCCGGGGGAGGAGTTTGCAGGAGCGGCGCGTCTTGGCGGCGAGGGAAAGACCTCCTGGCCGGCTTCCGTCTTTGACGGCGCGCACGGTACTGCGGTGTAGCGGCGATGTCTTCCGACCAGAGGGAATCGATGGGGATAAGAGAGCCTCCAGGTCCCCACATGAGATTCGACCTCTCCTCCGCCGAATAGCGAAGCGTCTCGGCTTCCATCGCTCGCAACACCATGAGCGTCCCTTCGTCCAACTCCTCGTTAGCCAGTGCGGGAGAATTGTTTTTTGCTGGCTTCGTACTGAAACGACGTGGTCGCATAGTGATGCGGGTGTGGTTCTCCCAAGGATGCAGATGGCTTCGGACACAGCTTGCAGGTAGGAAAAATTATTTATTATAAATATAAATAATATGATGAATAAACAAAAGGGCTAGCGTGGGAGCTAGCAAACCAAAAGAGCCTAGCGTGAGAACTAGTAGCTAAGAAACAGTACATAATCGTCGTCATCAGTTGTGTGAGAACAAACTACGAAGCCAGACGGAGTGAGGCCAGAGCAAAGACTAAATAGCCCTCTGATTAGTGCCCGGGCAACAGGTGCGCGTCCCGAACACTAACCAGAGGCAGGTGAAAGTAATCAGCTGACATGGCAACTGAACACAAACAAAATCAAATGTGCTGAAAACATATGTGACGAGAAACATAAACAAACTATGATCCGTGCAGCGGATCGTAACAGTTTGTTCCGCACACTTTACCGACGAAAGCTATGCTACGACAGAGATGGCAAGAATGTGTGGATATCCTGCGACACTCAAAAGCAGATGCATTTCCAACGATAAAGTCAAACAAATCTGCCGCCAGAATCTGCCGGAGTGTGTGAGCAATTCAGGGACAAAGGTCCTCGGTAGCACGGCAAGCAATGGCGGCAGTTTGTTCCCGCAGACGAGCAAGCTAAACCCCCTGGATGTCGTGGCTCACACCGTCCCTTATGCCATCGAAGATGATCAAGAGAAGAATGAAAATTGGGCTGTCTGCACTCTCAAAGTGCATGTTGTTGCCAAATGTATTTCATATGCTGTAAACCTAGTTCATAGTTGTTACTTTCCTTTAATGCCAAACAAACACATACCAATCGTTGGTTAGAAGGCGATCGCCAAATTCGTCCTCGCTTTCTCCCGTGTCGCTGGTTGTTGTGTCGTTTTCGTCGGTTTCGCTTGCATACGGTTCAAACCGATATGGCTCAATAGCTTCAGTTTCTTCTTCAATTTCGTTTTCGCTACCTGCCTCCACACTACAACCATCCGTTTCAATACATTCGTAATCTGTTGAATCGCTTAAACCGCTGAAATCCGAGTCTGAATCCGAGCTAATGTCGCTATAGCTTGCTGTTCTTTCCGCCATGTTTGTTTGTGTTGGCTTCACTATGTGACGTCACAGGAAAATGGACGGGTGTTTATAACGATGGTTAAAATCAGGCACTTTGAAGCTTTTTTTAGGGATATTGCGTCATGGGTAAAATTTTGAAAAAAAACTTCGAAAAATATAATAAGCCACTGGGAACTGATTTTTAATGGTTTTAACCATTCTGAAATTGTGATAATGTTCCCCTTTAATATTGGATTAATGCCTCGGGGGACAGTTGGTAAAACGCGGTCGTGACGCGTTCACTTCAAACTGAAACAGCGTGCGTGACTTTGAGGAGGAAATATTGTTGTGGTACAAACTTTTGTCTGTTGTTGCTTCCTTATTTGTCATTATTTAAAGGTGATTTTAATGTGTAGCAGCGGCAGCTGAACTCAATGTGGCAACGTGTCATAGTTACGTCAGTCAGCTGGAACACAAAATACCAATAGTTGTGTCGTTAGTCCAGGATCTTCACGGTCCTCATGGACCGACCTAATTAGGAACCAGTACTAAAAAAAAATAATGGTACTCGGTAGGGATGTCTGATAATATCAGACTGCCGATATTATTGGTCGATAAATGCTTTAAAATGTAAAATCGGTTAAAAAAAAGGAACATTTTTGACTTTTTAAAACGCCGCTGTGTACACGGACGTAGGGAGAAGTACAGAGCGCCAATAAACCTTGAAGGCACTGCCTTTGCGTGTCGGCCCAGTTACACTATATCTACGGCTTTTGACACACTCACAAGTGAATGCAAGGCAAACTTGGTCAACAGCCATACAGGTATAAACAACTTTAACACTGTTACAAATATGCGCCACACTGTGAACCCACACCAAACAAGAATGACAAACACATTTCAGGAGAACATCAGTACCGTAACACAACATAAACACAACAGAACAAATACCCAGAACCCCTTGCAGCACAAACTCTTCCGGGACGCTAGAAACGCAGAAACCCGCCCCCCTAACACCGCCCACCTCAACCTCCTAATGTTCTCTCAGGGAAAGCGTGTACCAAATTCCAAGCTGCTCTTTTGAGGCATGTTAAAAAAAATAATGCACTTTGTGACTTAAATAATAAATATGGCAGTGCCATGTTGGCACTTTTTTCCATAACTTGAGTAGAAGTTGCTCTCTTATTTTGGAAAACCTTGTTACATTGTTTAATGCATCCAGCGGGGCATCACAATAAAATTAGGCATAATAATGTGTTAATTCCACAATTGTATATATCGGAATCGGTTGATATCGGTATCTGCAATTAAGAGTTGGACAATATCGGAATATCGGCAAAAAAGCCATTATCGGACATCTCTAGTACTCGGTATACATCTCTAATGTTCACCACTAAACCTTTGAAATATACTGACGTGTGCTGCTAAAGGTAAATAAACAGTAGCTATATTGAATGTTTGCTTTCAATTGACCACATGAGGTAAGGGGGACGGCCTCTAGGTCACATGGTTACACCCCAGCAATTACATTGTTGATGATTGATGAGCATTAATTTTTAAATGGTGGTGTTAAAAAGCAAATATATCTCCGTCTTTAATCATAAATGTGGTCCCTGGATGAAAATCTGTTTTTACAAACGTTGTATTTGTGACGACGTGGTCGCATCGTGATGCGGGTGTGGTTCTCCCAAGGATGCAGACGGCTTCGGACACAGCTTGCAGGTAGGAAGAATGATTTATTTTAAATATAAATAATATGATGAATAAACAAAAGGGCTAGCGTGGGAGCTAGCAAACCAAAAGAGCCTAGCGTGAGAACTAGTAGCTAAGAAACAGTAAATAATCGTCGTCATCAGTTGTGTGAGAACAAACTACGAAGCCAGACAGAGTGAGGCCAGAGCAAAGACTAAATAGCCCTCTGATTAGCGCCCGGGCAACAGGTGCGCGTCCCGAACACTAACCAGAGGCAGGTGCGTACAATCTGCCGTCATGGCAACAGAAACAAACTAAACTCAAGGTGCTGAAAACACGTGACACAAACATAAACAAACTCTGATCCGGGCAGCGGATCGTAACAGTACCCCCCCCTTAAAGGACAGATTCCAGATGTCCCTTGACACTAAATAAAACTAGAACCCAAAAAACAAGAAATAGTTCGAGAGTCAAGGGAGGGTGGACGGAGGATTTGGTGGTGGGTCGCCAGGCCACGTGTCCCCGAATCCACCGGGGAAGGGTCAGGTGGCGGCGGCGAGTGGAACGCCGCTGCCGCAGGCGAGGCGGGCGACCACGGAAAGGCCACATTCGTGGCTGCCGAGAAGGTGGGCGTGAGTGGCGCCAGAAGTTCAGCAGCCGGAGAGTTCTACGACTACGTCTCGGGTGTCGCTCCTGTTTGCGCCACTGGCGTCCATAAACAAACCTCCGAGAGCGCCGCTTGCGCAGCCAGACCACTCGAGGTCGCTGAGACGAAGACAAGGAGAGAGCAGATGTCGCCGTGGAAACAGGAGGAGCCGACGTCGCCGTGGAAGCAGGAGGAGCCGACGTCGCCGTGGAAGCAGGAGGAGCCGACGTCGCCGTGGAAGCAGGAGGAGCCGACGTCGCCGTGGAGGCAGGAGGAGCCGACGTCGCCGTGGAGGCAGGAGGAGCCGACGTCGCCGTGGAGGCAGGAGGAGACGTCGTCGCCGTGGAGGCAGGTGCAGGTTCTGGTACCAGCCGTGGAGCAGGTGCAGGTTCTGGTACCAGCCGTGGAGCCGGCGCTGGTGTGGGTACCAGCCGTGGAGCCGGCGCTGGTGTGGGTACCAGCCGTGGAGCCGGCGCTGGTATGGGTACCAGCCTTGGAGCCGGCGCTGGTGTGGGAACCAGCCTTGGAGCCGGCGCTGGTGTGGGTACCAGCCGTGGAGCCGGCGCTGGTGTGGGAACTAGCCTTGGAGCCGGCGCTGGTGTGGGAACTAGCCTTGGAGCCGGCGCTGGTGTGGGAACCAGCCTTGGAGCCGGCGCTGGTGTGGTAACCAGCCTTGGAGCCGGCGCTGGTGTGGGAACCAGCCTTGGAGCCGGCGCTGGTGTGGGAACCAGCCTTGGAGCCGGGACAGGGGTTGGTCTTGGAGTCGGTGCTGGTGTGAGAACCAGCCTTGGAGCCGGCGCTGGTGTGAGAACCAGCCTTGGAGCCGGTGCTGGTGTGAGAACCAGCCTTGGAGCCGGCGCTGGTGTGGGAACCAGCCTTGGAGCCGGCGCTGGTGTGGGAACCAGCCTTGGAGCCGGCGCTGGTGTGGGAACCAGCCTTGGAGCCGGCGCTGGTGTGGGAACCAGCCGAGGAACTTGGCATGGTGGAGCTTGGCGTGGTGGAGGTACAGGAGACGAAGCTTGGTGTGTCAGCCGAGGTGCAGGAACAGGTGCTAGCCGAGGTGCAGCTGGAGGTGGCCTAGCTGGCGGTTGTGGCTTAGCAGGACGAAGGACTGGTGGCGGTGGCCGTGCAGGAGGTTGCGGTTTAGCACGCCGGAAGACTGGTGGCAGTGGCCTTGCAGGAGGTTGCGGTTTAGCACGCCGAAAGACTGGTGGCGGTGGCCGTGCAGGGGTTTGCGGCTTAGCACGCCGAAAAACTGGTGGCGGTGGCCGTGCAGGAGGTTGCGGCTTAGCACGCCGAAAAACTGGTGGCGGTGGCCGTGCAGGAGGTTGCGGCTTAGCACGCCGAAGTTGTGCCACCGCACTAGCACAGTTCCCAGTACTAGCCCCCCCCTCAAGACGCGGATACCAGACGCGCTCTTTGCGGTTTGGAACTGTCTTCAAGGGTGGGTGGGGGAAGGTATGGAGGGGGGTATACTCTTCATCAAATTGTCCAAATTGACTATTATCATCCCCCACTTGAGATTGGGTGGGAGCACAGGGGGAAAAAATATGTGCAGTGGGCGGAGCAATAGTCACTGGGGGCGGAACCAAAGTCACTGGAGGTGGAGTCTGAAAATCAGAATGTGACTGACTAGACTTACACTTAATAAAAATGTCCTGATAATGTCTTATCTTAGAATGAAAGTTATTTGGCATTGGCTGACAGAAAGAAGCAGATGGAAAAAAAAAAATCTTGCTCATTGATGTCATCAGAAGTGGGCGGAGTTACCTCTTCGGGAGGCGCCAATGACATGACATTACTGTTGCAACTGTCCATGTGACTTACAGCCCAATCGGAGAACTTTTTGGCGAAGTGGTCGATGGGGTTGCCAAACATCTGAGGAGGGGGAGTTTGGGCTGAATGTAGCTTGCTTCGGTCCGGGGGAGGAGTTTGCAGGAGCGGCGCGTCTTGGCGGCGAGGGAAAGACCTCCTGGCCGGCTTCCGTCTTTGACGGCGCGCACGGTACTGCGGTGTAGCGGCGATGTCTTCCGACCAGAGGGAATCGATGGGGATAAGAGAGCCTCCAGGTCCCCACATGAGATTCGACCTCTCCTCCGTCGAATAGCGAAGCGTCTCGGCTTCCATCGCTCGCAACACCATGAGCGTACCTTCGTCCAACTCCTCGTTAGCCAGTGCGGGAGAATTGTTTTCTGCTGGCTTCGTACTGTGACGACGTGGTCGCATCGTGATGCGGGTGTGGTTCTCCCAAGGATGCAGACGGCTTCGGACACAGCTTGCAGGTAGGAAAAATGATTTATTTTAAATATAAATAATATGATGAATAAACAAAAGGGCTAGCGTGGGAGCTAGCAAACCAAAAGAGCCTAGCGTGAGAACTAGTAGCTAAGAAACAGTAAATAATCGTCGTCATCAGTTGTGTGAGAACAAACTACGAAGCCAGACAGAGTGAGGCCAGAGCAAAGACTAAATAGCCCTCTGATTAGCGCCCGGGCAACAGGTGCGCGTCCCGAACACTAACCAGAGGCAGGTGCGTACAATCTGCCGTCATGGCAACAGAAACAAACTAAACTCAAGGTGCTGAAAACACGTGACACAAACATAAACAAACTCTGATCCGGGCAGCGGATCGTAACAGTATTAGATGATATCTGAATGTTGTGCTTACTTGAACTGGGATGAAGGTGTGAGGACTCAGGTGGTTTGTCTTCATGGTCTTCAGTCTTCACAGAGACAACAGTCAGCGGAAACTTGATGAGGTCAGTCCCCTCCTGTCCAAGAAGACACTCTCCCTCGTCTTCCTCTTTAAAATGTGAGGGCTGTGGATCCTCCTCGTCCCCTTTAAAATGTGAGGGCTGTGGATACTCTAAAGTGAAACTGTCCCCCTGCAGATGAGGGAGACATTCTTCTTGGTGTTCAATCAGCTGATGGAGGTCTACAGGACATAAACAAAATACATTTTAACTCCTACATGCTAAATATAAAGTATTAAAACTTGGTAACAGTATTATCTAAAGTCCCATCCTTGGGGGTGTATTTTGAAGTGAAATTTGCCAGCGAGCAGCAGTCTGAGTTTATTCACACCCTGGACAAGTCGCCACCTCATCGCAGGGCCAACACAGATAGACAGACAACATTCACACTCACATTCACACACTCAAGCCAACTTAGTGTTGCCAATCAACCTATCCCCAGGTGCATGTCTTTGGAGGTGGGAGGAAGCCGGAGTACCCGGAGTACCCGGAGGGAACCCACGCAGTCACGGAGAGAACATGCAAACTCCACACAGAAAGATCCCGAGCCCAGGATTGAACTCAGGACTCCTCAGAACCTTCATATTGTGAGGCAGATGCACTAACCCCTGTTCCACTGTGCTGCCCCACTAAATTAGTCAAATACAGCAAAAAAAATTGGTATCGTCCATTTTGTAGTCCCTGCTTACATGCATTGTTTCTAACTCAAATGGTGGCCGTACGCTGTGTGCCTCCCAAACACTAGATGGCGCTTATGCTGCTGTATTTATTTTCCTCTTGCTGTATTACAGGGGTCACGAACGCGGTGCCCGCGGGCACCAGGTAGCCCATAAGGACCAGATGAGTAGCCCGCTGGCCTGTTCTAAAAATAGCTCAAATAGCAGTACTTACCAGTGAGCTGCCTCTATTTTTTAAATTGTATTTATTTACTAGCAAGCTGGTCTCGCTTTGCTCGACATTTTTAATTCTAAGAGAGACAAAACTCAAATAGAATGTGAAAATCCAAGAAAATATTTTAAAGGGGAACATTATCACCAGACCTATGTAAGCGTCAATATATACCTTGATGTTGCAGAAAAAAGACCATATATTTTTTCACAACGTGACGTCACATCGGGAAGCCATTTTCTCACTTTCGTCGGTGTGTTGTCGGAGGGTGTAACAACACGAACAGGGACGGATTCAAGTTGCACCAGTGGCCCAAAGATGCGAAAGTGGCAAGAAATTGGACGAAATTTGTTCAAAATACGAGGGTGTGGAAAAGCCGACGAAATGGTCAGTCGTTTGTTCCGCACACTTTACCGACGAAAGCTATGCTACGACAGAGATGGCAAGAATGTGTGGATATCCTGCGACACTCAAAGCAGATGCATTTCCAACGATAAAGTCAAAGAAATCTGCCGCCAGACCCCCATTGAATCTGCCGGAGTGTGTGAGCTATTCAAGGACAACGGACCTCGGTAGCACGGCAAGCAATGGCGGCAGTTTGTTCCCGCAGACGAGCGAGCTAAATCCCCTGGATGTCTTGGCTCACACCGTCCCTTATGCCACCGAAGATGATCAAGAGAAGAATATCGACCCTAGCTTTCCTGGCCTGCTGACATCAACTCCAAAACTGGACAGATCAGCTTTCAGGAAAAGAGAGCGGATGAGGGTATGTCTACAGAATATATTAATAGATGAAAACTTTCTTCATTACTCGCGGTTTTACGTAAATTATTATACATAAACTGTGTTTACCAATAATTTAGCTTAAAAACATTTATTTTTTTCAATCATTCGAGTACATTCGGGTAGTCTTGTGTAATGCAGTATTTTGTGTCTATTTAGATATGGTTAACCTGAGTGCTGAAATCGTGGAAAAATATATGTTCTTAGCGCGCCTGAAATGGGCTGTCTGCACTCTCAAAGTGCATGTTGTTGCCAAATGTATTTCATATGCTGTAAACCTAGTTCATAGTTGTTAGTAATGATCTTATCAGACAGTGTTAAGCCGCTGAAATCCCAGTCTGAATCTGAGCTAATGTCGCTATACCTTGCTGTTTGTTTGTATTGGCATCATTGTGTGACGTCACAGGAAAATGGATGGGTGTATATAACGATGGTTAAAATCAGGCACTTTGAAGCTTTTTTTTAGGGATATTGCGTGATGGGTAAAATTTTGAAAAAAACTTTGAAAAATAAAATAAGCCACTGGGAACTGATTTTAATGGTTTCAACCCTTCTGAAATTGTGATAATGTTCCCCTTTAAAGACTTGGTCTTCACTAACTGACAAAGAAACAGATAACAGATTTGGTGTCCAGTTCAAAGTGTGACATGATCTATTTAAAAATTTGAGAGTCGACTTTTGTATTTTACATGAGTTATTATTTGTACAAACATGGTGCAAAGTAATTCATGATTTGTTAAAAAATGTTAGTGGCTAGCTAGTTAAAATGGGATATTGTGATTTCACAAGACTGTCTTAGAAGTGATCATTTAGCACTTGGTTTCAAAAAGGTTGGTGACCCCTGCTGTATTACATATCATCAAGTCAAGACATTTTGGCAGCTGGCCATATCAGCGAACGCTGATATGAAGGAAATAGCAGGTCAGTATAGCTTTTACACACATGTATAACTTTAATATTGCTACACATTGGACACTCTGGGTGTGTTTTTTTTATTTTTTACAGAAAACCAGCTAGCTAGCAGGTTAGGTTTACAGCGTAAGTTACCATGGTAACTGACTCTGACTTTGTCTTACCTCTCTATTTTTGGAGGTAAAACTCTAGCTCTACATACTCAGGAGTTTACCCTTAACCTTCTCTCTGGAATATTCCCCCGGTAACGGTGTGAGTTTTATGTAAACATGTTGATACACATTGTTACAAACTGAGAGGAACATCAACCTCTCATAAATATTGTGTGTCTGAAACTGTCTCGTTTTTATGAACAACATAAAACAATACTCACATGACAATTCATCTTCCTATAGACAATCTATTTAAGAATAGTGGCAAAAAATAAATATAATGTTAGTAAACATGTGAGAGTAAGAAGTAAACAAACTTGTTCTGTGTAACACAACTTGAAGTTTTTGATGTTGTCGCTCCTTCTCCTCTTTTGTTGGACAAAGTTCCTCCTCGTACTCTGCTATCGTTCTTTCGCACATTTTCACACAATCACAACACTTTACACTCACACTTGATCTCTGCTTAGCGATATTTTTGATCACTTCTGCGTCTCCTTGTTAGCAGCTAACAAGCTAAGCTAACTAGCAAGCTAAACTAGCTCGAGTAGCATCAAAGTGCGCTCAGACTAATATAACCGGATGCAAACAATTCTTAACTATATTTACTCTATTTAATAGAGTCTAATAAACGACATATATGTGTACATGGACACAGGTTAAGAACACTGAGTTGTGACGACTGCAATAACGTCTTCTCCGTCAAACGCCATTTTGCTTTATCCTCGCCGTGTTTGGTTCGCGCGCATTGTTGTCAGATCTCGCGAGAGAAACAAGTAACGAGTCCTCAAAGTGCAAATAATTTAACAACCCGGAAATTAAAAAAAGGGTATATTTTCAAAACAAATACATACAACTTATTTTGGTAATAATACTCAAATATTTAACAATGTATTGAAACAACAGTAGCATAAGGAAAGAAGAAAAAAAAGAAAAGAGACAAAATAAATATTACACACATGATTTTTTTTTTTCTTTGAGATGCTAATCGTTTTTATAATGTATTTTAGAATGTGGGATGTTTTCATGTTCTTTTTAAATGTATGTTTTTTAATATATACTGTATATGACCCCGAAATAGCGGTAGAAAAATTGATGGATGGACACACACACACACACACACACACACACACACACACACACACACACACATATATATATATATATATATATATATATATATATATATATATATATATATATATATATATATATATATACATATACACCTCACATTCTAAAATGCTAGAATACATTATAAAAACGATTAGCATCAAAAAAAAAAAATGTGTGTAGTATTTATGTTGTTTCTTTGTGGTGTTTTTTCTTTCTATGCTACTGTTGTTTCAATGCATTGTTAAATATTTAAATATTATTACAAAAAAAAATCTATATACAGTTTATATATAATTGACAGAATCAAACACAAAAATTGGAAGGTCACATGAAGTTTGGAGCTCTGTAGCAACTGACTGTGCAGAAAGTCGACGACCTCTTTGCACTATGCGCTTCAGCATCCGCTGACCCCTCTCTGTCAGTTTACGTGGCCTACCACTTCGTGGCTGAATTGCTGTTGTTCCCAAACTCTTCCTTTTTCTTATGATAAAGCAGACAGTTGACGTTGAAATGTTTAGGAGGGACAAGTGGTAGAAAATGGATGGATGTACAGTAAAGCTCTGTGGCATGATGTACATTATTGACTTTTCCATAACATTCCAAACTTTCCCATGTTTTCTGAGATTGATATTGTTTTAGGGTTTCTAAAGGGAAACAATCATGAAAAACTTTTAGAAACAATATTTGTCATGTGTAGTTTTTTATTCAGAAATGTAGATTATTAAAAACAAAACTTTCCCTCATAACCTTCCACATATAATGTTGCCATCTTTTCTAATCTACATATTTCATAAAGGGGATTTACATATAAAACAATATTCATATTACAAAAGAGAGTATGGATTATCGAGACCCAACAAATGATTGATAAAGTCACACATTCTAAAAGTAAATGATCTTGTATAAAACACAACTGCTCAAATGATGTATAAAGTCAATAATAATATGCTTCCAGAAGTGGTCCAGAAGATGTTTCAGATGTGAACCAGTAAATATGAACTAAGAGAGATTTATGTGTACTCAAAAGTGAAATGTAAAACAAATATGTATATCACATAATGGAGTTCATCTATAACATTAACAATTAAAAACACAAATAAAAATGATTTACAATAATCTACAGTATATACACATAGAATGTATTTGTAACATGTTTTGTCCTGTTTATTGTTTATTGTCACCTTTTCAGTCAGTGTTATGTTCATTTTTAAATAAAAGTACACAATGTTGTATATTAAAACATGTACTTGATTGAAAAAAGCATTAATCCAAAATATCTAATCTATACATGTTAGAATCATATTGACAGGATTGTGTTACACACACAACAATGATGTCACACATGTTATATGTGCTGATGTTGTTAGAAAGTCAAAGTTAAAGTTTTGACAGTTTATTTCAAACCCTGCAGCTCATTTGCTGCTGCTGTTCTCACCAGCACACTTGTGTTTCTTACACCGGTACTTAGAAGATAATCTTTCACCACACACACGGCAACTCAACACTTTCTCTCCTGTGTGTGTTGTCATGTGTTCTTTCAACACGTTTTTTTGTGCAAAACCTTTACCACACCCTGGGCAGCAAAGTGTTTTTTCTCCAGTGTGTATTCTCCTTTGTGTTTTTAAAGTTTGTCTTTGTACAAAATCTTTACCACAGATTAAACAAGAAATTTTTTTTTCTCCAATGTGTTTTTCCATGTGTTTTTTCAAACAAGTTTTTCGTGCAAAACAGTTACCACATTCTGGGCAGGAAAAAGGTTTTTCTCCAGTGTGTATTCTCAAGTGTGTCTTTAAATTTTGCTTTTGAGCAAAATCTTTACCACAGATTGAACAGGAAAAGGGTTTTTCTCCAGTGTGTATTCTCATGTGTTTTTTCAAATCACTACTTTGTTTTAAACTTTTACCACACATTGAACATGAAAAATGTATTTCCCCAGTGTGTAATCGTATGTGTTTTTTCAAACACTGTCTTCGTGTGAAACATTCTCCGCAGATTGAACACGAAAAAGGTTTTTCACCGGTGTGCAATCTCATGTGTACCTTTAAATACTTTTTTTGGACAAAATATTTACCACATTCTGAGCAGGAAAAAGGTTTTTCTCCAGTATGGGTTCTCATGTGTACTTTCAGACGACAATGGTAGCTAAAAGTTTTGTCACAGTGAGAACATGTAAAGTGTGTGTTGTCAGTGTGACATGTCTTATTATTTTTAGAGTTTTCATCATCAGTGTCATGAGAGTGAGACGTTGTGTCGTCACTATCTGATAGTGGAGCTAAGATCTTGTCTGCTTGTGATCCTCCACAGTGGTCTCCATCAGCTTCTGTTGTCATGTGTTGAGTTGAGCTGCTGCTCGGTGGCTCCGCCTCTCTCTTCTCCTCACTTTCACCTTTGACCTCATCATCTTCACTCTTCACAATCACACCACTCAATGGCATCTTGGTGACATCAACCTCCTCCAGTCCTTCAAGATGCTCTCCTTCCTGACTGATGCTGTGTTCCCCTCCTTCCTCTTTAAAATGGTGTGTCAGTGGGTACTCCTCTTCCTCTTTAAAATGGAGGTTCAATGTGAACTCCTCTTCCACCTTAAAAGGGAGGGTCAGTAGGTCCTCCTCTTCCTTTTTAATTTGCAAGGTCTGTGGCACCTCGTCTTCCTCCTTAATGTGGGAAGGCTGTAGCTCCTCTTTCACCATCCTGAAGCTCCACTTCTATTGCTCAGGGAGAAGATGTTCCTCACAGACGTCTGCAGGACACAAAAAAACCAAACATGTTTTAGAATCGTCCAGCTTTGCTTAGTCACACAATGTATTTGGTATTTACCGTACTTAAGAAAACCAAGTCATTGTATGAACCAGTGACGTGCAGTCACTAGAGGCAGGTGAGGCGGGGCCTCACCTGCCATCATGGAAAGAAAAAAAATGTAAAAAGAAAAAAAAATAATTTAATTGTTATATGTATTCAGTGATTATACTATAAAGTTATTTTCCATTTAACTTCACCAGTTTTAGATAATTTTTATTCAAAATCGCTGAATTTTCACATTTGCCGTTCAAATACTGAGAAGAGACGGTGCGGTGATCAGCAGCCAGTTGAGGCACGTCACTCAGTTGTGCCTCAACATGGATTGCGGACTCGGCTAACTGCTGGCCTGCTGTGCAGTGAGACTGTATTGCTATATGAACTATATTATACATTTCCATAGTTTAGTTAGCTGAGGTATATAATGTACAGTGTATTTTGTCAACAACTGTAGGTGTGTAACGTATTTCTTGTGCTGAGCGATCATAAAACGGCTGCAAAAGACGCACTGGCTGAGGCTCGCAGTTATCCCGCCTCCTGCACCCCCGCCGTAAAATGCAACCCCTGACGGGAGTGTTATATCAACTAAAGCCCACACTTAAACTTTCCAAGTGCAAGATTTAATCTATTTAAAAAAGTTATTTCATAAGAAGCCAAAAAGTGCAAAAACAATAATGTTCGTGTTTGAGGAGTTGTGAATGACTGCAGGGCCACAACATTAGGTACACCTGCAGACTGCAAGTGTATCTAATTCACAACTCCTCCAACACGAACATTATTGTTTTTGCACTTTTTGGCTTTTTATTAAATAACTTTTGTAACCTATTTTTATGGGCTTTCCTCTTTGTGATGTTAAGTTCCTGTTATGCGCTGTTATACAGTATATGCCTTGAGCTCTTATTTTGAAGGCGCTAAGAGTGGAAGTGATGACACGGAGTGGAGCGGAGGTTTTTGAAAGCAGGTAAATAAAGTGGAGCCTCTGTGTTTGTTATTTTGTAGTTTCATACAGTATTGGCAACATTTATAAACCCTCGGTTACACTTTTTTAAATAGATTCAATCTTGCACGTGGAAAGTTTAAGTGAGGGCTTTAGTTGCAGCGCATGGACTTCATTTATGAGTAAAGGTAAGACCATAATAAAAATTTTTTTAATTAAATGTGCTTTTTTGTGTGCTACAGTTTGTATGTGTAAAGTTAAAGTTAAGTTAAAGTACCAATGATTGTCACACACACACTAGGTGTAATGAAATTTGTCGTCTGCATTTGACCCATCCCCTTGTTCACCCCTGGGAGGTGAGGGGAGCAGTGAGCAGCAGCGGCGCCGCGCCCGGGAATCATTTTTGGTGATTTAACCCCCAATTCCAACCCTTGATGCTGAGTGCCAAGCAGGGAAGAATGCTGGTATGAGCTTTTAAACATAACCCGTTAACTGCTGCCAATCAAATGGTGAATAAGATACTCTTTAGGGTTCATATGTTTGTAAATCTGACTGTGATGAAGTCAGTGCCTCACCAGCCATCAACCTCACCGCACGTCACTGGTATGAACTGTCCTGAAATCTTTGTGGTGGACAAACACGCTGCTTTTTACAACATTATTCACAGTTAAAGACTCTGAAAAGGTGGACTTTTTACAAAGAAATGTATGGTGCGATAAATTATTTAAATATAGAATTACTAATGGAACCATTTTTTGATGGGCGCCAAGGCTCCTAATTTAGTTGCTAAATTATGCAGTAAGATATTGTAATATTCTTAGGTAATACGATCTCCGAGCGGTCCCTGAAGTATACACGAATACCATTATCCAAGGAATGAGGTACTTCCTGTTTAAGCGTTGCCGGACATGTGATGTGTTATTCCCACTAGTCGTGAATAAAAGTACGGTTAGCAGCACGTCGTGTGTTGGCTCAACTTATTTCCACAACACGGAACAAGACATGGTGTCAGAATAAAAGGAAAGAAGAATTTTGCAACAAGATGGACGTCGCCTATGAGGGGCCGTTAGGGACATTATTCAGAATTACCTCTTACATACACAACTGAAATGCTCTCACATAAACAACTGAAATCTTTTTCTTTTATACACACTACTGAAACACTCTTATAAACACTACTGAAATGCTCTCACATAAACAACTGAAATCTTTTTCTTTTATACACACTACTGAAACACTCTTATAAACACTACTGAAATGCTCTTACATACACAACTGAAATGCTCTCAATGAGGGGCCGTTAGGGACATTATTCAGAATTACCTCTTACATACACAACTGAAATGCTCTCACATAAACAACTGAAATCTTTTTCTTTTATACACACTACTGAAACACTCTTATAAACACTACTGAAATGCTCTCACATAAACAACTGAAATCTTTTTCTTTTATACACACTACTGAAACACTCTTATAAACACTACTGAAATGCTCTTACATACACAACTGAAATGCTCTCACATAAACAACTGAAATCTTTTTCTTTTATACACACTACTGAAACACTCTTATAAACACTACTGAAATGCTCTTACATACACAACTGAAATGCTCTCACATAAACAACTGAAATCTTTTTCTTTTATACACACTACTGAAACACTCTTATAAACACTACTGAAATGCTCTTACATACACAACTGAAATGCTCTCACATAAACAACTGAAATCTTTTTCTTTTATACACACTACTGAAACACTCTTATAAACACTACTGAAATGCTCTTACATACACAACTGAAATGCTCTCACATAAACAACTGAAATCTTTTTCTTTTATACACACTACTGAAACACTCTTATAAACACTACTGAAATGCTCTTACATACACTACTGATATGCTCTCACATAAACAACTGAAATGTTCTTCTTTTATACACACTACTGAAACACTCTTATAAACACTACTGAAACATTCTTACATACACTACTGAAATGCTCTTACATACACTACTGAAATGCTCTTATAAATACTACTGAAATGCTCTTATAAATACTACTGAAACACTCTTATAAACACTACTGAAACACTCTTACATACACTACTGAAACACTATTATAAACACTACTGAAATGCTCTTACATACACTACTGAAACACTCTTATAAACACTACTGAAATGCTCTTACATACACTACTGAAACACTCTTATAAACACTACTGAAATGCTCTTACATACACTACTGAAACACTCTTATAAACACTACTGAAATGCTCTTACATACACTACTGAAACACTCTTATAAACACTACTGAAATGCTCTTACATATACTACTGAAACACTCTTATAAACACTACTGAAACATTCTTACATACACTACTGAAACACTCTTATAAACACTACTGAAATGTTTTTGTCTCACGCACACACACACACGCACACACACCTGGAATTATTTTTCACTAGTATGTATAAATGGATTTCACCTGTAAGTGTGTGTGCTTTTTACACGTCCGTGTGAGAGACAACAATTTCAGTAGTATGTGTGCAAAGATTTCAGTTATGTGTATGAGCGCATCTTACCAGTGTGTATGCAAGCATTTCACCAGTGTGTGTAAGAGCATCTTAGTAGTGTGTGTGAGCGATGTTGCATTCCGGTTCCGGTCACCAATAATCCCCGCCCCTTTTCAGACAAGTTTTTTTTTTTGTGTGTTTTTTTTTTAAAGCCAAGTTGTTGACAAAATGTCTGCCGACAAGTCGCTTAACCGAGGCGGGAGCTCCACTTCATAATTTGAGGGCTTCAGCGGAGAATATAAGAACACTTTCAATGCAACAAGGGTCGCCCCTGCAGGACGCGGCACCTGAGCGGCCACACAGGTGTCTTTCTCCTCCCGACAGCCAAGCAGCCTGGAGCAAATGTTACCTTGCGAGTTTACACTGCAGCATCATCAAGTGCAACGTTTCAGTTCATGGACATCGAAGCAAGAGGAGGAAAAGGTAATTAGACATTATTTATTTCTAAATGATTGTTGAATCCCTCGAAATGTAAGGCGACATGGCATTGTAGTGCGCTACAATGGCAACATGTCGAAATGTGAGTCACGTCGTGGTACGTCAGTAGCTAATCAAATACTAATGATAATGGATTACAATTATTTAGCGTTTTTCTATCGACTTGATAAGGGGTCCCCAAACTACGGCCCGCGGGCCGGTTACGGTCCACCAAAGTCCAACATCTGGTCCGCTGGAAAAAAAAAAAGTTGTATTATTATTTTCAATCTGTCTTTTCTAATCCATTTTTTGGTGTCCCCTAGCCGCTCAGGCAAATCATATTGTCTAAAAATGCATTTCCCTGTATGACTTATATTGTCTTGGCTGTTTTCATGTGATCTGATTGTTACATTCTTATTCCAGAGTCACCACACAGCTGCGTGACCATTTCAACAAGGACAGAATAAACGACCTCTGGATTCATGGAACTTCTCTGCACACAAATATATTAATTGGAATATTCAATCAATTTCACATAAACATATTAAATATCCTTTTAAGCTACTTGTCGGCAGACATTTTGTCAACAACTTGGCTTTAAAAAAATAAAATAAAATAAAAACTTGTCTGAAAAGGGGCGGGGATTATTGGTGACCGTAACCGGAATGCAACATCGCTCACACACACTACTAAGATGCTCTTACATACACTACTGAAACACTCTTATAAACACTACTGAAATGCTCTTACATACACTACTGAAACACTCTTATAAACACTACTGAAACACTCTTATAAACACTACTGAAACACTCTTACATAAACTACTGAAACACTCTTATAAACACTACTGAAACACTCTTACATAAACTACTGAAACACTCTTATAAACACTACTGAAACACTCTTACATACACTACTGAAACACTCTTATAAACACTACTGAAACACTCTTATAAACACTACTGAAATGTTTTTGTCTCACGCACACACACGCACACACCTGGAATTATTTTTCACTAGTATGTATAAACGGATTTCACCTGTGTGTGTGTGTGCTTTTTACACGTGCGTGTGAGAGACAACAATTTCAGTAGTATGTGTGCAAAGATTTCAGTTATATGTATGAGCGCATCTTACCTGTGTGTATGCAAGCATCTTACTAGTGTGTGTGAGCGATGTTGCATTCCGGTTCCGGTCACCAATAATCCCCGCCCCTTTTCAGACAGGGTTTTTTTTTTTAAAGCCAAGTTGTGGACAAAATGTCTGCGGACAAGTAGCTTAACCGATGGGGGAAGCTCCACTTCATAATTTGAGGGCTTCATCTGAGAATATAAGAACACTTTCAATGCAACAAGGGTCGGGCTGCCGCCGTGCAGGACGCGGCACCTGAGCGGCCACACAGGTGCCTTTCTCTTCCCGACAGCCAAGCAGCCTGGAGCAAATGTTACCTTGCGAGTTTACACTGCAGCATCATCAAGTGCAACGTTTCAGTTCATGGACATCGAAGCAAGAGGAGGAAAAGGTAATTAGACATTATTTATTTCTAAATGATTGTAGAATCACACGAAATGTAAGGCGACATGGCTACTATGGTAACATGTCGAAATGTGAGTCACGTCGTGGTACGTCAGTAGCTGATCAAATACTAATGATAATGGATTACATTTATTTAGCGTTTTTCTATCGACTAGATAAGGGGTCCCCAAACTACGGCCCGCGGGCCGGTTACTGCTTGCCAAAGTCCAACATCCGGTTCGCTGGAGAAAAAAAATGTTGTATTATTATTTTCAATCTGTCTTTTCTAATCCATATTTTGGTGTCCCCTAGCCGCTCAGGCTAATCATATTGTCTAAAAATGCATTTCCCTGTATGACTTATATTGTCTTAGCTGTTTTCATGTGATCTGATTGTTACATTCTTATTTCAGAGTCACCACGCAGCTGCATGACCATTTCAACAAAGACGGAATAAACAACCTCTGGATTCATGGAACTTCTCTGCACACAAATATATTAATTGGAATATTCAATAAATTTCACATAGAAACATTGTGATTATTATTTTCAACAGTGTGTTGAAAACAACCTTTTTTGGCTCAGAAAGGTTCCTTATGTCTTATTATTCATATGCTTTCAATACTTGTCGGTGTGTAATTCCAGACATAGATGTAAACATTAATGAGACAACAATGAACATTTTTCAACAAGTGAACCCACTTGAAAATGATGGCAACTATGGAATAGACATTTTCACTTCAATTCTGCACTTTATTCAGTGAACATGGGAATTATAAGGTTTGTTAAAATGTTTTCTTCACTTGTGCAGTGTATTCTGCAAATGAACATTTTGTTTAAACATTTTGTAAAAAATAAATAAATAAGGAACCTGTTATACGGACCTGTATGAAGTTGCCCACTTTATTATTGCAAATATCAAAATAACACTGCAATATGTTTGTGCTGTGAACATTTATGTTTCTACCGTTGAGGTTTTTAAGTTATTTTAAAATACAGCCCCCATTATCACACACACTTTGTCAAAATCTCCCCAAACGTTTGTGATACACAATGTTTTTGTTTGTGATTATTGTATTTAGGTTTGGGGCTAGGTGTAAATATTAACACATTAACTTAAACTATAATTTTGGACCCAAAAAATATTCAGCACAAACAATTGGGACAAGTGTGGGAAGATTTTGAGGAGGTGGGGGGGCTGGATGACATCACCAGTCAGAAAATCTATTTTGGAATAACAACAAACTTATCAGCACAAACACTTTTTTTTTTACAGCACAAACCAATGGCAGTGTTGTTTTAATATTTGCAATGGTAAGGGGTTTGTGCAATAAACTTAAGCCAGGTGTCATACAAGGCATATGTTCAGCTTATTTGTTTACATTTTAGCTGTCCAAACAAGTATATGTTAAAAGACAGTTTGGCAAGAATATATAATGTGCCGTCAAAATAAATGTAAACATCCATGCCCATCCATCCATCCATTTGCTACCGCTTATTCCCTTCGGGGTCGCTGGAACCTATCTCAGCTACAATCGGGCGGAAGGCGGGGTACACCCTGGACAAGTCTCCACCTCATCGCAGTAAACATCCATGCATCCATCCATTTTCTATTGCTTGTCCCTTTTTTGGGGTCGCGGGAGGTGCTGGAGCGTATCTCAGCTGCATTGGGGCGGAAGGAACTACACCCTGGACAAGTCACCAGCTCATCACAGGGCCAAAATAGATAGACAGACAACATTCACACTCACATTCACACACTAGGGCCAATTTAGTGTTGCCAATCAACCTATCCCCAGGTGCATGTCTTTGGAGGTGGGAGGAAGCCAGAATACCCGGAGGGAACCCACGCAGTCACGGGGAGAACATGCAAACTCCACACAGAAAAGATCCCGAGCCCGGGACTGAACCCAGGACTACCGTATTTTTCGGAGTATAAGTCGCACTGGCGTGGCGCTGTTGGGAGAGTGGCCGTGCCAGCAACCTGAGGGTTCCTGGTTCAATCCCCACCTTCTACCAACCTTGTCACGTCCGTTGTGTCCTTGAGCAAGACACTTCACACTTGCTCCTGATGGGTCGTGGTTAGGGCCTTGCATGGCAGCTCCCACTATCAGTGTGTGAATGTGTGTGTGAATGGGTTAATGTGGAAATAGTGTCAAAGCGCTTTGAGTACCTTGAAGGTAGAAAAGCGCTATACAAGTATAACCCATTTACCATTTACCGGCCGAAAATGCATAATAAAGAAGGAAAAAAACATATATAAGTCGCACTGGAGTATAAGTCGCATTTTTTGGGGACATTTATTTGATAAAAGCCAACAGCAAGAATAGACATTTGAAAGGCAATTTAAAATAAATAAAGAATAGTGAACAACAGGCTGAATAAGTGTACGTTATATGAGGCATAAATAACCAACTGGTATGTTAACGTAACATATTATGGTAAGAGTCATTCAAATAACTATAACATATAGAACATGCTATACGTTTACCAAACAATCTGTCACTCCTAATAGCTAAATCCCATGAAATTTTAGAGGTCTAGTCTCTTACGTGAATGAGATAAATAATATTATTTGATATTTTATGCTAATGTATTAATAATTTCACACATAAGTCGCTCCTGAGTATAAGTCGCACCCCCGTCCAAACTATGAAAAAACTGCGATTTATAATCCGAAAAATACAGTACAACATGTGTCTGGGCCGGTACGCTGTTTGTATGGTGAAAAAACGGACGCGTCGACAGGTTGTAGAGGACGCTAAAAGCAGTGCCATGACGGCACGCCCTTAATATTGTTGTCCGGGTGAAAATCGGGAGAAATTCGGTAGTATGGTTGCCCCGGGAGATTTTCGGTAGGGGCACTGAAGTGTTATTTTGATATTTGCAATAATAAAGTGGGCAACTTCATACAGGTCCGTATAATAGGTTCCTTATTTATTTATTTTTTACAAAATGTTTAAACAAAATGTTAATTTGCAGAATACACTGCACAAGTGAAGAAAACATTTTAACAAACCTTATAATTCCCATGTTCACTGAATAAAGTGCAGAATTGAAGTGAAAATGTCTATTCCATAGTTGCCATCATTTTCAAGTGGGTTCACTTGTTGAAAAATGTTCATTGTTGTCTCATTAATGTTTACATCTATGTCTGGAATTACACACCGACAAGTATTGAAAGCATATGAATAATAAGACATAAGGAACCTTTCTGAGCCAAAAAAGGTTGTTTTCAACACACTGTTGAAAATAATAATCACAATGTTTCTATGTGAAATTTATTGAATATTCCAATTAATATATTTGTGTGCAGAGAAGTTCCATGAATCCAGAGGTTGTTTATTCCGTCTTTGTTGAAATGGTCATGCAGCTGCGTGGTGACTCTGAAATAAGAATGTAACAATCAGATCACATGAAAACAGCTAAGATGATATAAGTCATACAGGGAAATGCATTTTTAGACAATATGATTAGCCTGAGCGGCTAGGGGACACCAAAATATGGATTAGAAAAGACAGATTGAAAATAATAATACAACTTTTTTTTTCTCCAGCGAACCTGATGTTGGACTTTGGCAAGCAGTAACCGGCCCGCGGGCCGTAGTTTGGGGACCCCTTATCAAGTCGATAAAAAAGCGCTAAATACGTGTAATCCATTATTATTAGTATGTGATTAGCTACTGACGTACCACGACGTGACTCACATTTCGACATGTTACCATAGTAGCGCACTACAATGCCATGTCGCCTTACATTTCGTGTGATTCTACAATCATTTAGAAATAAATAATGTCTAATCACCTTTTCCTCCTCTTGCCCCGATGTCCATGAACTGAAACGTTGCACTTGATGATGCTGCAGTGTAAACTCGCAAGGTAACACTTGCTCCAGGCTGCTTGGCTGTCGGGAGGAGAAAGGCACCTGTGTGGCCGCTCAGGTGCCGCGTCCTGCACGGCGGCAGCCCGAACCTTGTTGCATTGAAAGTGTTCTTATATTCTCAGCTGAAGCCCTCAAATTATGAAGTGGAGCTCCCACCTCGGTTAAGCGACTTGTCGGCAGACATTTTGTCAACAACTTGGCTTTAAATAAAAAAAATAAAAATAAAAACTTGTCTGAAAAGGGGCGGGGATTATTGGTGACCGGAACCGGAATGCAACATCGCTCACACACACTAGTAAGATTCTCTTACACAAACTGGTAAAATGCTCTTACACACACTGGTAAAATGCTTGCATACACACTGGTAAGATGCGCTCATACACATAACTGAAATCTTTGCACACATACTACTGAAATTGTTGTCTCTCACACGGACGTGTAAAAAGCACACACACACACAGGTGAAATCCGTTTATACATACTAGTGAAAAATAATTCCAGGTGTGTGTGCGTGTGTGTGTGTGCGTGAGACAAAAACATTTCAGTAGTGTTTATAAGAGTGTTTCAGTAGTGTATGTAAGAATGTTTCAGTAGTGTTTGTAAGAGTGTTTCAGTAGTGTTTATAAGAGTGTTTCAGTAGTGTTTATAAGAGTGTTTCAGTAGTGTATGTAAGAATGTTTCAGTAGTGTTTATAAGAGTGTTTCAGTAGTGTATGTAAGAATGTTTCAGTAGTGTTTATAAGAGTGTTTCAGTAGTGTATGTAAGAGTGTTTCAGTAGTGTTTATAAGAGTGTTTCAGTAGTGTTTATAAGAGTGTTTCAGTAGTGTATGTAAGAGTGTTTCAGTAGTGTTTATAAGAGTGTTTCAGTAGTGTTTATAAGAGTGTTTCAGTAGTGTATGTAAGAGTGTTTCAGTAGTGTTTATAAGAGTGTTTCAGTAGTTTATGTAAGAGTGTTTCAGTAGTGTTTATAAGAGCGTTTCAGTAGTGTTTATAAGAGTGTTTCAGTAGTGTTTATAAGAGTGTTTCAGTAGTGTTTATAAGAGTGTTTCAGTAGTGTATGTAAGAGCATTTCAGTAGTGCTTATAAGAGTGTTTCAGTAGTGTATGTAAGAGTGTTTCAGTAGTGTTTATAAGAGTGTTTCAGTAGTGTATGTAAGAGCATTTCAGTAGTGTTTATAAGAGTGTTTCAGTAGTGTTTATAAGAGTGTTTCAGTAGTGTGTATAAAAGAAAAATATTTCAGTTGTTTATGTGAGAGCATTTCAGTTGTGTATGTAAGAGCATTTCAGTAGTGTTTATAAGAGTGTTTCAGTAGTGTGTATAAAATAAAAATATTTCAGTTTATGTGAGAGCATTTCAGTTGTGTATGTAAGAGCATTTCAGTAGTGTTTATAAGAGTGTTTCAGTAGTGTGTATAAAATAAAAATATTTCAGTTGTTTATGTGAGAGCATTTCAGTTGTGTATGTAAGAGCATTTCAGTAGTGTTTATAAGAGTGTTTCAGTAGTGTGTATAAAAGAAAAAGATTTCAGTTGTTTGTGTGAGAGCATTTCAGTAGTGTATGTAAGAGGTAATTCTGAATAATGTCCCTAACGGCCCCTCATAGTCGCCGGATTTCCTTCACCTCGAATGGATTGGGATGCGAGCAACCTGCCCGAAGCATGGCGGAAGTTTAAGCTCCACGTAGAGTTGATGTTTTCTGGTCCTTTTAAGAAAAAAGGAGAGGACGAAAAGTGCAGCTATCTTCTCATTTGGATTGGCGAAAGAGGACGGGACATATATAACACATGGACACTTACAGACGACGAACGTAAGGTACTGATTACGTACTATGAGCGCTATGAAGCATACGTCATGCCGAAGTCAAACATATTTGCTCGTTATAAATTTCATGAAAAAGTCCAAGTAGCCAACGAGCCATTTGAACAGTTTTTGACGGATTTGAGACTGCTTGTGAAGGACTGCAATTATGCAAACAAGGAGGAGATGGTGAGAGACCGTGTCGTGTTTGGGATCCACTCACCTAAAGTAAGAGAAAAGCTACTGAGTGTCGGTTCCGATTTGACGTTGGATAAAGCTATAGATATAGTCAGGTCTCATGACATGGCACAAGCACAGCTCAAAACTATAGCTAGCGGCCTGCACGAGCAGACTGTCCATGCTATCAGTCGCCATTATCCAAGGAAGACAGCTTGGAAAACGCGCCATGACAAGGCAACAGAGCACACCTACAGACCTGATGGGGACAGAGAGCGTCATAAAAGTTGTGGCTACTGCGGAAACAAGCCTCATGGAGCAAAAGACTACTGTCCAGCCAAAGGTAAACAGTGCAAGATATGCAGCAAATGGAACCATTTCGCAAAAGTATGCCGCTCAAAGCAGAGTACAGGAGTGCACACTGTAAGTGAAATTGACTCACTCAGACAGACAATGAAGAATTATTTATTGATGCAGTTACACAAGGCAGCGGTAACAAAAGAGAAACTGAACAGGCATATGCAGATGTGTTTGTTGGACCAAGTAAAACTACTGTCACCTTCAAGCTAGACACCGGGGCTTCAGCTAATGTCATTCCCACTAATGTTTTCCAAAGGCTTGGGATACAGGACACACTACAACCAACAACACGCCCTCTCTATGGCTATGGGGGTGAGAAGTTATCCGTCAGAGGAAAATGCAACATTAAATGCCAGTACAAAAGCATCCATCTGACATTAAAGGTCCACATCGTTGACACACAAGCTCCTCCTGTGTTAGGATTAAAAGCCTGTTTGGATTTTGGACTCATTAAACTTATACTGTCCGTGCACAGCACACCTGAGACATCGGTTATGGATGAGTTTGCTGATGTGTTTACAGGAATAGGACTGTTTCCTGGAGAGTGTACAATTCACATTAAACCCAAAGCAGTACCTGTAGTTCACCCACCTAGGCGCGTCCCTCTGGCCCTTCGTGACCGCCTCAAAGAGGAATTACAAAACATGGAAAAACAAGACATCATTGTAAAAGTCACTGAACCAACCGAATGGGTTAATTCAATGGTAGCAGCAGAAAAACCACGCACAGGAAAACTAAGAGTATGTCTGGATCCAAGGGATCTAAATAAAGTCATCAAACGCCCGCACTACCCCTTACCTACCCTTGAGGACACCACATCCAAATTGTCAGGAGCCTGTTTCTTCAGTGTAATGGATGCAAGGTCAGGCTACTGGGCCATCAAGCTCTCAGATGAGTCCTCAAAGCTGACAACCTTCAACACTGTTTTCGGACGATACAGATTCCTCCGCTTACCTTTTGGACTGATTTCGGCTCAAGATGAGTTTCAGCGTAAAGTTGACGAGACTTATGAGGGTTTGCAGGGTGTCACAGCAATAGTCGATGATATCCTCATCTATGGCAAGACTAAAGAAGAACATGATACCAACCTCCGTGCAATGTTGCAGCGCTCCAGGGAGCGAGGAGTTAAGCTCAACCCAGATAAGAGTACAATCTGTGCTACTGAAGTCAGCTACTTTGGGCACCGAATCACCAAGGATGGAATCAAGCCTGATCCAGCCAAGATTGCAGCTGTGAAGGACATGGAGCCACCAAGAGACAAAGGTGAGCTCGAAACAATCCTTGGCATGATTAACTACTTGTCCAAATTTGCCCCTGGACTGTCTGATGTCAATGCACTCATGCGTCACCTATTAAAAGATTCGAGTGAATTCAGATGGGATGCACAGCAGGAGGAAGCATTCGGAAAGATTAAAGAGCTCCTCACTCAGGAACCAGGTCCAGTGTTAAGGTATTTTGACCCGAGCAAGGAACTCAGACTCCAAGTTGACGCATCAAAATATGGATTAGGGGCAGTACTATTACAAGAAGGAAAGCCCATAGGCTATGCATCTAAGTCACTAACTGATTGTGAAGTCAATTATGCACAAATTGAGAAGGAGTTATTTGCTATTCTGTTTGGGTGCAAGCGTTTCCACCAGTACATATATGGTCGGCACATCACCGTGGAAAGTGACCATAAGCCACTTGAATCCATTTTGCAAAAACCACTTGCAGCAGCGCCTCCAAGGTTACAAAGAATGATGTTACAGCTACAGAGGTATAACTTCACCATCACTCACAGACCAGGCAAAGACATTCCTGTCGCAGACACTCTCTCCAGAAAGTCACTGCCTGACCAGGACACCAGCCTCAGTGAAGGTATGGACATGCAAGTGCACACCGTTTATAGCAACCTACCTGTCAGTGACACCAGACTTGAAGACATCAAGGTGGAGACTGGAAAGGATGCTCAACTCATCTTGCTGAAAAAGATAATTAAGTCAGGATGGCCCGAGGAGAGGAAACGATGCCCTCAGAACATAGCGGAGTATTGGAACTACCGGGACGAGCTCTCGCAGATGAATAACATCCTGTTCAAGGGGGAAAAAATCATCATACCCAACTCACTGCGCACAGAGATGTTATCCCGTATCCATGCAGGTCACATGGGTATGGAAAAGTGTAAACAAAGAGCGCGTGACATCATCTTCTGGCCTGGGATGAACAAACAGATTGAGGAGTTAGTTGGTAAATGCCACATCTGCAATGAACATAAACCATCAAACACTAAAGAGCCAATGATAAGTCACAAGATCCCAGACAGGCCATGGCAAACAGTGGCTACTGACCTGTTCACTTGGAACAATGATGATTATTTAGTCACAGTAGACTATTACAGCAGATACTTTGAGCTAAACAGATTAAACAGCACCACAGCTGCTGCTGTTATACATCAACTAAAATCTTCTTTTGCAAGACACGGGATACCAGAGACTGTTATATCAGACAATGGTCCACAGTACAGATGTAGAGAGTTTGATGTTTTTGCCAACACATGGGGGTTCACACATATTACCTCAAGCCCATGCTATCCTCAAAGTAATGGGTTAGCCGAGAAGTCGGTTCACATTGCAAAGTCCCTTATGGAAAAGGCCAAAGCTGATCAGAAAGACCCTTATCTGAGTCTGCTTGAATATCGCAATACCCCAGTGGACAACTTCAAATCACCAGTTCAGCTGCTCATGAGTCGTCGCACACGCTCAATCCTGCCTAACACCCATCAGCAGCTGCAACCCAAAACTATCAGCCACAAGGATGTTCACATCATGAGAACCAACAAACAACACCAGCAGAAGAAATACTATGACAGATCAGCTAAGCAAATGTCACCTTTGCATGAAGGACAATACATCCGTTTTCAGGAGAAAGGCTACTGGAAACCAGCAGTTGTCGTTCGTTCAGCTGATACCGAAAGATCATATCACATACGTGCATCAGGAGGACAAGAATATAGGCGAAATAGACGACATCTCTTGGACACAAGAGAGACACTGACCACTCAGACTGAAGAAAACACAAAACATGACACACAACATGCACCGCACACTGACACACCACACACCTCAAAGATAACAGAAGAAACAGCCCCACAGCCTGTGCGGTATCAGACAAGGTCTGGACGTGAGGTTAAGCCCAGAGTTGTTATGGACTTATAAAAATTATACTCAATGGTGTTCAGATATGTACAATTCAATAACATTGTGATTGTGTTTCTATTTACAACAGTATGACATTCAAGCAAGTTAAGTGATAATTGAAATCTGTTGTTGAATTCTTACTTTATGACAGTCGTACATGTGCTACTTGAATTTCAATACGTTTCAGTAATGGTTATCGCACAGAGTGTGTTTTCTTAAATGTTGTGTTCCATATTTTTCTAAAAGAAGGGGGATGTAATATTCTTAGGTAATACGATCTCCGAGCGGTCCCTGAAGTATACACGAATACCATTATCCAAGGAATGAGGTACTTCCTGTTTAAGCGTTGCCGGACATGTGATGTGTTATTCCCACTAGTCGTGAATAAAAGTACGGTTAGCAGCACGTCGTGTGTTGGCTCAACTTATTTCCACAACACGGAACAAGACAGATATGACCTCATTTCTAGTATTATTTTCTCAAAACTGGCCACCATGCCGTCCCAAAATGTCCTCCACGTCACGCGCTGACGTCATCATACCGAGACGTTTTCAGCAGGATATTTTGCGCAAAATTTAACATTGCACTTTAGAAAGCTAACCCGGCCGTATTGGCATGTGTTGCAATGTTAATAATTCATCATTGATAGATAAACTATCAGACTGTGTGGTCGGTAATAGTGGGTTTCAGTAGACCTTTAACTTATTCCAAATGATCTTTCATGTGTGGTTTAAGTTATTTTTGAACATGTATGCAGTCACAATATGTTACATCATGCAATTTACATATTCCCATTCCTCTTTACATGTTCGAAAAGTAGTAGGAAGAAGCAACATTTATTTAATCTTGCCCCTTTTCCAAATAATTGCTATTACTGACACGCTATCACATTATGTCCCCATATTATAACACAATACACATGAATGAAATACAACAGTTATTTTGATGGGCAGTTAAGTCAGTTATTATTCTGCTATCCTTCTTTCTAACACTACTAATATTTATTCAACAACCAGTTCGTCGCTGATTCACCAACACTCTCATCGTTGCTACTTTACACATGTTCACACAATCACAACACTTTATACTCACACTTGATCTCTGCTTAGCGATGTGTTTTGATCATTTCCGCGTCTCTTTGTTAGCAGCTAACAAGCTAAGCTAACCAGCAAGCTCAACTAGCTAGCAAGCTAAGCCTGAGAAGAGACGCTTCAAAGCTCACTGCGACGAGTTGAGTTGATCCTGACACGAATACCTAATAGTTTATTTGTTCATACGATGGACGACTAAGTACAAATATAAAAATGAAAGAATAATGCAGACTTAAAGACCACATTGCTATGTTGCGTTTTACGACACGATTGGTACCGGAAAACACAATCGTTTTGCGCATGCGCATGGAACAGGTTATTCTTCATTTTATGGCGGGTCGCAACCAACGTTATAAATGCATACCGCTACTTACTGTACTGGAGTGTGTATCATCAGGGTGAGTACTTGAGACTATGTTGGTATATTCATATCCATCCATCCATCCATTTCTACCGCTTGTCCCTTTCGGGATCGCGGGGTGTGCTGGAGCCCATCTCAGCTGTATTTACACAAAACCACACATAACAAAAGGGAACAAATAAAATATTAAAAATAATAAATGAAAAAAACCCCCCCAAAAAACAAAGAAATAATAAAAATAAAAATAAAAATAAAAATAAAAATAAAAATAAAAATAAAAATAAAAATAAAAATAAAAATAAAAATAAAAATAAAAATAAAAATAAATAAATAAATATGAATAAAATAAAATAAAATAAAATACAATAAAATAAAAAATAAAGAATAAAAAAAATAAAAATAAAAATAAATGCAACCTACGCTTTAAGTATTAAACCTGTGATCTTAAGCTATCCCATTAGAGCCTTGCTACATTCTTTATTGTTTTCCCCCTTCCCTAAAATTGCCTTTAAACTCCATCCTCTACCGAGACTGTACAATTTGTCCCTTAGTGTCTTCCTCTGCAACCTGTACTTCCTACACTCCATCAGCACATGCTGCACATTTTCAACAACCCCACATAGCTCACATTTATCTGTTGCCACTTTGTTTAATAAGTATAATGTTGCCCTCAGTCCAGTGTGTCCTAACCTAAGTCGAGTATAAACCACCTCTTCTCTCCTACACTTGCCTCTATATTCTTCCCCTTTAATACATTTTTGGATGTTGTACAAGTGTCCGCCTTTCCTCCCAGAATCCCACAGTTTTTGCCAGGATTCCCTAGTTGCTGTATTAATCAGTGATTTTGCCTCCCCTCTTCCAACTGGGATTTTAATCAACTTATTGTCCACCATTTTTAGTGCTCTTTTATCTGTCATCTGCTCTTTCGTTGTCCCATATTCCAATGTGCGCCGGCATCCAACAGAATTCTACCACAAGACCAGTCCTCTGAATTCTAAAAAGCAATACATGCACTTCTAACAACAAATTGTCTCTGCAAGTCTGTTTTGCAGTTAGACTTTCCATAGCTGCAGCAGAGTCTGAGCAAATGACTGTTCTCAGCGGTTTTATTTCCTCTATCCATTGTAGTGCTAGTATGATAGCCACCATTTCCGCTGTGAATACTGACAGGTTATTAGAGATTCTTTTACAGATTGACACCTCAATTTCTGGAATATATACTCCTGCTCCAACCTTCCCTGATATCGGCTCCTTTGATCTGTCTGTATAAATATTCAGAAAACCATAGAATCTTGTCTTCACATACGTTTCGACCATGGGCACATTATCATATTCTTTCCACCCTTTCATTATCTCTATTAATTCAATGTCTACCCTTGGTCGAGGTAGAATCCAAGGGGGGACATCTCCCCACACTGAAACCGGGCTGTACTCCACTTTGTTTAAACTGAACTGAGCTGCTGCACTTTCAATAGTCAATCCAAAACCTGTACACTTTGGTTTTTGTCTGTATTCCCAGCAG